>NC_079204.1:24410717-24763217 GCF_026745355.1 Beta vulgaris subsp. vulgaris | reverse complement strand
GGGATAACTTTAAATATGCTTTGAGATTCTAGTTTCAAGAGCCCAATAATGAGGCTGAGTTGAGGCCCTGCTAGCTGGAATCAAGATGTGCAAGGCAACTGGGGCTTTAGAGATCGAGGCCAAATCATACTCTCTCTTAGTGGTTAGCTAAGTAAATGGATATTATGAATGCAAGTAAGCATCTACGAGCAAGTACATGCATCTTATCAAAGATGGGATTGAACCTTTAAAGCGGTTTGTGTTAAAGCAAGTACCAAGATCTTAAAATCATCAAGATTATGCTCTTTCAAAAGTACCCAGTTCAGCTGATTGTGATATACTGAGGACATTGTTTTGGGAAGTCAAGTCAAACAAAAGTATTGATCAAGAGGAAGTCTTATTCCTAAGCCAAGGAACAGTATGGATGGAGCCCATAATAAATTTCAAAAAGACGAGCCAGTTACCCACATACCCCGTAGAGGCTAATTATGTTAAGGCAAGAGACAAGTGGTTCGAACTATGGGATGAAACGTTATATAATAAGTCTTTCAATCCTCCTCTATTTAAGTGTATCACTCGAGAAGGTGGACCTGAAGTTTTGAAGGAACTTCATGATGGAGCTTGTGCATCTAACGTTGGCAGCGGCGGATCCAGGATCTGACTCACGTGGGTTCGGAGTATTTCGAAATAAAATCTGAGATAAATTAAATCAAAATTAGAGTTGCTTATGCACTAGGAATTACTCTCTCCGATATTTTTTAGTTGACCCGCATCTTTAGGCACAAAGTTTTAGGAGAAATATATACGTCTGTCATAGAAGGAAAGAGAAAATATTATTTTATTGGCATATAGTATCGAAGTTAATGTTGTGGGGTCAAGAAAAGTAGAGTGAGAAAGTAAAGATAAATGATGAAAAATGGGGTTAATTGAGATTTGGAGTGAAATTTTTCAAGGTATAAATGATGGAAAATGTTCTACAAAACTTTAAACTAAAAGAAAACTACAATAAAATTAAAAAATAGCTATACCTGGATCGAAAAGAGAAAACAGAAGTAAAGTTGCATATTAGAAAACCAAAATATTAAATGAAGGAGACAAAAGCTGAAAAGCTCTACGTAGACTTAGGAATCGAACCCACGTGAATTCAAGAGGGTTGTAAATATGCGGCCCATCAAACCATTGAACCAAACATTAAAATAATGATATAACGCGGCGCAGAAACTTATAACGGGTTCTTTTATCTTGATTTTTTGTCGATTTCCTTCCTTTCTCTCCTGATTTTGTGGGTTCAGTTGAACCCACTGAACCCACGCTGGATCCGTCCCTGAACGTTAGGGGAAGAGCCTTAGAAGAGAATGCCTTAAGAACTGGGTACTATTGGCCTACCTTAAAAAAGAATGACATGGTCTACACCAAGAAATGTGACAATTGTCAAAAGCATGGAAACTTGCACCACAGGCCGTCAAACTACCTGACTCTCTTTCTGTTCCCTCTACCTTTTGCTAGATGGGACATGGATATCTTGGGACACTTCCCTATGGCCGCTAGACAGAAAAAGTTTGTGATTGTGTGATTATTTTACTAAGTGGGTAGAAGCAGAGGCAGTACGAGGCATAACTACCAATGATGTCAAGAATTTCATTTGGAAGAATATCATAATTCAGTTTGGCATGTCACATTCAATCGTCTTTGACAATGGTCCGCAGTTTGAAACACCAATCAGATTGGGTGTCGGAAAGAGAAATCAAGGCTCATTTTGCAGCAGTAACCCACCCACAAGCTAATGGATAAATGGAGTCTTTCAACAAGATCTAATCAAATGGCAATGCTATTTAGTTCCCTTAGTTCATCTAATTTATTGTGCTTTTGCAGTGCGGCGGATTGAGAACCCGAAGGCAACGTTCCTTCTCATCCCATCTCGAGTTAATTTAGGTCGGGCAGGGGTTGAACCCTGGAGTGTGGCGTGGTTCCTCCTTATTTTTTTAGATTTAAAAGGAAATTGGAGAATGCTAAGGGACTATGAGTTGAAGAACAACAATTTGTGCTATGGTCAATTAGAACTATAGGGAAGTATTCCACGGGCGAGACACCTTTCATGTTAGTCTATGGAACTGAAGACGGTAAACCTTAGTAAATTAAAGGTACCTTATTTTCAAAAAGCAAGGTCGACCAAGTAATAAGGACCCTAGTACGAAAACCGTTATTACAAAATGAGCACTGCCTTCTAAAGAAAGCTGACCAGAAAATGATAAGCTCATGGAAGCAACCATATTCAGCAAGGCTAGCAAGTGAAATTGATACTAAATTATGGTTAAAAACTATTTGAGCATGTCAATTGGGCGTCATAGAAGTTCGACCAACGTTGGCCAGGCTCCTTCTTGGAACACAACTCGTCTTGAAAGTTCAGACGAGCTCTACTCAATGAAGGGGGTGAATGACAAAGGCTTGAATCTTCTAGGACAAGTGCATTCAGGATGAGTGCCTTTTGACATAGGCAAAATGGTTTAAGTCATAATCGTTCATTATTCAGGACGAATGCCTCCAGACTTGGGAAAAATGACTTAAATCATAATTGTCCATTATTATTTTGGACGAATGCCTCTACACTTGGGCATAATGATTGAAGTCATAATCGTCCAGCATTGAGGACGAGTACCTCTAAACTTAGGTAAAATGGTTTAAGTAACAATCGTCCATTATCCGGGACGAGTGCCTCTAGACTTGAGTTGATAATTGAAATTATAATAGTCCAGTATTCAGTTTAAGGACAAGTATATTTGGACTTGAGCGTATGTTTGAAATCATGCATGGTCTTCTAGTTCAGTTCTAAGACGAGCACAATCGAACTTCTGATTTCAATCTATGATTGTAAACGTCTAATAAAGTCTCAAGAAGATAACCAAGCATAAAGTATAGGATGAACGAAATTTAAGAGTAGAATATCCTTTGCAAAAAAATGGAGATTGATTGCCAAAAAGAGGAAGAGTTACAAGTCAGCATAATTATTCAAAAGACAAAATAAATCTAGACGAAAACTATTTGTTGAAGATCGGTACAAGGATGGCAAATAAGCCAGAGTTACAAGTTAGTATAATTGATCTTGATGAGGTATTGTTTGTTGTTGGACCCATGGTCCCTAGACGACTCTCCCAAGATTTTTGTGACTGCCGGTGGAGAGTCCTGAGGGTCTCGCGGCCTTAGATGGCCTTATCCCCAGCCATAGTAGCTTGGTGGACGAGATGTTGATTTTCTTTTCTCAGGTCCCAAGCCTAATCTTCAGTTATTATGCTCCGAGCGAAGAGGTGCAAAGACAAAAGGACATAATGAGTAGACGATCTTAAACACAATGAAATAATTACAAGTGTAAAGCTACAACGGTAATGTAAAACTTAAATAATTGTACCTCGGCAGCTAGTTGAGACATGTAGCCAACATGTTTAGATAAAGCCTCCTATAACCCTTGATATATGACTCAAGGTAGGTCTTGAAAAGCTCAAGGTAGGCCGGTGAAGACTTAAAATTTACCACATTCAGCAAATCATAAAAATAATATAAATATCCAGCTTCTCCCCCACACTTAAACATGTCATTGTCCTCAATGTATAAGAATATCCGAAGAAAAGAGGAGAAAATAACATAACCTGGTGGATTTAGGTCTGGTGAATGTGAAAACATTGTTGAACTTTGCAAAGATGTCCATATAGTGTGTTATACTGTTCAGGCTGAAGATAATTCCCTCACACTTATATTATGTAGTAAGTGCAAAAAGATTAATTTCTAGAATAGCCAAAGTGAGTATCTAAGAAACTAAAAATTACTTAAAATCCTAACTAAGAAATTAATAATATAAGTAAAAGTTGGGTTGCCTCCCAGTTAGTGCTAAGTTTTAAGTCTCAGCTGGACTTAGTCTAGTAATCGAATCAACCTAGATCTAACAAAGTAGTTCCAAAAAGCGTCATATTAGTAGCATTTGCATTACCAATTTTCAAATGATGAGCTTTCTTATTAGGTACATGACACTTAGAATTAATCCCATATACTTTCCCTGCAAAAGCTTTCTTAGTAAACAACCATTCATGAGAATTTTTCGAAAAAATGGCGGTAGTCTTAGAATTATCAAACATATGAAAAGCAAACAAGCAGATTCATCCGCATTAGAGGAGAGGGATGACGTTTTGAAAACATTAAATTTAACACTCATATTCAAAATAGAAACTTCTATCACCTTAGTCCTACATTTAATAGTTGCGATCCAAAATAACAGAATGTTGTTCTTAGGAAGGTGAGGGCCTATGTCAAGAACTATAAAGCCAACAGGGAAAAAACCATTATCTACCTTAACTAGCACATCATTAATCTTCCCCGCAGGCACTCTAAATGACATATTTGCTAGTTGCAACGTCATATTAGCAGGTTGTGAATCAACTAATCCTAATTTCTCATAAATAGAATATGGAATTAAGTTAACACTGGAACGAAAATCTAAGAGTGCATTGCTAATTTTATAATCGCCAATAAAACAAGAAATAGTAGGAATACCCGGGTCCTTAAACTTTGGTGGCATATTACATTGCAAAATTGATCTAACTTGACCATCTAAATTAACTTTCTTGGGGTCATGACTCTTAGATTTCCGTTTATATGTACACATATATTTAAGAAACTTAGCATAAGCAGGGACTTGCTTAATAGCTTCTAACAATTGGAAGTAATCTTAACTTAATTGAAATTTTCTTACATATCGTCCATTATCTTATCTTTCTTAAATTAGAAGGTAACTCTAGAGCTTAAGAAAATGGAACTTTAGGCTCATAAGGAATGGGAAAAGAAAAGTTAGAAACATTTCGGGGAAAAGGAATCCACATTTTCTTTTTCAATTTTATTCTCCTGAATATTAAATCATGATATTTATCATACTATTTCTTTTCCAGCACTAGGTTATCGACATATTTACCATTCCTATTTAAGAGTCATAACTGCATTCAAATGTTCATAATTTTGACAACTCTTAGGATTTTCTTTTTTTTTTCTCCTATTCTTTCATTTGTTGCGTGAGGTTTCTTAGCCCATAATGCCCTCATGTTTCCTTTTCTTCTTTGTTTATTCATTTCACTAGGTTTTGACCCGTGCAAAATGCACGGGACGAATTTTTTTTGTATTTATAAATTTTATGACTTTATGATGTTTCTCACAAAATCATGGGGTGAATATTACATCGTGATTTAAACTTTTTATAATCATATTTATGAGGAATATTTTAAAACTGACTTATAACTCGTGCATTCAATGACTGATGTAATTAATATTATCGTGCGGCGTTGACTGAAAAAATTTTTGCTCTACCCATTGCTTCACATTGAGAACCAAATAAAATTACAATTCGCTCCATTATTGGGATTCAATCATGCAACCACTTCTTTTCCCACTTTATGTCGTTCCTACTTTCCACAGTCCTTCTCACCCCCACTCTTTTGTGGTCTTGAGATCCCGTGATATGTATCACAAATAAAATTTCAAACCCTAATGTTGGTAACTCTTGATATGGCTAACTGAACCCGTGTAAATTACAAACCAAAAATGGAGATTTAAAACATAGCTAGAATTGTATATTTAATTGAATTTTCTCCTGAATTTGGGCAATATCATATTTAAATAAAATGGAGATTTATTCGAAAAATTGCTACATTGATCAATTGAATCTTATGTTATTAAAAAAAAATTTCCCTTCAATTCCAGATTTATTCGAAAAAAGTTATCCAAAAAGTTTGACCACAATTCATCGAACACACTTGATATTTTCGAAAATGGAGAAAAATGAATTTGATTGTGTTTTTATCTATTAATGTTGGATGTGTGAGATTCAGATGTTATCTACATAAGTTTTTTATATGAAGATAATGATTCACGTATGCACTTTCTAGATGTTCAAATTGAGATGGAAGAAGACGAAATTTTCATGGCAGTGAAAACTGAGAGTTCTAAGTAAGGGTTTGTTACAGTTTGGAACTTTATTAGCAAACTTAGATTTTGTTAAGATTATTTTCAGCTTCTAGATAGAAGTAAGATTATATGCACCTCTTTTAGATTTTAAAGCATGTAAGTTTCATACTATTTGACCCATTTTTTATTTATTTTGGAGAGTAAAATATAGAATAAATTGTATTGTCAATTATTTGTTACATGCACAATTCACCCTTTTTTTTTCATTTTTATTGCAAGTTTGTGATAGCTCACTGACCCAGGTCAATAATATTTATTCCAAATGAACGGTAATATATAAAAATAAAAATCAATTTATATATGGAAATATATTATATGACATTTTATCTTTTCTTTGAGATGAACACCTAGAAATTATGATCTCTCAAATTTCATATGTATGGTAATATTATTTTTTTAAGTTGTGATTCGGTTGTTGTGAATAAACTGAACAAATATACTTCCTCCGTTTCAAACTACTCTTTACACTTTGACTTTCACGCTTGTCGATGCACTACTTTGACTACTAATATCTTTAATTATGTATTAGAGTAAAGTATAAAATTCTGATTTTCTGAAAATATACATTGAGACAAATCCAACAACATATTAATTACATTATAACATTTGATTTTATATAATAGTAAATAATGCATAGTCAAACCTCATTCATGAATAGTGGAATTTTCAATGTGTAGCGAGTAATTTAAAACGGAGGAAGTATATGACTTATAAACTTCACAAAGATACAACTATCCTAAAATTATGGACAATAAATTTTTCTTAAGTTCTATATGTAATATTAATCTTTAACCTTACATGGAGATGTCATACATTTACCAATTAAGATAGCATATTCCTAGCGGACTTTAAATATTGCGATGTGATATTTTGTACAATGAAAGGGGTCCCATTGTTATTATACTAAACTTTAAGATATCTCATGCTTATTGTTACAATTAGGCTACCCTCCTCTAAGTTTTACAAACCTCATGAGCCAATAAAAGTTAACTTTTGTTGAGACTTGTTATCTTTTCTTATCTATCTATATATTGGCTAATCCATTTTTTAGTTGATAGTTTAATATTAGGTGTTAGTACATAAATGTTTAGACTTTTGTGCAAGTATTAGTACATAAGATGTTTATTCTTTTGTGCAAGCTAAGGTTAGTACATAAGATGTTTATTCTTTTATGCAAGCTAAGTTTTAATATATAAGATGTTTATTTTTTTGTGTTATACATGAGGTGCTAATATCAATTATTATTGATTTTATCGTGGATCGTATTTTGTATTGCTAATCACATTGTAACTCACTAATAATTATCATCGTTTTATGGGATACGCGGTAGTCTTTGTAATATGATGGCCCATGATTTTATAGTTTGCAATGAACTTATAATTTTGGTGGTATGAATATGTGGTCAATGATCTTATAATTTGAACTTTTTAAAAAAAAAACTATAATACAACTTATTGTATGATTAATACGTCCCTTGGTAAACTTTAAGTTTAATATTATAATCTGTTAAGACTTTTATTTTAATTTGGGTTTAAGAAGAGAGTACAACATGTTCATTTAAATAGTTGTAATACCTTAAGCAGTACCTAAAATATCGGCTTCTTGCTATAAATTTATTTCTTAATTAGTGCCAAAATATATGATTAGTAACTCAAATACTGAATTTAGGGGATATGAATTTTTAATTAGTTTCTAAAATACCGAATTTAGGGGATATGAATTTTTAATTAGTTTCTAAAATACCGTATTTAGGGGATATGATTTTTTTAATTAGTGCCTAAAATATCGGATTTAGGAGATATATTTTTTTTGGCAGTTTTATGATGCATAAGTAAGTACTAATTAATAGCAATCGATTTATAAAATTTAGTTGATTTACATTCCATAACAGAGAACTTTCTTAAATAGCTTTCCAATTATATGCCTAAAAAAAAGAAATGCATAACAAAAATAATTAGAAACAATTACACGTGGCAAAAAATTGTAAAAGATATTACAAAGTTTTGCCACGTCAGCCAATTTAATTTGCTCATGACACATAAGTAAATCCTTATTGCTTTATAGTATTATATAGATAGATAGCAATCAATCCCCTCAAAAAAAATAAAAAATAATAGCAATCGATTCCTAAAATTTAGTTGATTTACATTCCATAACAGAGAACTTTCTTAAATAGCTTTCCAATTATATGCCTAAAAAAAGTAATGCATAACCGAAATATTTAAAGACAAATACACGTGGCAAAAGATTGTAAAAGATATTACAAAGGATTGACACATCAGCAATTCAATTTGCTCTTGACACATAAGCAAATCCTTATTGCTTTATAGTATTATATAGATACATGGTTTTAAGTGGCACCATTGGGTTTTATCCCACTTTTCTAACTGACGTGAGTGAGCACAAGGAAATACAAATTTCCATTTATTCTTTTTGGTGAAATTCCATGACATGGGTTTATCCCATTAAATTGCTCAAGACCAATTTCATCTCTTTTACTCCAACATTATAATGTATCCGTCAACATTAAATACATTATTAATAATATAAGATACTCCATCCGTCTTTTATTAGTTTACCCCTTTTGACTTTTGACACTATTCACATACATGACTTTGACTATCTCTTGTAATATGTATTTAAGGAAAAATATAGTCATGTGAGATCTTGTTGGATTCGTCTCAATGTGTATTATCCAATTATCAACTTTTTGTAATTTTTGCTTATCAAAAATTAGAGATATTAAGGTTCAAATTAGTATCTCGGCAAATGCATGTGCCCCAAAGAAAGGAGTAAAGTAATAAGAGAAGGAGAGAGTATAATATAGGTCAAACTAATAAATAATCATATAAACATAACTACTAGATAACCTATGAAAACCGATAAAAACTCATAACTTTTAGTTTATAATACTAATAAAAATCTACTGAGAAGGAATAAGGAAGTTATAATATACAATAATTTACACTTATCAAAGACTTATTAGTCGAGTCTTCAGCAAGAGCAGATGGCTCTGCTGCGGGCCCTTTTCCCTTATATAAAATGTGGAAGGGTCACTTCTTTATATGGAAAAAACTACTGCAAAACTGTTAGACAAACTCATTGGACGTCTACCAACTTGCAGCGTTCAAACTATGTTCGAGTAGTACAACTCACCAGACGACAGAGATACCGACCTATAAGTTGGGGGTACGTGAGCCACCAACTATGAAACTGGCCCGCTCAAGGCCGATACTTCTCTATCAGCTACGTGACTGAATCTGCATCGTCGCAGCCGCTTTCGGCTGGTTTTCAGTCTGATCATCTGCGTCCGGCTGATTCACAAGATGGGAGGGAGAGATATACTCTTCTTGTCCCAAAAGAGGAGAGATGGTGAACGAGACATTTATGACCATCATAGTCTTCTGGATTGGGCTGTATAGGGTTTCCTTCCTTACTATTCCCGTGGAAAGATAACTCTACTACAGGGCGAGCACTTTGGGTTTCCTTCTCCCTTATTATTTCTCCCTTAGGAACGCGACCAGTAGACTCTTCCATTTTATAACTGGAAGTAGGTAGTATTAACCCTCACCTTCGACGGGTCGTTTGCTTGATGTGCATTAGATTACACTGCACAGGTAAAGACTGGGTCGTCTGACTTTGTTGGCCAAATCCATAAAAACAATGATATGTATAACCGGCTAGAATAGGCCAACTCTAGAATGCGCCGAATAAGAAATAGTATCGATTCTAGTATCAAGACAAACTAATGTAGTAGTAGAGAAAGGACGATTTGCGTCGGACCTGGGACCCCTATTTGCGTCGGACATAGGTCCGACGACACAGGTCTCGACGCAAATGACCAATAAATAATCTGCGTCGGACCTGTAAACGACGCAAATCAAATCGACTAGAGCTCTCTCTAGAAAGGTTCAAAAAGCTCTAGATCTCTCTCTAGAAAATTTACGCAAGGTGTTGAAATGATTTTAGGAAGTATAAAATGAAGTTTATATAAGAGGAATAGAAAACCAACCCAGTCGGTAAAATTGACCGGACACGTAGCCTTCTAGAAATAGACGTCCCACTGCCCTTCAAAGTTAGGGAATTACTACTGGTAAAAGGAAATTGATTAGTTTTGCAAACTGATTAACACCCTTTTAGAGGCAAATGTGTGTAACCTAAAATTAAAGGGCTTATAAGAGTACACGTAGACCAATCAGAGGCCTCAATGTCTCCTTAAAAACGGAGGGGGATATGTCCTTTTTTTGAAAGGGAGTACTCCTGATATTTTAAGCCCATTACTGGATTGAAGGGATAATTAAGCCGAAACCCCAAAAAACGGTTGCATATGATTGGCTAAATTGCAACCTCCAATCATCGTTTGCCATGTGTCGTATTCTAATTGCTCAGCCAATCAAATGCCTCCATTCTAGGGTGACATCAAATGGCATCTTTCATATTCCAAACACTATAAATAGTCCCCTCAAAATAAGGTAAAAGGTAGATCATTGAATATTGTGTCATTACTCTGTTAAAATATACTCTCTTTCTCCTTACCTAAATTGACTTAAGTTTTGGAGGGTGAATCACCACCCAAACCTCCGGGTTTGGTTTACTTTGTTACAGGTTCGGAAGCAGGAGTGAAGACATCGCTAGCACAAGTCTCTCCAAGAACATATTGAAAGAAAAAGAAGCAACTTGACTCTCAAGAGCGCATAACTACTACTACTACTATCATCATCATCATCATCATCATCATCATCATCATCACATCATCACTATTATTATCATTATGAGGATAAACTAGAAGAAGATGGCTACAAAAACCCTGTAAGCCAAGGACTTAAGAAAAAAGAAAATGAAAAGAGAAAAGAGAAATTGTTTTGTTTACTGCTGTCCAGTAAAAATCAGCAACGATTTTGTTAATTGCCTTCATTAAATTTAATAAAGCCGCATAGATACACTTAGGGATGGCAACAAATCGGATCTAGAACGCATCCATATGAACCCAAATCCCGCTATCGATCCATTTTCAAACACTAGATCCGAACCGGATCCAATGGGTCTAAAAAAGTTGGACCGGGATCCGGGTCCGAGTCCAAAACAGGTGCTCAAAGCTAGATATGAATGTTATATTTTTTAGACAAACAATAACAACATATTAGTAGTAGGAAATTTCTCAAGCCATACAAACATCTCTAAATCAAGTTTATTTAACATTGAAACTAGAAACCAAATAATCACAAATTGCTGAAAACAACAGCATAAATTCATAATTGAAAGTGAAGGGTTGGTGGTGCGCTGCAGCAGTAGTTATGCGAAATTTGGAAAGCTAATAACTCAAGTGGAAGAAGAGAGACTAAATAAGGAAAGAGAAATATTTCCTCGCCGGAGTGCTAGCGGAAGAGATTGTTAAAGCGGGAGGAACAATACAAGATGGGGGTGAATTGTAGTGTGGAACTTATTGCCCAAATAATGCGGAATATAAAACATAAGAAATAAGGAATTGAAAGTGCAAGGGAGATTTTTATGTGGAAACTTCTTGTCTCAATACAAGAAAAAAAACCACGACCTCATCAGGATTTAAACTCTTCAATAATAACAGGGAACTTCCTCTATCACAACCTATTACATGCGCAAGTTCCACTCAAAACTCCAACTTACTCACAAGTTCCGCTAGGAACTCTAAATCTGTAGACTTAACTCCAAGTCCCTCAAGAGTTCCCACAACTCTTTACAACAGGTTTACTCACACTCCTCACCCCTGGATAGAATTCACCACAAGTCTATACATAAACAACAAGAACTTACTCAAGTTCCTAACTCGAACATGATGCAAGAATTCACTCAAACTCTTTACTAAGTTCCCATTACAAGAGTTTACTCAAACCCTTTAACCCCAAACTCAAATACAAATGTTTGATAATATGGTTGAACTTTAGTATATAGAAACTGAATAACTATAAAGGATCATAGCACTCACAGGGACTTGGAACTCACTGATTCAAGGAATTGAAAATATAATTATTTTATAACGCTATTCCTTAAGTCATACCGTATGGTATAACTTAACTCAAGTCAGACACTTTGAAATGAAGAAATAAGACTCTATTTATAACATGCACAAGACTTGAGCACCACTTTCACTTATTTCTCCACTAACCTATGATCAGTTAGTTAGGAGAATCTTGGGAAAGAAGCAGCCAAAGACTTGGGCATTACTTCAATTATGTTTACTGTAATAAAGTTAGAGTAAAAATAGGAAACAAAAAGAAAATAAATACTTGGAGAAAAAGCAACATCATATCAAAATATAATCCAAGAGATATTTTTCTCAAACTCACTTTTTATTTATTTTCTTGTGCAAAAATATTTTACTGAAAAAGTTTTCATAAACCTGACATAAGTACATGAGTTCCTATGTGTACAGGAACTCACGTCAAGTTCATGCACTCACACAAACTCATTATATGTAATATAAATGTATGCTTTTTATTTTCCAAAAACTGATAATATAAGATTAATCAAACTAAAGATATAAAATCATACTCCTAAATCAAAACCGATTTATTTGAAACTATTCTATTTAAAACTTATCTTTTATTTAAAAACTAAATCTTATCCTAAAACAACTAATGCATATTATTTAAAAATAATTAATTAAGTAGAGATTTATTAAGAAACGAACTTTAAATAAATCTTATATATTAAGATAATAATATGCAACAAACTCACTGACTCTTAAATACTTTTGAGTTTTGACTCTAAGTTCCACGAGTTCCTTTTGACGCCATGTTCCATTACCTTTTACATTTCCATATACTTACATGAATCCTAGAAAATAAAACTCACATTTTCTGCCTTCATGCTACATGCTGTTCCAACTCAAGAACATCATATTGATAGCTCCACCTCTGGAAAATCAACGTGCTAGTTCCTTTAAGGAACTTCGCACTTATAGTTCCTTCTCAGGAAATGATTGTTTCAACTATGAAACTTTAGGAACTGCTCTAAGCACTCATGAATCATATCCAATGTTCCTCTTAGGATATACCTGGGAACTTTGTGTTCCTTTTAGGAACTCTTCTAGGAACTTTGTTTGTGCTCACTTCTATATCATTTTTCTTGAACTCTTCATGATTGGTTCCATCTTAGGAACTTACATAAAGTCTAGCAGCACATCTGTATAATCATACTTATTCTCTCTTTGGATTTCTTCTAGAAATTCTTCATAATGTGATATATTTAACCTTCCATGACTTGTTCTAAGTTAATGTAATATGCACATCTCAAACACACATGTTAGCTGGATAATCATCATTTATTTACAATCATCAAAGCACTACATGACTAAACAGAGATGGTGTCCACTGCTCCATTGGTGGTGCAGACGCGCAAGAAAATCTAGGCGCTCATGGTGGTGCAAACATGTAGTACGGTGGCCGATGAAAAGAGCACGCGCATTAGCATGGCTGGTCAATGTCGCCGGTGGGACTTGGGAGTGAAGGGGAGGTATGGTGGGAGTGGATTTGTGGAAGTGAAGCTAGGGTTTTAGAGAGTGAAGTTGTGAAGGGGAAGCGTGTGATTGCGTGAATGTTTGGAGAATTATTTATGAGGCTAGGCTCCAGCAGCCCAAAAGAACTAGTTTTAGAAACACGGGTTCGCAGAGCCGGAACTCAGCACAAACCGAGACCCCGATCCGCGATCTGACAGCAAGATCCGTATCTGACATGGATCCAACGGTTTGAAATTTTAGGACCCAGATCAGCAAAAACGAATCCTGATCCGCGAATTCATGTCGAGTCCATGATCCATTGTCATCCCCTAGATGCACTAGTGTTAGCTTTAACTTCTTTGTTCTTACCTTCATTTTCACTTATAAATAATAGATGCTTGGTTTAGGGATGATGGAAACTGAAATTATCAAACTCTCTGTTCTTGTGTACATGTTAGTTTTCCCATGTTAGGAAACGTAAGAGAATATAACCTTGTAAGCTTGAGAAACTATTCTCATACCAAATGATTTTAAGATATTACTTCCTTTGAGGTTATAAATAATACAAGCTCGCCTCTTCCTTCTAGGTCAGCCCATGCTTATTTTTGTATTCTATAACTAGTTATTAGGCCCGGGCTATGCCTCGGGTAAGAAAATTTTCATTTATTAATATTGTACTTTGATATGATATCACTAAATACAACTTGGTCTAGTGGTTAAAACTTTAGTACATGAACTTGAGGTCACGTGATCAAAACCTATACTATGCAATTTCTTATTTTTTTCATTGTATTCGACAAAAATGGTAACAGAAAGTGAAGAATAAATAATTAGTGATTAGATTAGGCATCTCTCAGGGTTCCAAAATATACAGGTCGGCCCAAACTATTATAGGGCCAATCCTTGTGTTTGAAAATATTCTACAGGTTAGCATTGCAAAATCAAAAATTCCTAAAATGAGCTTGTTTTTATGGTTGCCTTCATGAATCATTTTGTTCATAACTATAGGCATAATAATGTTAAAGACAGTAGATAATTATGATTGCTAATTGTACACAAAATTAGAATGACAACAATAGCCCAGATGATGGAGGCCGTAGATAAGGGTGGGGGACTGCCGCTCCCAAACATCATGCCAAAGTAGTCTGCATCACCACCGGACCCGGATCCGGAACCGGAACCAGACCCCGACCCCGATTGCCCCCCGCTGCTGCTCGTACTTCCACTACCTTGAGGTATGCTGACGCTGTTCCTGTGTGCAAGTACAGGAAATGTTATAGTTCATTAATCCACCTTGACAACAAAATTCGTAAATCGAACAACATTCCCGAGTTTCAAAAATATGAATAAATAAACAGAAGATTATTTGCAAAAATCCAAATCAAAGTGAAAGGCTTCATTCTCAAATCCATCCGTAACTAAAAACATTACAATAAACCAACTTCACTCCTTAAATTTCATAGATAAAGCCACCATAACCACTACCAACTTAGTTATTCACTAACCGTACTTTAAATAATAGAAAATGAATACAAGTTGCAGAATTCCTCCTCCACCCCCTCATCCCAGCTTAGCAAGCTATCCGCACACCAACCCAACTCTCCTTAACGACCACCACCAACATTCCAAGATTTCAGCGACTACACTGCAGGCTCTCTCCACTACACAACCACCAAATCCATAACTCCAAATCTCCAATAGCAATGGTGAGAGGAACCTCAATAAACCGATTCACGGAAGAAAGGAGATGAACAAGTTAGGAGAGTCTGGTTTTAAAAGGCACAAAAGCACCAAAACCTAGAGAATCCTCAAAGACTAGACATAATGTGCATTTCAACTTCTTTTCTTTTTTGGAAAGTCGAAAAGACTAATCCTCAAGATACGAGATATTTCAACATGTACATTACTTGTGCTGGACCCCATGTGGTAAAAATGTAATAATAGTGGATTCAGCAATTTTACTTGAGAAAATTATACAAAAATAATCATATCAAAAGTTAAAAGGACCTAATCATTCAAAAAAATTCTAGATATTCATATCAAAATAACACTAAGGTGATGATGAGGGTAGCTGAATTCTATGTTACTCAAACTTGAGTACTTGTTGTACACGGAGATCCACTTGTCTAACTTAGCGACTAAATGAAAGGATATTCATAATTTTGGCCCAAAATAAGGTGTTGAGGTGTCTATACCGATGGTGAAGTGTTTAGGATTTGAAATTGTACTTGCATATGGTGAGATGAGATGAAATTGTACTTGCAGCACGCCCTCTTTTGTTGCGTGACATCGAGCACGAAGAGTTATGTGATGCTGTGGTTAGATGGGATGAGCTAGATAAGAAAATGGTGCAAAAAGGTTGTTATCTCGCATGGAATATGTGGTCTGCAAGAAATAGGTATGTATTTGAAAACACATCTGAACCTTTACCTATTATTGCTCAATGAGTGGGGAGACAAACTGAAGAATATAATTTGTACTCTATGCGGATATATGGAGGTGTGCGGATGGGGAGCATTGCGAGCTCGGCTGTTTGGTGCGCCCCGCCTCCTGGGATCATCAAAGTTAATGCAGATGCGAGCCTAGGTGAGGATGGTTGGGGTGGTAGCTCGCGACACTAATGGGAAAGTATGTTTTTCAGCGGTGAGAAGAACTTGAGCTTGGTGGCCTCCTGAAGTAGCAGAATGTAAAGCTATTCACTTAGCAGTTCGTTTGGCCAAATCTCATCGTTTGAAGGACGTACTTATTGAGTCTGACTCGTAGGTTGTCACATTTAGATTGACAAAAGCAGTACTCCATTTCTCGAATCTTGATCACATTTTAGGAGACGTTCTTGCTTTGAGTAATGATTTTATTTCTATTAGGTTTATTCATGTTAAAAGGGATGGGAATGTTGTTGCTCATCACCTTGCTAGAGTAGTGCCCTTTGGAGTGGAACAATGTTGGGAAAATCATGTCCCTAGAGAGATAGCTCCGTATGTATTATTGGACACTTTGTCCCTGAATTAATGCACTTCTTTTTTCCCCTCAAAAAAAAAGAGTTCGAATAACATTGGTTGTGTTGGGAGCTAAGTTTATAGCCAATCTGTCATCACGGGATCAGATCCTCGTCAAGAGTACCTGACTTTGGACTTTTGTGATGTTGGACTTTTATGTGGGCTTCGAAACAATGTGGCTTGAAGGATGTGAACCAAAATAATTAAATAAGTAAGAACGATGAACAATGGATGGCAGCATAGTGGTGAGCTTTCCACCTCCAAATACAGCAGCAGAGAAGAGGCTTTCCATTTTCCTGTTAGACCTACTCACCAACATTAATTAAATAAAAAATAAGAAAACCAAGACGGTGAAGGATAATATTTGTCCCTAAGAAAGCAAGTTCAATGAACCTTTTCAGAGTTCAGACAAAAGATCATGGGCCAGAAACCCAAAATATGCAATAGGTCATTGTTGTAGAAGATACTCCCTCCGTCTTTTTTTATTTGTTACATTTTGCCATTTAGGAATGTCTCAATTTATTTGCTACATTTGCAAATATTTCCATATATAGTACATAGGTCCCACACTTTATTTACAAATTTGTCATCACTCCCTTCTTGATTTTGTAAATGTTTCCATATATAATACATAGGTCCCACAATTTACCTATTTGCTTTTTTGTTAATTCCATTTATGTCAATGATCCTCACTCCCTCCTTGATCTTTGTGAAAAAATGCTTGTAGCAAATAAAAAAAGACGGAGGGAGTATTGTAAATCACTTGGGATAAGGGAGATCTCAACTGGGTGCTATGCAGATGTTAGATCAACTCATTATGTTTGACTTGTGTGGCAGATCTATAGCTCTACATGGGGTCATTGCCTACTGGCTACTGCCAGAGGTGTCCTGGCGGTTCCAAAAAGATACCCAGTTTGGTTGGACGGAAAACTTTCTTAATGGAAAATGATTTTTCATGGAAAAAACAATGGTAGATAAGTTTTTCTGTCTTTGATTCAATTTATGAAAAATTGGAGAGAAAAGGAAAGATAAAAATAAAAGGGGAGGATGGATGAGTGGAAAGACAGAGCAAGGTGTAGTACAGGGAGGAAAAGTGGTTTCCCTTCCTTCGGAAAGGAAAATGTTCATCATTTGGAAAACTGTTTTCCACCCTTCACAAACCAAATAAAGGAAAATGGAGAAATCAGTATTCAAGGAATTTGTTCTCTACCCAACCAAACACTCTAAGATTTTATTGGGATTGTGTTATTAATTTTGCAAAAGAATTCAATATACGACATTTCTCACTCAACCTTCAACTTTTTTTTTATTTTTGAAAAATGAACATAGCTTATTCATATGGAATATCATATGGCCAACCCTTAGATGGGAGGTTGTCTAGTTTATGAAATTACAAGGAATTCAGCCTGACCACCTTAAATGCAACTTCATAGAAATCACCACATAGATAAGAGAACTTTAGCTCTGTTAATCAAAACAAATCCTAGAAAGTAAAACTCCAATGAGCTAGGATGTTTAGACCAAAAGGATGAGCTGTAAGTCAGCAACAAACACACATATAAGACTAAAGGTACAGGCATATGTTCTTATCAAATGAGGAAAGGCCATTACAGGCCAACAGCACATGGATTGATGGGGTCACTTCCAGAAACAAAACCGTTGGTACAAGAGGGGTTAGTTTACCTTTTTCACTTTCAGCATAATCTTTTTAAAGACCTTTATCAAAAGTGAAAATGTTAGGAAGAAAATTGGACAAGTATTGTAAGGGCTGGGGTATGACTGTAGTGCTTTTGCTGTAGCATGTTCTTGACTCCTTGTAACATCTAGCTAAACCCTAGTTCTAAATTTTACAAGTGTTTCCACCTGTATGTGTCTACAAACTATTTATTTGGATAATGACACTCATCATGTTCAAATTGAGATTTATAGGTGTTCAAAACAGAAGAAAGAAACCATTTATGTTACATGTTTGGTAAATGATTGGGGTAATGGTTTATGTTTTTTGAAAGTATGTTATCCCTACCCAATTATTACCAATCTCAACACTATGGTAACACGGGTGTTACCACTTACCACTTAGAGGGCGTTTGGTATGAATGAAGGAAACGGAATGGAAAGGATTTGGATAACAAGGGGAAATGACAATAATAATTATTACCTTTATTAGTTGTTTGGTATCCTAGTAGAATGAAAACAATTGAGAGGTTTATGATTGAAAAAGGAAATGTGACTTGTTTTCACTAGTTTGATAAGGGTAACAAATGGGGGGATTGTGTTTCCCTCCGGAAAAGGTATTTGTTACTTAACACTCATACCAAACAATTAGAAATGGAAAAGCTTATTTGAATCCGTTTCCTACATCAAGTTTTTCTATACCAAACATCCTCTTAGAAGTAATTATTTTCCGTAGTAAACCAAACACTCAATGAAGGTCATAAATTATTGTTACCAATTTTTCCATCGGTTCCATAAGATGCACTTAAAATGATAAGCAACTATTTAAGGCATATACGTCCTCCATCCTTCTTGAAGTCTTTTACTTTGAGTTTCACTTTTGCCGTCACATAATTTTGACCAATCATATATTTGATTATCTATCCACAAAAAGTTAACTAAATTAAATAAATGATAAGTCTTTTACTTTGAGTTTTACTTTTAGTGTCACATAATCTTGACCAATCATATATTTGATTAATAAATGATATTTTAAAATAAATATTGAGACAAGTATAATAACATCTTAGACAAAAAAATGTGTATATTGCTAAATTAGTGCATAAGATCAATATGAAAAAACTAAACAAATGGGAGCAGTATCTTTTAATTTTAAACAATATCAATAAGGAAAGCTTGTTCTCACTCGTGACTAAGGTATTATAGTTCATACCACTATGTATCTACTACCGAAATGTGCAAATGTTCGGAGGAAAGAAAGTACAAGATTTGTTTGAGGTTGGGAGGAATAGACAATCTTAACTCATTAATGGTGTAAACAAACAGTGACCAAGTTTTTTTAACTCAAAGATACCAAATTTATTTTGGAAAAGAGGATGTACCAACCTTGTACATTGATCCAATCAGAGAATAGAGCTTCCCAAATTTCATTAGATGCACGGGAATGTTTGAACATGGCGCTCGCCCACATTTGAGGGACATCATTGAATAACAAGACATGTCAAGAACCATAAGCGGATTATAGCTTATGCACATGTCTAAACCAAAAAAAACTAACTCAAAACTTTATCAGGTTAATCAACACTATATACCAGAGTTTGGAGTGTTTTCTAACATTAATCTCAATTTCCCATTTATGATTTACAATCCAAAATTTGAACATGGCGCTCGCCCATATTTGAGGGACATCATTGAATAACAAGAAATGTTAAGAAGCACATGTCTAAACGAAAAAAAAACTAACTCAAAACTTTATCAGGTTAATCAATACTATATACCAGAGTTTGGAGTGTTTTCTAACATTAATCTCGATTTCCCATTTATGATTTACAATCCAAAATTCGAAATTTCCCTTCACATTGGTCCTCGGTGACCTATGGATCCAAATTTTCTTTCTTTTCTCTCTAGTCGGCTTTCCAGTCAACACACCAAGCCACCACAACCACCTGATCACCCTTTGCACACTTTATACCACACCCTGCCATCCCAACTTCATCTCCCCAATCTCTGCAACTTTGCCTTCTGCAGCTCTCACTAATACAACCGCCACCTCTGACCTCCCCAACTCCAAACGTCTTTAAAAAAATTCCAGTGTATGGAATGTTTCATAGAGAACTAATATTTTGGAATTAGTAAGTTCACCAGTAATTTAAGAACCTCTGAAACTAGTAAGACTTTAGTGATGCGTTTTGTTCTACTTATTTCAAGAAGATAAGTTCGATTTACAACTACATTAAGATTATCAAATTGAGCAAAGTATTAACATTTAACAATTTGACAGTATATATATTATATATGAAGAATATTCATATTAAACAAATCAAGAGCTGGTTTGCGTTCAAAAGTTACCTGGGATCACCAAAAACACCTGCATTCATGGTAATCTGTTCAATGGCAGCTGCAGATCTGGGTGCAATACTAGAGGCTTTAGTATACTCAGCACTTAAGCCTTCCCCAGAAGGCACAAAGAAGGCTCCATTTATCATTATATCCCCTTCACTCCTCCAGTTCCAATTCGCCCAATTCTTATCACCTGTTTCCACACGCCTTGTCACCTGTTGATATTCCAACAATCAAATATTATATGTTATTTTCCCCCTTGAATAATTGGCGGGTGCAAAAATAACACATATTGAGCCAGAGAAAAAGTGAGAAGGAAACAGGCTTTCATAAAATCTATCAATAAATATATATTAGAGAACGTATTGTGTTGGACTCGTCCGACCATAATCTTTGGTCGGACGACTTTCAGGTGGTTCCAATTTTTTTCAGTTAGTCTTAATTTTTTTCAGGTAGTCTTCATTTTTTTTCAGGTAGTCTTCATTTTGTTTTCAGTTAGTCTTCTTTTTTTTTCAGTTGGTTTTTGTACTTCAGTTAGACTTACTTTGGGTTTCAGTTGGTCTTTATTCTTTTTCAGGTAGTCTTCATTTTTTTTCAGGTAGTCTTCATTTTTTTTCAGGTAGTCTTCATTTTTTTCAGGTAGTCCAACTGAAAAAAAAACAAAGTCCAACTGAAACAAAACAAAGTCCAACTGAAAGAAACACAAAGTCCAACTGAAAGAAACACAAAGTCCAACTGAAAGAAAACAAAGTCCAACTGAAAGAAAACAAAGTCCAACTGAAACAAAACAAAGTCCAACTGAAAAACAAAACACTAACCTCTGTTTTCTCTCACTTTCTCCTTCTTCTTCATTCCTTCAAAAATTCTGTGATTAGTGTTGTCAATTTTGCTATTCTAACAGGCATAATGTTTGTTAATGGCAGGCGCATACATTGACAAGAAATGCCCCTTTACTGGTTCCGTTTCAATCAGGGGCCGTATTCTAGCTGGCACATGCCACAGTGCTAAAATGCAGAGAACCATCATCGTACGTCGTAACTACCTTCATTACATCAAGAAGTACCAAAGGCAAGATTTGAGCTGCTTCTTTCACCCTGGTGCGTATATGCTAGTTCTGAGTTGTCTGGTTATTCTTTTGATGGTTTTGCCTCCAGGTATGAGAAGAGGCATTCAAACATCGCGGCACATGTATCACCCTGAGATGATTTTGATGATTTTTTTGAAGGACTTTGTTAAGCTCAAGAATCGAAACTAGGTGGATTATATGAAAATCCAGAGAAGAAGAAGAAGAAAGAGGAGAGAGAATGTGACCTAAAAAGTGAAGCAGAGAGAAGATGTATTGGGCTCAGCCCGTCTGACAGTAAACAATACGTCAGACGGTCTGACCCAATACTTTCTGTATATATTATTATATTAACAGGTGTTGTCTATAACGTCTACAAGCTATGTGGCACAACAAATGTGGTTGAATTGCTCAATGTAAAAGTTGAACCCTAATAACATAAAATGTTTTACATTAAACCACCAACTCAATGACACAATTGTACTATAGAAAATTCTCATATAGGAAACGTATTTTTCACCAAATACCCTTGACAAAAAAAATTTTATTCACCATATACCTTTGTTTTCAAAATTCACCATATACACCTAAATTTCTTCAAAATTCACCATACGTCCTTAATAACTAATGACAGTCAACTTTTTAAGTCATTAATCGCTGATTCTATTATCAAACCCTAATTAACCCTTATTTGAGTTGTTTACCTTAATTAACCACAATTAAAACACCACAAATGACCCATTTTATTACTACTTCCATAAACTTCTTCCTTCTTTTTTGGCCTTAGGTATTGTATCAATGCTAATCTATTAGGGTAAATGAGTGAAATAGGGAGATTAATTAAGGTTTAGTAATGGAATCATGGGTTAATGATAAAAAAAGTTAATAGTCGTTAATCATTAAGGGCACATAGTGAATTATCAAGAAATTGAGGGGTATATTGTGATTTTGAAAACATCAAGAATATATGGTGAATAAAAAATATTGTCGGGGATATAGGTTAAATATCCGTATACTAAAAGATTGTTAAAACTAAATTTTATAAGTAAAATCTCACAAATAAAAACTCACATATTACACAAAAGTCTATCAATTATGGATCTGAGATTGCAAACTAGGTGAAAATCCAAAGTTACGAACTAAAAAGAGACCCCCACAAACTTTTTAAGCCTTGAATGTAGAATTTGACTAGTAAAATTCAACAATGAGTTACCACTTACCACATTCCCAACTGTTAGGATTAGGTATGGCAATGAGTAGGATCTTGGGTGTATATAGGACACATCCAGTAAGACCTATACCCAAATCGATTATTTTGAAATGAACCCAAACCCATCCCAAAAAAATGCAGATTTATTGGGTCCAAAATGGGTATTTTTCAATTTCTTCTATCACCCATATTTCCTTCTTCATACATTCTTTTTTCACCCAATTAATGTAGAAACTAAAACAAATACAAGTTAGTGCTAACCAAAAATACTAACTATTAAGTGAATAATTAAGGAATATATTACAACCACAGAAAAAAAAAAATTACGGTTGTGTTTGCGGTTTCAGACTTTCTGTCGAGTTGTCATGGGAACGGCTTGTACGGCGAACTACAACATTTCACGGTCGTCGTGGTGTGAATTCTTTTTGAAAAATCACATAGTTGGATTTTCAAGCTTTTTTTTTCCATTTTTAAAATTTTTTACACAATATTGTATCTAAAACTGTTATAAATACACTGTTTGAGATACTTTTGATATTACACTATACTCCCTCCGGTTTCTAAAAGATCCTCCCTCTTTTACTTTATTC
Organism: Beta vulgaris subsp. vulgaris; assembly: GCF_026745355.1. NCBI lineage: Eukaryota > Viridiplantae > Streptophyta > Magnoliopsida > Caryophyllales > Amaranthaceae > Beta > Beta vulgaris. The sequence continues at coordinate 24,739,891 of NC_079204.1, read as the reverse complement.
TTTAATTGGCAAATTTATCCCCTTTTTACCCCTCATGTCCCTATCATATGATCCACCATTGCACTATTCATTCAATTTTACTCCCTTTCTCTCTCCTACTTTAACCCTTTTTTATTTGTTTATTTTCCTTATCCCTTTCTTTCTCCTACTTTACCCACCCCAGACCCCACACAAATTGATCCTCATTGGTGTGTGTAGTAACAGTAACAAGGATGATCTTTCGAAACCGAAGAGAGTATTAAAATATTGTAAAATAGAAAAATATTCATAAGAATAGCAACTTTTTCTTACAAAACAGAGCATTAAAAAATGAGGACTTTTTCTTTAAACAAAAAGAGAGTTGGGTTAGTAGGTTAACGCCACCCCTCCCTATTTTCCTCAAAAGAAGAAAAGCATATGAAGTCAACAGAAAAAGTGAAAAAGAAAAGAAGCATGCTTTAAGAGAACGAAAAAAGGAGAGAATCATCGCCGGTCGGCGGCAGATATGGCGCCGGAAGAAGCCAATGATGACTCGCTGACATTCTCTGTCAAGACCGAGCCGCCGTCAATAGCCTCTTAATGTATATATTAGGGTTTCTTTGAAATTAGGGTTTTCAATACCTAACGAAATCAAATGAGTTTTACTTTGAATTCAAGTTCTACAGCTTGGGTAAGATTTAATTTGAATAAAAATATTTTTTTGACAAACTTATCCGGTTGATCTTGCGCTGACTTCTTCTTCCTCGACCAAAAAAACATGTCGTTTTCAAATAACGGACGTTACGTAATTGTACCAGTTCTGGATAGAGGTAGGCATGGGTCGGGCTGATACGCGGGTCGGGTACGGTTTTGGCCCGAGCCCGGCCTAGCCCCTGTCCGCTACATTGGTCGTGGGCCTACCACAGTCAAGAAGTTTTCTTTCAGGCCCGCACGAGCCTGCTTATGTGGGCCGACCCTCAGATTGAACTCCCCTTCTTTGAAAAAACGGTTTTGGCCCGAGCCCGGCCTGGCCCCTGTCCGCTACATTGGTCGTGGGCCTACCACAGTCAAGAAGTTTTCTTTCAGGCTCAGCCTGCTTATGTGGGCCGACCCTTCTTTGAAAAAACAACATGAAACACAGGTCAGCCCTGCATGAGGCACGAGCCCAACCCATGGGCATAATCTAGAAATTTTAGGTCCATCCCGGCACGGCCCACCATTACCCCATGCCTGTGAACACCCATACCCATGCCCATGTGGCCCATAAAAGGATCATATGCTTGTCAGCTTGTTTATTTGAATATTCAGTAATATTAAAACTCCATTTTCGATGCTTTTTTTTTCCTCCGCTTCATCTCCCCTCTTTTTCGTGTGATATGTGATGAAACCCGTAACACAGCAAAGTCCCACCTTTCGATGCTTTCTCTATCCTCTTCCCCTCCCCAATGTTTTCTCCTTAATATACGATAAAGCCAGCCAGACTGAAGAGAAAAGCGAACCCCAGACCTAATTCTAAAGGATTTTTTTCCTTCTTTGGCTGAAATTCCGTTAGAAGGCCTAGGGACTTCTCTAAGCCTTTGTAGCCGTTACCAAGACGTACCCATATTTTGGCTCAATCGTACCCATCGGAACCCCGCGTACCCACTTTCCAAGGTATGTTTTGGGGACGTATCTACCATGTACTCATCCCGTACCCTGTGAGACAGGAAACGATACCCAAGAGGAGTACCCGTGCTTCATAGATCATAACTTAAGAAGAAATCCTTACCTCATACTTTAATGGAAAATTGACAATGGAAGTATGAACTTTGGACAATAATTTTTAAAAGGTATGAACTATTGATTAATCTTTGTAAGCCCGCGGACCCATTGACTTAAAACGCACGATTGTTTTTAAATCTCACCTAATTCCTACTCTTTCCCTCAATTAACCCTTCTGGCATGACCCACATTTTACAAGTTATGACTTATTAATCCTGAGGCTTGTTAAAACCCCTTAAATGAGAACTTACACAGGTTAATCAATAGTTTAAACCTTATAAAAATTATCACCCAAAATTCATATCCCCACTGTCAATATTTTAGTACCCAATCATTCTATCCATTTACCTTTGTGAAAAAAAAGTACAAAATTATAAATTAGCATAGGTCAAATCTAGGGCGGATCTAAAATCATTGGACTTAGACCAAGACCTAACCCATTAACATTTGGACCCACATTTGACCCAAACCCATAAGTCAAAACAAAGTAGAATCAAACCCTTCTAAATGCGTCAAGATTAAATCCTTACATCGTACTATAATTTAAAATCCAGTAGATGCATGCATAATTTTAGTACCCAATCATTTCACCCAGATACTTTTTTGAAATAAAAAATACAAAATTATAAATGTGCCCGTAGGTCGAATCTAGGGTGGATCTAAGTCTGAAATCATTTGACTTAAACCCATACCTAACCCATGAACATTTGGACCCACATCTAACCCGAACTTGTAGGTCAAAACAAAGTAGACCCAAACTCTTAAAAATGAGTGAGTCGAGTGCAGCAGTGTGTGTGTCGGGTATTGGACCCATTGTCGTCCCTATTTGAGATATACCTTGGATTTACCTAGCACTTCGAACATATTGTAAATTGAGATATATGTTTCTGATTCTATTGTGTCCCCATGGCTAATTTGATTACGTATGTAGGGACTGATATATGAGCACCTACTAACATGATTTTACCCCTAATTTGTGTAAGTTGTACTCTCTCTAAGAAAACCTAATATGAGTTGATACTCCCTATAGGCCTATACTTAAAGACATAGCTAATAATTAGTGCACCACGTTAGATATGTGTGTAGATTGTTCTTAATTGCTTTTATTTTAACACCTACAAATTTTATCTTAACTTCACCGTTTTTTTGATAAATAAAGATGAATATGCTATTTTAATTTTCACATTACTCCATTGAAAGCCGCGTAATTTTGATAGACAAGGTCGTGCATTCATGTAGACACGGTCATGTGTCATACTAATGTGTCCAAAATCTAACCTGGACTCGGCTAAAGTGTCGGGTACGGATATGGATTCAAGTGGTTGGTACGACACTTCCAACACGGGGACTCTATCTTAGATTTGGACAGTGGTATGGGTATGATGAAATTAATATTTTATAATGTAAAATATAGTACTAATTTTAAATGTTATGATGTTTTATTTACATTATACTCATAAAATTAAGGTACTAATAAAATTAAAGTACCGGTCATAGCCTCTTACGTTAGAGAAGAACAATGTTTTTAAAAAAAAAAAGAAAAGAAAGGAGATGATAAGGAAAACAGACTCATGTGGAAAGGAGAAAAAGGAAAAAAGAAAAAAGAAAAGTTACGTGGTCCATCAAGGACAAAAAAGAAAAAAGAAACAGAAACAGAGAACATCGAAGATCAAAGAGAGAGAAGACATAGAAGCGAAGGGGAAAAGAAATGGAATTGACAGGCGGTGGCAGCTTCAGTCAGCGAGCTCGAAGTTCCAACCGACGCTCGAGGTAAGTTCTCTTCTCCTCTGCTCCTCTTCGCGTTCGAATTCTAGGGTTTTCCCATGTCGTGTCCGACTGCAATTTGGAGGATCAAACTCGTATTTCATACTCGAGTCAATGTCGTGTCCTACCGACCGGGTATATGGCTAAAACTGCATACTCTGGATAACGGATAACAGAGTCCAAAATAACATACGTTTTTTTTGAGAAATATCAACAAACTTATTGGTCCATACCATGTCACAATGTTAACAACCCGACATAAATACTTATAAAACTAAATTATGTATAAAACCATAAAAAAAAGTACATATTTAAGGTTTCAAATGAGGTAGTAAGTAATTATGCTTTTTTATAAGAATAAATAAAATTGAAAAGATGAAGAGAGTTACTAAAACGTGTAAGAGATTTTATTTTTAAGAACAATTATGCTTTTTATTTTTAAAAGGTGAGAACTATTTTATTTTTTATTTTATTTTTATTTGGAAAGATAATTGATCCAAAACCAATCTCTGTTAGGTTACTAGCATGCGGGACACACCAGCTCACAGGCTGGGTACAAGCTAAACAGCCCAAAAGTAAATGTCCCAACATATTGTTGGGATGAGGATCCGAACTCCACTGAGCTACCACATCTCCCTCATACTTAAAGCTCTTATACCATTCACCAAGGTGCATTATACACCTAACGCTTAATTTGTTGTTCATTCCAAATTAATTTTTACTGATTTGGAGCTTTATAAAAAGACTACCTATGTTTCTTACAAGTACAAGCTAAACAGCCCAAAATTAAATGTCCCAACATATTGTTGAGATGAGGATTCGAATCCTCTAGCGGGGTGGTACTCCACTGAGCTACCACATCTCCCTCATACTTAAAGCTCTTATACCATTCACCTAGGTGCATCATACACCTAACGCTTAATTTGTTGTTCATTCCAAATTAATTTTTACTGATTTGGAGCTTTATAAAAAGACTACCTATGTTTCTTACAAGTTTACCTATTTTTTAAGGCACAAAATTTTAAGATAATATGCTGGTCCTACTGATAATAATAAACTAATAAAGTATTAATTTAAGGTGGGTTGAGAGAGAAAATGATAGTAACAAACAAAAAGATGGGCAGAGAAATAATAAGCTGGGTATTATATTAAAAAGTGCACCACATGAGTGGAAAAAGGGAGAAAAAAAGATTGGACATGTTACTATAAATAAAAAAAGTGACAATGTATAGATTAAAAATAAACCGACCAAAAAGGAAAGTGTAAATTAAAAAGAAACAAAGGGAGTATGCTTTAGAGTATATTCTATTCAACTTAATTAAACTAATTTGAGCTTCTTAACTAATCTGAATATATTGTTCTTAATCTTTCTAAACCAATCTGAGCTTCGTAACTAATCTAAATATTATTTTCTTAATTTTTCTAAACATGAATTTTTTTAACTAATTTGAACTTTTTGAAGGTTTTAAAGTTCAATTAGTATTTTAGAACTAATCTTAGTTCTTCTGAAAGTCCATATAAGTTACAAGAAAGTAGACCCTTGATGTTTGTTTCAAACCATAGAGTACAACTCTATTCATTCTCCTAAATGTTATTTTTCTTTACAAAACCATATGCCAATATAATTTATGGCTAAAGACATGAATAGTAGGACACAGCCATGAGCTCATGCTGCCAAAATATTCACTGGCAGATTCCCACACGGCTTGGGCCATGCTGTCCAAGCGGACACAATGAGTATGACGCAGGCTGGTAGGTCTAGGTCTTCTAGGAGATAAAGTGGATATTGTTTAGCCACAATACTAAATTATAATTTAAAAGATTACTGGATATATTATGAGTTTTCTTAATAGTTTAATTAGATCTAGATAGTTTCATAGCTTGATATATTATGAGTTTCATTACTTTATTCATATGAAAGATGTTCTTATTAATTTAATGAATCTAATAAGTTTGATTACTTTATTCATATGAAGGTTGTCTAGTCTTCTATCTTTTAAAAAGATTGAGTTTCAGATCTCATATAAATAAATTTCAATAAGTTCGGAAAAGTTCTAATAAACTTCACTAAGTTTAAGTAGAATAACTACATGAAATAAATAGTGTGATAAAAAAAGGCACCTTACGTTTCCATAGTAAATAATGCCTCCGTTTCATTTTAATTGTTAAACTTTGACATTTTACACTATTCACAAATTGCACTTTGACCCTCGTTTGTGATTTATACGTGAAATAAAAACATTGTCATATGGAATCTTGTAAGATTCGTCTTAGTATGTATTTTATTAATATGTATTTTTTATAACTTTTACAAATACATAACTAGAGATATATATCGTCAAAGTTTTGCATTGGTATACATGAAAAGTAGAAGTGTAACAATTAAAATGAAACGGAGGAATAGGTAGAATTGGTGTTTTAATTATCCTAGTACTTTACAATTACCCATTACTAGATTGGCGGTCTGCGATATCTAGAGAATGGCTACGTATGTAAATTTCAGATATTTAAATAATTTCGAGCATTTATGTCACTTGTTCTCATTTCATTAAAAAATAAATTTTAGATCCAATAAGTTCAGATTTGATATGATTATATCTAATGTGATTAAATTTGATAAGGTCTAACACAACACTCAAACATAAGTTTCAATAAGAGTCAATCGGTTTAATAAGTTCAGTTTATATAAATTCAGGTTTTTTCAGGTAAATAGAACGCACCATAATTGATACATTAACCACGAATCCGTACCTCTCTTATACGTCTATAAGCCCTAATAAGTTGGGAAAATAAAAGAAAATCTTTTTGCTAGGAGTCACGCTTAATTTTAGGGACCTCTCAAATCGAATATGACACCTACACCACTAAGCTCCTTATATTGTACTTTTATCGTTTCAAAATAGTTGCAGCGTTTGTTTTTTCACATTTGCCAAGACGGTTTTTTAAACGTTAATATCTTTAATTGCGTATAAGTAAAAATTACAAAAATTTGATATTTAAAATCCTTATATGTAGACAAATCTAACAAAATCCTTATTCCCAAACATAAGTAGGTAATAGAGTTCAAACTTATAACCTCCAAGTCGAGTTCCCCACCACCTCCATGACATAGTTATTAAATACTAGGCGCATTCAACCATGTATTGTGTTCACATACAATAATACTAAAAAAATATCTAGGCAAAAAGAGTAAGCAAAAGATTCTCATATGCTGTCAAGCACCTTGACAGAGGCCCACATCCACTGAGTACATACATAGATATCTAAAAACTGACGAAGATATTCCAATATTTTAAAGGCCTTTATTTAAAAGCTCCAATTGGTTAAACAAGTTGGTCCCCCATTCTCAAAAGTCTAATATTTTGGCTCTATATACACTGATGTCGGTCCCTTCTCGCCGCTCCATCAATCCTCAAGAATTCGAAAAATACAATCAAAACTACAATACGGACAAATTAATATTTTTTATTAGATCAACATTATTTTAAAAAAAATTAATATTTTTTATTAGTTCAACATTATTTTTCGAAATTTTCAAAAGTATAATTTTGATGATCGTAATTTGAAAATATATTACTTTCAACTCAATAATCACAATGCCCTAACCTTTCATAATTAAGCATATAAGTTATAACATTTTACTAAAAAACGTTGTGTAATTAAATACCCCATCTTTCCAAATATTTTTTATACACACTTTTTGTAATTAAAGTACTTTACTCACATTAAATCATACATATTAGGATTTAGCAATTATAAATGCATAAAAAAAACTTTGTATACTTAAAGCTCTTATTTTATTTTTTATTTTATTTTATTTTATTTTTATTAGGAAACACCAACCCCTATTAGGCTATTAGCCTACCGGACACACCAGCTCACAGTCTGGATACAAGGCTAAACAGCCCATAAGTAAATGCCGCAACATATTGTTGGGATGAGGATTCGAACCCTCTAGTGGGGTGGTACTCCACTGAGCTACCACCTCTCCCTCATACTTAAAGCTCTTATACCATTCACCTAGGTGCATTATACACCTATCGCTTAATTTGTTGTTCATTCCAGATTATTTTTTTCTGATTTGGAGCTTTATATAAATACTACCTATGTTTCTTACAAGTTTACCTATTTTTTTAGGCACAAAATTTTAAGATAATATGTTGGTCCTACAGAGAATAATAAACTAATGAAGTATTAATTTAAGGTGGGTCAAGAGAGGAAATGATAGTAACAAATAGAAAAGTAATGTTTTAGGACTTGTTCTTTTCGGCATAAAATAACTGAATTGAATTGAACTGAAATGAATAGTGATATGTGAGAGTAAAAGTATTGTCTAGAACTAAACTGAATTAAACTGAAATGAAAATAAGCTGCAGAGAACAAGCCCTTAGGTAGAAGATAATAATATAAAACTCGTGAATCCATTCCAACAAAGTGAGATAAATTAATAAGAGAAAAACCAAAAACAAAAATGGGTAAACTAATAAGAGATGAAAGGAGTAATAAGCAAGCAAAACAACACTCTTTGGTATACGATACACCCACTCACCCACGTGTATAATATAAATTGCACTATATAAACATAAAAAAACCTAATTTCCTACACACTCCCCAACAAAATCAATCACAAAGAATAAGTTTGATAACTTATGGGCCTGTTTGGCGAAATTAGTAGTTTTAATAACAGTTAGTTGTAGCATTAGTGATCGATGTTCGCGCTTAGCGTTTAAAGTAATTGCTTAATTGGAAGTGTGTAACAAAAGTAGTTGTTGAAATTGTGAAACATAACAAATGACATTTATTCAAATATAAAATGAACTACAACCATTTGTCAAACAAACGTATTAGTTTAAGATCATTTAAACCCTCAATAAATTTAAATTATCTATTTTAACTAAATTCTTGTAAAATTTGAAGCATAAAATAATATGAAATATTACTTATATATTCTCTTTAAAATAAATATTTAAATCACAACCATGCTATTATAAAGGAAAAACAATGGCAAAGCAATTAATAAACAGAAAAAGGAAAAAGAAAAATTGAAAACATCGATTAAGTATCCTACGATATGCTATCATATAGTGTTTATTCACTAAACTGCTACCGATAGATCTCAAACGTCACTTGGACTGGCGTTCTACAACCGCTAACCTATATTCAACTTCAATCGCTACCCGCTATTACAACCACTACCTTATAAAATACTCATAATTTCTTGAGTAGTGTTTTAATTTGTCCAAACACTACCTGCTACCTAAAATAATAATGCCAAACAAATCCATCAAAGGTATTACTGTACGTGACTATTATATACATGTTAACCATTGCATAATCCCTAATAAAATCCCCTAAGACAAAACAAAAAAAAAAAAAGGGCAAACGATAAACTGGAAGAATTAGAATGTCTAACCTCTTTTATATACCGGTTCTCTGGGGCAATGTAACGGTTACCTTGGCTGTTAATAGTTGGATTATCACTACCTCCAATCACATAAATCTCCCAATACCGAAAATCATTGTTAACAACGTGTATATACCCTCTTCTGCACCTCGGCATCCTCTGCACTACTCCCTCATCAAATACATTGAACGCCAATGTCACCTGCTTTTTTTTATTTTTACCACCAACAAACATTGTATCTATTAATCATCCTTTGCTCTAATAGAAACTTCTTCTCCTCAATTATACAAAAAAATAATTATACAAAAAAAAAACTGTTTTAATCGGTAATAGTAAAAGTTTATATCAAGAAAAAGAAATTTTATATCAATTTTAGTCACAAATAGATCAGTTTTGAATTTTGATAGTAAAGTCCGCCACTTTCGACTATGTTTCGCAACCCATTCAAAATACGAGTTTATGATCATGAGTGGAAATAATTAAGATAGTGACATAATTGAAAATGTTTGGTATGTTGTATGTACTTTAAATAAAATTTAAGGAGCTCGAAAGAAATTTATATAGGGAAGTTGTTTTGACTAGTATATGAACACAAGTAGCTGAAACTTTTCCCTTCATCTATATTTTCAACTTCTTTTTCTTTATCCAAATATTGTTTTATAAACAACTCGTTTTCTCGTTCTACCAATCAACTCATGCAATCAAAAACCTTTTCTGCAATCAGGCACCAATTTAGTTTTCAGTTGCTACCTTCTAGTTTTAGCTACATTGTAAGTCACTAATCATTTCCAGCTGATGTCGTCAAACATAGCCTCAATCGGTAACATAATAGAGAGTGAGCAAAGATCAATTGAACTAGTAAAAGTCCGTTTTAATTAATCTTTATGGAGTAATAATCAAATCTTGATTAGTACAGATCTGTTTGGTTTAGTTAAATCAGTTTTAATCATTACAAATTGGTGCTGTATATAGAATTCACAAAAATTCAGTTGAAAAATTAGTTTAATCAAGTAAAATCCACTTTAATCCCATAAAATTCCACAGAAAACAGTTCCTTCAGCTGAAATTGAGTCAAATTAAGCAACTTAATTGAAACTAAAAAATAGTCTAGTAGAGTTTTCATACCTGCATACCCTCATCCAAGACATGGCCGTCACTATTTCCAAGCAACATTACATCGTTATGATGTGAAAAATGACTATTAGAGATGGTAATAGCTGTAGTCCCCATTGTAGCATCAATCAAGCCATCAGTACAAGAAGATAAACTACAATGATCAATCCAAATATTACTCGACCCAAAAATCGTCATCCCATCACCGTCCGATTTCCCTCTCCTTCCCACATGGGTTGGGCTAGACCGGACAAACGCATTGCCAGCAGGGTAACAATTGTGAACATGAATGTTATGAATAATTATGTTTGACACATACTGTAGTGTAATGCACCCACCACCTGTGATATGGACATTAGCTCCTCGCCCGTCGATGGTCTTGTAATCATTTATAATGAGCTCGTATCGAAGCTTGATTGTCATGTCACCTGAGAAGATGATCCAGAGTGGCTCCTCTTGGAGCACACCGTACCGCAGTGTACCTGGTTTCGGGTCCACTGGGTCAGAGTCAGAGGAGTCAGTCACTGTGTAGATCTGACCCCCTTTGCCACCCATTGCAGCACGGCCAAAGCCGATGCCACAATCGGCTAATCGCTGGCGGTTCGATGCCCAATGCGGGTCGCACCGCCAGCAGTCGTCTATTGGGTTGCCTGTCAAACAAGAAGACGAAGACGAAGATGGAGACGATGACGAAGACGAAGACGAAGACGAAGATGGAGACGATGACGAAGTGTGTTCTAAAGCTTCAAGCATTTGTCTCCTTACTAGAGATACATTGACCATCCTGAATGAAAATAGAAAATTGTTACATTTATTTCTATTCACATTTTTGGAACATTTTAGTGAACATCAAATCCGGTAGAAATTCAAGTGTCAACTTTTTACACATCCAAAAATTAGTTAACGGCTAACTCAGCACAATGTCCCAACATTTCAGTGAACATAATTTTGAATATAAATTCAAGTGCCAATTTTTTCTAATATCCAAAACATTAAGTTAACGGCTAATTCAGAACAAAATCCCGACATTTTGGTGAACATACAATTGGATACAAATTAAAGTGCCAACTTTTTCTCATATCCGAAAAGTAATTAACGGCTAATTTCAGCACAGATTCCCAAGAAAAATAAACTAAATTGATTAGAATATACACAAGTTTTGAATGGAAAAATTGGAGTGATTGTAAGACCAGGGTGGCAAGAAAGACTAAACAGATGGTAATATCATGGCATTTTAACTAACGCACATCAGATGTTTGGTAAAATGCTTGAGTGAGAAAAATAAGTGTGTTTTAATATAATGCCTGTCTTGAAACTGGAAAATGCCAGTGGCCACAAATATAAATATTATTGAGACTTAAAAAAAGCATAAACTTAACAATTCATGAACTCCAAAGAAAACCCAGATGCGAAATTCATGAGACACGAAGTGTGTAAAAAAAGTATTATTTTTTTCTTTTTGTTTTTACCTGTGAACATCTCGTACAACAGCTTCAGGATCAGGGTGTTGATGTGGGAGTACAAGGTTGGTGGTGGCACTGAACAATGGAGGAGAGAGAAAAAGAGGAAGTAAGAAGAGAAGAGAGAAAATGTGGTTGTGAATAAGCAGCATTTTGGGTTTGGGAGTTGGCAAGGTTGCAGTAATGGCGGGTATTTAGTTCAGTAAGTTCATATTCAGGTGTTTAGTTTAGGTCATGGATGCAGATTTCAGGGGAGTGAAACTACTTATTTTGGGAATCGTGATCTGTTTTAGTACAGTACATACTTTAGAAGTATTATTATTTGTATTTTTTGAGAGTATGCTATAATGTAAATTTACAGCTACTATAACTATTGCTTATAAGGCTATAACTAGTAGATTCTAGCTGTAGCCAGTAGGAGATCTACGAGGTAAAAATGTAGTTAAAAGAAAAGGATTAAAGTAGGGTCTCTTTCCCAAAACCAAAAAGTTTTTAACAATTGGTTTAGTTTTTCTAAATTTTTGAACGGATATAGTACCTCTGTCTTTTATTATTTTACCCACTTTAACTAAAAACATTGTTCATCATTGTTACTTTGACTATCATTTGCGCTTTATAGGTAAGCAAAAATATAATCATGTGAAATATCGTTTGATTCGTCTTAATATGTAGTTTTGGGATATCAAATTTTTATAATTTTTACAAATACATAATTAGAGTTATTATTACTCAAAGTTTTACATCGATAAATGTGAAAAGCCAAAACAGGTAAACTAATAAAGGACGGAGGGAGTAACATGGAAGGAGATTTATGTGAGGCTTTCTTTTACTAAAATAAATTGAGGCTATGTTCAGTTCACTTTATTTTTGCTTATTTCAGATCAGATCAGATAAGAAAAAATAAGTTCAGATCAGATTAGATTTAAAATCATTATTACTATTAAGTGAAAGTATTGGGTCAGACCGTCTGACCCAATAGCTTCCGTCGGACGGGCTTAGCCATCAAAAACGCGCGGGCTTTCTTTTTTTTTCATATTTGTTTTGTTGATCAGTAGTTTTGTTTATTTTTAGAAAAAACATATAACGGTTATTAGGTCATTATCTTTTTTCGATTTTGAAAATGTTTTTTGGATTTCTACTTGATTCTCGCTAGTTTTAAAACTGATTCTTCTTCATTTCAAAGAAACCGATATATTATTTACTGATTATTTCTAGAATTTTTCTGCTTCTCTGCTGTTGAAACTTAGCGTGTTTTTTTGTTCGTAATTCATTACGTTTGCATCGCAAATATGGTGAAGAGGATTAGAGATGATGATTCTAGGTATAATTTCGTTTGTTTTTGCTGCAAATTTTTTTTGTTTTCAAAATTTGAGCGTTTTTGTTGTTGTAATTGTAATGTAGCCCGAAGTCGAAGAAGGTGAAGAGTCTCGCATCTTCAGGAAAAATTTTGGCACTGTCTACTGCTGGGAAGAAGAAAGAGAAAGATGGTGATTATGATCCAAGGTAGATTTCAAGTTCTTAGAGTAGTTTAGATATTTTTTTTTTCTATTTTTGAATGTTTTCAGTTTATCAGAGTATTTATTTCATGTTTTTAGGGTTTGTGTTTCAGTTTTTGTTGTTTTATACACATGTTTTCAGTTGTTGTTGTTTTTCAGTTGTTATTTATATTCTTTCAGTTGATTATAGTATTCTTTCAGTTGCTACTTGTATTCTTTTAGTTGATGTTGTTTTCAGTTGATATTTATATTCCTTCAGTTGATTCTTGTATTGTTTCAGTTGATTCTAGTATTGTTTTAGTTGCTTCTTATATTCTTTCAGTTGATTTTGTTTAGTTTCATTTAGACATTTCTACCTTTCTTTTGTTGTTTTTTATTTGTTTTTCTTTACTTTTTTTAAAAAAATAAAGATGTAACTGAAAAATGAAGTAGTGTAACTGAAAAATAAAGTAGTGTAACTGAAAAATGAAGTAGTGTAACTGAAACAATGTAAATTTTAACTGAATATTTTTAGTCTAATTGGAAAACAATGAAATAAAGAGTCATTATACTAAATGAAGTAGTAAGAAGACCAACTGAAAAATAAAGAAGTCTAGCTGACAACTAAATAAGACTAACTGAAAACTAAATAAGTCTATCTGAAGCACTATATAGACTAGCTGACAAACGGAGAAGTCTATCTGAAAAACAAACAAGTCTATCTGAAGCACTATATAGACTAGCTGAAAAACGAACAAGTCTATCTGAAGCACTTTATATACTAGCTGAAAAACGAACAAGTCTATCTGAAGCACTTTATATACTAGCTGAAAAATGAACAAGTCTATCTGAAGCACTTTATATACTAGCTGAAAAACGAACAAGTTTAACTGAAGCACTATATAGACTAGCTGATAAAAGAAACAAGTCTAACTGAAGCAATGTAAATTTTCAATGAAAATTTTAAGTGTAATTGGAATAGAATGAAATGAAAGAATAATTATACTAAATGAAATAATAAGGACTAGCTGATAAACAAAAGTTTAAGTGAAGCACAATAATGAAGTTACTTTGAATGATGTAGAGACTAGCTGAGAAACAAACAAGTCTAACTGAAGCACTATATAGACTATCTGAAAAACAAACAAGTCTAACTGAAGCACTATATAGACTAGCTGAAAAATAAACAAGTCTAACTGAAGCACTATATAGACTATCTGAAAAACAAACAAGTCTAACTGAAGCACTATGTAGACTAGCTGAAAAATAAACAAGGCTACTTGAACACAACAAATACTAGCTGAAAAATAAAGAAGTTACTTTGAAGGACTGTAAAGACTAACTGAAAAATAAACTAGTCTAACTGAAGCACAATTTATATAAGCTGAAATGCAAACAAGTCTAACTGAAGCACTATATAGACTACCTGAAACACAAAGAAGTCTAACTGAAGCACTATATAGACTACCTTAAAAATAATCTAGGCTATTGTTTCAGTTGATGGTCGTCTGCTTTTAGTTGATGTTGGTATTCTTTCAGTTGAACTTTGTATTCTTTCAGTTGATCTTTGTATTTTTTCAGTTGATGCTGTTTTTTTTCAGTTAGTTTTATTGTTTGATTAAACTTTCTTTCTTTCAGATGTGATAAATCCTTGTCTAAGAAGAAAGGCAAATCTGATTTATCACCAATCAAGTTTTCATTTTCAAGATCTAATCCCGATCAACAGAAAGACACATTTGATAGATCGTATGTTTTTTTCATTATTCTCCTTTTATATTATATGATTGTGTTTTTTTTTATGTTTTAAAGTTATTTTTGTTCACTTTTCTTAGGGATTTCACTGAGCAAGAAATAAAGTCAATTAGTCTACAAGTATTGTCAGACTATTCCCATTTAAATGAAGTGGTTAGTAATTTGAGTGATGAGCAAAAAAGAGACATTAGGGATATTGGGTTTGGGAGTCTCTTAGATATTAGGATAAAGAAGTTTTGTCCTAATCTGAATTTGGAGGTGTTGTTGAATTACAATGCATCTGGAATGATGTTTTCAACAAAGAATGGTAAACTGATTTTTAATAAGTTTACCATTAGTGATGTTTTGGGGTTACCTGTGTCAGATAGACCAGTAGAGGTTATAGATGATGACGCCTTTAGGAGAAAAGGTAGTCAGATAGAGGCTGGAAGTGCCAGGAAGGATTGGCATAGGTTTCTTGGTATTTCTGATCCCAAGAAGGTATATATTGGTAGAAAAAATTGGGATGATTTGTTTAAGAAATATCAATCCGGGGATGATTTCAAGAAGTTATTTGTTATCTTTTCGTTGTCCAAGCTTCTATGTCCTATAGCTGATTTAGGGCCTGTGCTGAAATGTGCCAAGAGTTTAGAAGATGCATCTACAATTTCAAGTTATGACTGGTGTGGATATATAAGTCTTTGTGCTGCTGTTTTGGACTGTCATCAGTCTTTATGATGAAGAAGAATGAGCTTGGACAGAAGAAAGTATCATTCAAGCTTCGGGGATGCGTTAGCGCTTTGACTCTTGCTGTTATTCACAACTTCAAGTGTCGTAATCTGGATTATTCAAATGTCAGTAAGCCATTTATCAGTTATTGGCAGGAAGAGAAGGATTTGAGTGATGTTGTGAAGCAGTTTGAGATCAACATGGATTTTATTCTGCCGGTGAAGCGTGAAAAACAGAAGGTTGAGTTTAAAACTCCCATGTTAGTGTTGCTAGTAGGAAGTCTGGTTCTCCTATAATTAAGGTGGTTGAGGTCCATCACCTTCAACTAGGCAGCTTATCATGGATCTTCCTCATAGTTTGATGACTGATGAGGAAATAGATGCTCTTGATGTTCCTGTGAGTTTCATTTATCTTATGTTTTTATTTTTTTTACTCTTGAACTCTAAGTGAAGACTGTTAACCTCTAACTGAAATAATGTCAGTTCTAGCTGAAGAGCAAATAAGTCTAACTAAAAGTAAAGAAGTGTAACTTAGAAATAAAGAAGTCTAACTGAAACTATGTAACTGAAGAGTAATAAGTCTAACTGAAAATTATATTAGTCTAACTGAAAACTAAATAAGTCTAACTTAGAAGTAAATAAGTCTAGCTGAAAACTAAATAAGTCTAACTGAAAATTAAAGAAGTCTAACTGAAGAGTACATAAGTCTAACTGAAAACTAAAAAAGTCTAACTGAAGAGTACATAAGTCTAACTGAAGAGTACATAAGTCTAACTGAAAAGTAAATAAGTCTAACTGAAAACTAAATAAGTCTATCTGGAAACTAAATTAGTGTAACTGAAAACTAAATAAGTTTATTTATATTTCATTTAAGTTTTCATTTGATAGTTTGATTCTTTCAGATGGTCCTTATATTTTTGTTTATGTTGTTTCTGTGTCATCATCATATTGATTTGTTTGTTTATTTTATTTTGCTCTTTTAATTGAAGGAATATGTGAAGAACATGCACAAGTTGAAGAGGAATGCGCTTGCATTCTGTCAAGTGAATTTGGAGATTGCCCAGAATATTCGGGAGGAAGGCGAGAAGCTGTCTCAAGACAGTATTTCTCTGGATGATAGTGAAGTATTTAACCCAGATTTTCTGAGTCAAATTGACGACATATGCAAGCGTCATTTGGAAGCGAAAGACAGTGCAAACAAAGTTGATCCTACAATTTCACTATTGGTGAAGCGGCCTGTTGAATTGGAGTTTGGAAGAATGAAAATGTTCCTGATTTGGATTCTGGTGTTCATGGAGTTGATTTGAAAGAAGGAAGTAAGTTCCTTTCATTATATTATTTTCATGTTGTAGTTTTGTAATCTGGTTGGAATAAAAATTTTAGACTCTAACTGAAAGAAATGTTTAACTGAAGAAGTGAAATAGCTAACTTTGAGACTCTAACTGAAAGAATAAAAAGACCAACTGAAAACTTTGACAGTCTAACTGAAATAATATGAACACCAGCTGAAAATGAGATGAATACTAAATGAATTTTTTCAATTCACTTAAGTTTTCATTTGATTGCTGGATTTTTTCAGTTTATTTTTTTTTTCATCTGTTGGAAACATTGTTTCATTTTTGTGTATTTAGTTGTTTTTTTATGTTTTGAATGAAGATGATGAAAAAGAAGGAGAGGAGGATGAGAAGAAGAGGAATGCTGATGATGATCAGCATAAAGAAGATGAGATGATGATGATGATATGATGATGGTGATGATAAGGATCACCAGAATTATAATGAGACAAAGGATGATGATGCTGATGATAATGGTGATCCTGGTCTTCAAGGAGATGAAGACAAAGGAGGAGATAAGGATGCTGGTCTTCATGGAGATGAAGACAAAAGGGAGATAATGGTGATCCTGGTCTTCAAGGAGATGAAGACAAAGTAGGAGATAAGGATGCTGGTCTTCATGGAGATGGAGAGGAAGGTGGAAGTAAGTTCTTCTTATTGTATTGTTTCAGTTTGCTTAAATGAAAAAGTTAAATAGCTAACTGAAAGAATAAAAAGACCAACTGAAAAGTCTGATATTCTAACTGAAATAATATTAATACTAGCTGAATATCATATAAATACCAAATGAAACTTTTGGATTTGTTTTTATTTAATCTGGTGGAAAAATAGTTTTAGTTTGTCAATGAATTTATTCATTTCTGATTTTGTGTTTTTCAGTTATTGTGTATTTATTTATTTTTTTTATTGTTTTTGTTTTTGAATGAAGATAATGAGAAAGAACCAAGGAAGATGATAATAAGAAGACTGGCAATGCTGATGATGATTGTGGTCTTCAAGGAGATAAAGAGGAAGGAGGAAATAAGAGTTGGATGCTGGGGTTCATGCAGAAGGAGAGAAAGGAGGAAGTAAGTTTCTTTCATGTTATTCCTAATTGAAAGAATTCAAAGACCAACTGAAAAATGTGATGCTCTAAAGGAAATAATATCTTATAAATAGCAACTGAAATACTGTTTTAGTTTGTAACAATATGAAAACGAACTGAAAAATAAATAGGAAGTAAGCACTATAAAGATTACCTGAACAATAACTGATGAAATTATAAAGTGTAGCTGAAAATGATTGTAATAGTATCAAATAAAAGAATAATTATACTAAATGAAATAAATTAAGGACCAACTGAAAAGAAAATAAGTCTAACTGAAAACTAAATAAGTCTAACTGAAAAGTATATCAACTGAAAACTAAATTAGTCTAACTGAATCAGTCTAACTGAAGAGCAAATAAGTCTAACTGAAGAGAAATACGTCTAACTGAAGAGTAATAAGTCTAACTGAAAACTAAATAAGTCTAACTGAAAACTAAATTAGTCTAACTGAAGAGTAAATAAGTCTAACTGAAGAGAAAATAAGTCTAACTGAAGTGTAAATAAGTTAACTGAAGAGTTAATAAGTCTAACTGAAAATAAATTACTCTAACTGAACACTTAATAAGTCTAACTTAATCAGTGTAACTGAAGAGTAAATAAGTCTAACGGAAGAGTAAATAAGTCTAACTGAAGTATTATAAAGACTAGCTGAAAAAATAAACAAGTCTAACTGAAGGACTATAAAGACTACCTGAACAATAAACAAGTCAAACTGAAAGAATATTCAGACCAACTGAAAATTTTGATACTCTAACTGAAATAGTCTTAATACCAACTGAATATCATATAAATATCAAATGGAACTTTTTATATTTATTTTTTATTTTTTTTTTGTTTTTGAATTAAGATGTTGAGAAAGAACAACCAAAGGAAGCTGATAGGAAGAGGAGGAATGCTGATGATGATCAAGTCAAAGGGGCTAAGGATAAGGATAAGTGTAAAATTTCTACACACGTCCCTACTCGCACCGCTGCTGGTATTGATATTGTTGATCTTCGTACTCCAACTCCTCCTCCTCCTCCTCCTGTTGTTGAAGCTGTTGAGAATGTATATAGCAGAAAGTCTTGGAGAGTTGATTCTTCTGCTAAAAGGAAAAACATTGCTGATTTCGATGGCCCTTCATTCCAACTATTAACTCCTAGTCCTGTTGTTGAGGATCTTGCAGACAGTGCAGAGAGTGGTGAGGGTGTTGGAAGTTCAATTCCAATCATCACTCCAGTAAATGTAAAATATCCTCGAGTAAGTATAGTTTTAGTTTCTGTTTTAATTTGTTTATTTTTCTGTTTCAGTTAGTGTATGTTTCTTGTCATTTAGTATATCTTTTATTTCAGTTAGTGTATGTTTGTTGTCAGTTAGTATTAGTTTATGTTTGAGTTAGTGTAAGTTTCATGTCAGTTAGTGTTTGTTCTTGTCAGTTAGTATTATTTTATGTTTCAGTTAGTGTATCTTTCTTGTCAGTTAGTAATAGTTTATTTTCATTTGGTTTATGTTTCTTGTCATTAGTATCTGTTTCTATTTTCAGTTAGTGTATGTTTATCTTTCAGTTAGTATATCTGTCATTTTTTTTATATTTTAATTGAATGCAGGGTGATGGCTCTTATTCTGATCAATCATCATACAAATCCTACAAACCTCAGAAACAATCAAAGTCAGAAATCCCTTCAACACCTGAATTATTGAAGGGGTGGGACTATGACCCTCTTCAGAGAAAGTTGGGAAAGTTGTGAGAGTTAAGGAACCAGGTGATGATTATGACGATGAAGGTTTGGAGGACCTGATTGATAGGATTGCTGATCATGGAGTTGAATCATCATTCTGACAAGGCTAAAAAAGAAGAGGATGAGAAGAGAAGCTGGTGTTGTTTCATCTTCTACCCTGGATTGCATGCTGTTCCTGTCAACAACCATGGCATAATATTATGTCGAAGTTTGCAGCATTATAATAGATATTTGAGTGATCTGTCTCCTGACCAGAGGTTGCTGGTTGATTATCTATTTTACAATGAGTATGAAGATGTTGCATATATGTCATTGGATACAGATTCTGAGGAAGTGAAGATGAAAAATGACATTATGCAAAGTGAACTAACAAGTGATCTCATTGTGGATTTTGATAATCCTCATAGCAACTATGCGGTTCAGTGTACAAATTCGACTTAATTAGCATGCCTCGTCAAGGTTGGCTGACAAGTGGAGTTATTGACGGATGCGCCTGTTCAATAGGCAAGAAGAGGAATCACCTTCTGCAACAAGGAGATTCTGGTTTAATATTATGCCTTTTGTAAGTGTTGTTATTGCTTAGTTTTATATGTTTGTTTTCATTTGGTCATAGTATTTTGTCAGTTGGTCATCTTCTGTTTTTCAGTTTGTCATGTTATGTTTTTCAGTTGGTCATATTATGTTTTCAGTCTAATAAAAAGTAAATAAGTGTAACTGACAACTAAATAAGTCTAACTGAAAATTAATAAGTCTAGCTGAATAATAAATAAGTGTAACTGAAAAATAAAGAAGTCTAACTGAAAACTAAATGAGTCTAACTGAAAAGTAAATAAGTCTAACTGAGAAGTAAATAAGTCTAACTGAAAACTTAATGAGTCTAACTGAAAACTTAATGAGTCTAACTGAAAACTTAAATAATCTAACTGAAAACTAAATGAGTCTAACTGAAAAGTAAATATGTCTAACTGAGAAGTAAATAAGTCTAACTGAAAACTTAATGAGTCTCACTGAGAACTTAATGAGTCTAACTGAAAACTTAATGAGTCTTAAAACTGAAACTAATAATAAGTCTAACTGAAAAGTAAATAAATCTAACTGACATTTTAAAAAGTCTAACTGAAAACTAAATTTATTTTCAGTTGTTATCTGTTTCAGTTTGTCATAATATCTATTTTCTTTTGTTGTAGAACTATATCAATTGGTTGTGTGCTGAGAAGGTAAAAAAGGTTCAGTTTGAGAGTGAGATTGCTGAAAATGAGATTATTTTGAAGAAGCTGGAGGGACTAGTCAGTATGATCAGAAGTTGAAGGAATGGGAAGAAAACAAGAAAAAGCTTATTACAAAAGATGATGATTTATTCAACAAGAAATGTAAGGAAGCTATTTCTTCATGGGTGAAATCATTTCCAGGAATGATATTCGAGAAGCTGAACTGGTTAGTTGTATTATTGTTAACCATTTTTTTATATGTTTTGATTTCACTTAGTATTATTTTATGTTTTATTTAGTGTTTGTTTGTTCAGTTAGTGTAATTTTCTCTTTCAGTTAGTGTATGTTACTTGTCAGTTAGTCCTAGTTTATGTTTTTAGTTAGTGTATGTTTTTAGTTCAGCTAGTGTTTTTAGTATTTCATTTTGTTTTTGTTCTCTGTCAGGTAGACTTATTGCTTTTGCATCTTATGTTTATCTTCCAGATTTTTGTTCCTGTTCACAAGGATGATCATTATACTGTCTTGGTGCTGAACAAGAAAGCAAAAAGGATTGAAAATATTGACAATCGTACAGACATGAAGGACATTGATAGATATAAGCATGAGGAATTTAACGGTCTTACATACTTTGTACGTACCTTTTTATGAGCATTTGTATTTTTTTTTTTGTTCCATTTTATTACTTGTTTTTTAATTGTTGTTTACTTTTTGATCTTCAAATGCAGTGTCGTGCTTTTGATTCTTTTATGCAAGAGACTATGAGATGTCGTGATTTTGATCGTCTCCACCATTGGCAAACATCAACTCTTTACTTCCCTTGGAGAAGCAAGGACAACAATTTTGATTGTGGGTCTATGCAATCAAAACCATGGAGCTGTATGACGGTCAAAATACTAACCATGGTCACTTGTTGACCTGAAAAGGGTATGATTACTTTATTGTTTTTAGGGAGTATTTTGCTTGTTACATTTCTGTTTTTGAAAGTTTTTTAATAGAAAAAGGTATGATAGCCAGTTAGTGAAGGACTTGAAAGACTAGCTGAAAAACAAAGATGTCTAACTGAAGCACTATAAAGACTAGCTGAGAAATAATGAAGTCTAACTGAAGCACTGTAAAGACTAGCTTAGAAATAAACAAGTCTAACTGAAACACAATAAATACTAGCTGAAAAACAATCAAGTCTAACTGAAACACAATCATTACTAGCTGAAAGCATTATAAGGACTACCTGAAAAACAATGAAGCACTATAAAGACTAGTTGATGTTGTTGTTTATTTTCAGTTAGTTTTATTTTGTAATTGTTACATTTTTGAAACTTTTTTAATAGTTTTGATTTTTTTATTTTTTAGGCAGCCACCAAAAACCTTGAGCGGTGTAGGCTTGCTCTTCGTCTTGTGGACCATCCTTTAAACAAACTGAGAGAGAAAGTGAAGCATGACTGTTATGTTTGGTCTGCAAAGAAACCTGAACTGATGGCAAGACAGAAGATAAGGAAGGATAAAGAGGCTGTTCTAGATAAATTAGCATTTAATCGATCAAAGAAGACGAATAGAAAAGAAGCACACATTTTACGGCGAAGGAGGGATCATGAGGCGAAAGTAGAAGATGTGTTGAATAATAATTTTGGAGACAAAGTGAAAATAGAGCAACTGTTGAAATTTCATTATTCTTAGGTGCCAAACTTTTTTTTATTATTATTATAATGTACAGTAGAAATAGCACACCATTAAATTTTGCAATGTACAGTAGAAATAGCACAGAACTCATTTTACATTTTATATCTGTGTTCTTTATGAATTGTACATTTACACTTACTTTGAATGGAATACATTTGTGTAAATGAAGTTGTTTGAAAATTAATTGGAAAAATACAATCACCAACTGAAAAATGAAAAATCTAACTCATAATAATAAGTGTATGACATATATTTGTAAATATAAATTTTAAGTCTAACTGAAACACTGTAAATAGTAGCTGAAAAACAAACAAGTCTAACTGAAGAGTTAATAAGTCTAACTGAAAAATAAACAAGTCTAACTGAAGCTCTATAAACACTAGCTGAAAAATAAACAAGTCTAACTGAAGCTCTATAAACACTAGCTGAAAAATAAAGAAGTCTAGCTGAAGCACAATTAATACTAGCTGAAAAATAAATAAGTCTGACTGAAGGAAATTAACACTAGCTGAAAATACACAAGTCTAACTGAAGCGTAATTAATAGAAGCTGAAAATCAAATAAGTCTAACTGAAGCAGAAAAATACACAAGTCTAACTGAAGCCAATTAATACAAGCTGAAAAATAAATAAGTCTAACTGAAGCATAATTAAGACTAGCTGAAAATACACAAGTCTAACTGAAGCAGTATAAAGATTAGCTGAGAAATAAATAAGTCTAACTGAAGCAGAATTAACACTAGCTGAAAAATACACAAGTCTAACTGAAACTCAATTAATATAAGCTGAAAGTAAACACGTCTAACTGAAGCACTAGAAACACTAGCTGAAAAATAAACAAGTCTAACTGAAGGACAATAAATACTAATATTACTGAATTTCGAGTAGCTTAGAAATAAACAAGTGTAAATTTTAATACAATTACTGACTGGAATACAATTGAAAACTAATATTATTTGAACACTATTCAACTTGAGGTACATTTGGGGTTTTTGTTCCATATTCGTTCGGATGCCTTGTCTTCATTTTACGCTTCTCAAAATGTCCTTTTACTCTCTTGTTTCCCTTTGGGGTCTTCCTTTTGTCTTTATCACCTCAGGATTTTCAACTGTTTGTCTTCGTAGTTCTTCATCTTCGATTTCTTGTTGTTTTTGTTGATCGGTCTTGAAAACTTCTTTCACTGATTTGTATAATTCCTTCAACGATTGTACATAATGTTCTTGCATCCTCATTTGATTGACATATTGACACTAGGTTGTAGAAATTCTTGGTTATTGCATGTCTCCATGGTGTCCACAACAGTGCATTTTGGCTTTGGTCCTTGTCTGCTTTAATAAATGTTTCTTAGTCAATTATTTCATTTGACTAACTAAATTTTTCAGATAGCTTAATAAATTCTTCAGGTGGTGTGTTAATTGTTTCAGTTAGTTAAGTGTTAAACCCACACCCCCCAAAACCCCCCACCATAATATCCCCCCTCCCACACACAAACAAAACCCCCAATTAATTTTCTGGTAGTAACATTAATGGATCAGTTAGTTATACTAATGTTTCAGCTGGAGCCTTTTTTTTCAGTTCACTAATTAAATCTTTCAGGTGATCAGTTAATTGTTTCAGTTGGAGTCTTCAGTTTTTCAGTTAGTTGCTTTCATTTGTCAGTTAGTCATATTGATTTATTTCACTAACCTTGAACATTCTCCCATACTGCTGACTTTGCAAGTCTTGTCCATCTCTTAAGGATATATTGTTGTGGTATTTGAAATATGCTGAACATGTGCATGACCCTTATTATGTGAAAGCAAAGCATCCCCGTCTCTGTGAAGCATTGACATGAGCACACTAATTCTGTTGTAGCCTCATCGTATGCTACTGTATGTGAATTGGTGAAATCTTCTTCTGGTGAGACTTCAAACAACTTCAGCTGTGAGTTTTCTGTTGCAAATGCTCGTAAAAATGATGCCATTGCCCACTCATACTCTGTTTCAAAGTCATTATACAGTGCTAGTGTGTATACATCAGCTGCATGTTTCAGAAGCTTTGATTTGGATTTGACGGCTTTGGGACGTTCAGTTCTGTTCCGGAAGTTGTCACTAGTTTCATTGCTTCTCCATCTTTTCACTGTTTGCTCAAATATATGATAGAATTCAAACAGGTTTGTTGTTGCTTTTGCATTGAATGATATTGCCTTATTTGTGACTTCACTTCTTTGTGATGATAAGATTCCAGCTGAAAACATATCCCTATTTAATGCGGTGCACCACTTGTGTCTCTGATCATATACTTGCTCGAACCATTCCTTTTTCTCGTGTCCATACAATTCCATCATTTTCGCCCACAATTCTTCAAAGCCTGATTCATTTTGACACCCCATCAAACAGTTCTTGAACATGTTCTTGAAGTCTTCATTGGTCTTGAGGGATCCGAAGTGGCTTACAAAGTTCTTCTCTATATGCCAAAGGCAAAGCCTATGTCTTGTATTTGGGAAAACCTGTTTTAAGATAGTACATATTATGCTAGAAATCACTTTCATTTGAATGCTTGTGAATCTAATTGAAAAGGTAAAGAAATAATATGAAGACCAACTGAAATGTTAAGAAGTCTAACTGAAAACAGTGTAAATGCTAACTGAAAATTTCATTAGACAAAAAGAAGTAATATGAAGCCCAAATGAAAACTAAATGAGTCTAACTGAAAACTAAATAAGTCTAACTGAAAAGTAAATTTGTCTAACTGAAAAGTAAATAAGTGTAGCTGACAACTAAATAAGTCTAACTGAAAATTAACTAAGTCTACCTGAATAATCAATAAGTCTAACCGAAAAAGAAAGAAGTCTAACTGAAATAGTGGAAATAAATGAGTCTAACTGAATAAATAAGTCTAACTGAAAACTCAATGAGTCTAACTGACAACTAAATGAGTCTAACTGAAAACTAAATAAGTCTAACTGAAAACTCAATGAGTCTAACTGACAACTAAACGAGTCTAACTGAAAACTAAATAAGTCTAACTGAAAACTCAATGAGTCTAACTGAAAAGTAAATTAGTCTAACTGAGAAGTAAATTAGTCTAACTAAAAAGTAAATAAGGCTAACTGAAAAATTAATGAGTCTAAATGAAAACTAAATAGGTCTAACTGAATTATAAATAAGTCTAACTGAATTATAAATAACTCAAACTGAAGACTAAATAATTCTAACTGAAAACTAAATAATTCTAACTGAAAAATACCTTTTCAATTGCATTGCCCATTGCCTTATCTTGATCAGTGAAAATTGTCTTTGGCTCTTGTTGGCACATTGCTCTCTTGAATGTTTCAGTAGCCATTCAAAGCTCTCTTCCTTTTCATTAGTTATGAAAGCACATGCAAACATTGTTGTTTTCCAATGGCAATTTATGCCAACAAATGGTGCACATATCAGTCCATATTTGTTTGTCCTATATGTTGTGTCAAATATCATAACATCTCCATATGCTTTGAATCCTCCAACATCATTGAATCTCGCCAAAAGTAGCTGACAATGTTGTTATGTTCCCCAAATTTCAGCCTGTAGAAGAATGCAGGATCATCATCGCTCTTTGCTGAAGTAAGTCACACACCTCATATCCTTTCCTTCAACCAATCTTGTTCTGTACTTTGTGATATAGTTTAGATGGTCCTTTTTTGTGTGGCCCACTACTTCTTCTGATCCAGCCTCATGACACAAAAAGTTGTATGCATGCATTGGCTTTATTCCAGATTCAACCATTGTTTGTATTAGTTGTCCTTTTTGTTCAGTTATCTTCCTTTCTGATTTCAGATGATGTATTTCTTGTTGTATTACCAACTCATGGTTGTGCTGCAACTCATGAGCTACTACAACAAAGTCTTGACCAGGTTTTTCTTGCTTAAATCTGACCATGGCTTTGCATGCTGTTCTTGTTTCATTGACTACTCTTTCCTTTCTTTCCTTGGTTGGCTGCTCAACATCTGGTATCTGAACAGCTTTTTCTTGTTGTGTGTCTTTTTCTTTTGGTTCTGTTATTTTGTTTGTTGATTTTGAGCCTCCTTCCTTTGAGCAAACCAAGTAGAATTCGTATATTGAATTATCAATTCTCCTCCTCCTTAGAGTTTGTTTCCTAATACTAAATCCTAATGCTCTTGAGTGTGCTTGATACAAGTTGTAACCATCTTTGTGATCTGTAACATGTCTCCCTATTAAACTGCTACTGATATTTTCGTCATTGATGTACTTGAGATATTCATGTTCAGCTGTTGAGTTCATTGACAAAAAATAAGGACACTAACTTAAAGAACAAAAGCACTAACTGAAAACTAAACAAGTGTAGCTGAAAATGATTGTAATAGTATCAAATGAAAGAATAATTATACTAAATGAAATAAATTAAGGACCAACTGAAAAGAAAATAAGTCTAATTGAAAACTAAATAAGTCTAACTGAAAACTGAATCAGTCTAACTGAAAACTAAATTAGTCTAACTGAATCTGTCTAACTGAAGAGCAAATAAGTCTAACTGAAGAGCAAATAAGTCTAACTGAAGAGTTAATAAGTCTAACTGAAAACTAAATAAGTCAACTGAAACATTAATTAGTCTAACTGAATCAGTCTAACTGAAGAGTAAATAAGTCTAACGAAGAGTAAATAAGTCTAACTGAAGCGTAAATAAGTCTAACTGAAGAGTTAATAAGTCAACTGAAAACTAAATTACTCTAACTGAACACTTAATAAGTCTAACTGAAAACTAAATAAGTCTAACTGAAAACTAAATAAGTCTAACTGAAAAGTATATTAACTGAAAACTAAAGTACTCTAACTGAACACTTAATAAGTCTAACTGAAAATTAATTAAGTCTAACTGAAAACTATATTAACTGAAAACTAAAGTACTCTAACTGAACACTTAATAAGTCTAACTGAAAACTAAATAAGTCTAACTGAAAAAGAAGTTAATGAGTGAAAAATAGACTTTTGTTGCAATGTAAATGCTAATTTTATACATACTAACTGATTCAATCAAAATTCTAACTGAAAATGAGTAAATGCAATTGAAAATTAATTTTAGACATACACCTGTTGCTTTGTCTTGTATTCCAGCTGATTCTTCATGTAATTTCTTTTTTTTTTTTTTTCTGATGTGATATCTGTTACGGTTTTCATTGTTTAGTTCAATTTGTAATGTGAGATCTCTGTGAGTATTCTCATTACTCAGATCAATTTGTAACGAACTTGCGATTTGTGAATTCGAATCTTCGGTTGACATTCTTGTTCAATTTGTAACGAACTAGATTTCAATAGTGGAACTAGATTTGTAATGAGAAAGTGGATCTGTTGGATATGTTTCGGTTTTTGTTCTTGAACAATGGCGGATGAAGCGGATGAAGGGGATGAAAGTGTTTTTTTTATTTTTTTTTTATTTTTTCGGTCTTTAATAAGTCGTGCGCGTTGCGTTGCTCGTCTGATGAGAGTGTTGTGTCGGACGAGTCCGACATAATACGTTCTCTACTATTAAATATCTTTCATTACATATTAGTAAAATTATAATAATTGAATATTAATAAAGTACTCATTGAGACGAATCAAACAAGATCCCACATGACTATATTTTTTCTTACATATTGAGAAAAATCTAAAAGATAAGATCTTGTAATCAGATCAGATCAGATCAGAAAAAATAAGTTCAGATCAGATCAGATAAGTTCAGATCAGAAAATTTCAGGTGAACTAAACATAGCCTAAATCAAACTCTTCTTCCATAACATAAAAAATGTAATATTTGTCATATTTAGATGTAATACAAAAAATGGAATTTTTTTCCTTGAATAATGCAAAAGTGGGTTTTAATTCCAGAAATATGCCCAAAAAAAAAAATCCCTGTGTACCATCCACGTAGGACGGCATGCGAGAATTTTATTTTTCTACTTAAGTAAAACCGCTACTACAAATAGCGGTTTACCCTTATAAGCCGCTACTCAAAGTAGCGGTTATTGTAAAAATAAACCGTTATTTGAAGTAGCGGTTAATATTAATTGACCGCGACTTCAAGTCACGGTTTACTGGTCCCTGAACCCCCCATTCCATAGCTTGGCTTTGAGTGGTATAAACCCCTACTTCAAGTAGCGGTTCATTAATGAAAACCGCTACTCCAAGTAGCGGTTTACTGAAATCTCCAACTCCCCCCTAGGTTTCCCAACTCCCGCTTCTTTTTTTTTTTAATGTTTCTGGCATTTTGTCCAGTTATGGGGAAGCAGCACTGATCGGGGTTTTTTTGTACATAAACCGCTATTCGTAATAGCGGTTTACATATGCCAGAGTTTGATATGTGCTTGCAACATTTTGCCCAGGTAAACCGCTACTCAGGGTAGCGGTTTATATATATAATTTGCTACTTGAGATAGTGGTTTATGTGTATAAACTGCTACTTAAAGTAGTCGTTTACGTGGGCAAAAACAAAAAAACAAAAAAAACAGTTTCTCGCGTGCCGTCCTACGTGGACGGTACGCAGGGAATTTTTTTTTTTTTGGCATACTTCTGGAATTAAAACCCATTTTTGCATTATTCAAGAAAAAAATGTAACAATTTAAAATTTATTTTATTTAATAAAAAATTTCAACATATTTACAACAATGTCGTTATTAAAAAAACTCAAAATTATCATTATCACTTTCTAATCCTACATGGGCAACAAACCCAATGATCCCCCTTTTTCTCTCTCCTCCTTTTCACTAATTCACCCCACTAACTACGATTACCAAATTTTTACTAGGAGTCTGAGTCGAGTCAAATTGTTGCAATAATTTTGTTACGGAGGAAGTAGATATAATTTGTCAAAAATAAACCACTCAGTTTGTTTGAATAGAATGAAATTAAATTTATTTTGTTTGTGAGATAAATTGAACAGATTTTGTTAGAGGTAAACTGAATTGAATAGTCTGAATCTAACTAAACTGAAACTCCATTGATTCAGTCCAAAAGACTAGGGCCTCAAAGTAAGAGGTAAAAATATACTTCCAATTGATACATTGCAAGCCTTACTAATATTTATATTCCCTGTCCCAAATTTAAACACTTTATAGGATACGTAGTTTAATGTTATATCAAATGTTGTTTTACAATACGTAGATGTAATAGGATTAGGTAGAGTATTTTTCACTAAATGAGAAAAAAAGTGATTTTTATATTGATAGAATAGAATGTGGGACTAGATGTATTAAAAATAACTAATACTTATAACAATATTAGTATCATATCAAAAATGAAAGTCTTCAAACTTATTTGGGAGAAATAAGAAATGAAATTGTTCACATTATTCTACGACATATAGAGTAATAAATCACATGTACTCCCTCTATCCTATATTAGCCCATACAATTTTCATGAACTTGCGTCTAACATGATCTTGCATTATCACATCAAATTCTTCAATCATTTCAATCAATCCTGAAAAATTACCATTACTATCTTGATATAGTTTTTCATTGGATCCTCTAAAAGCCAAATTATGAGTAACAAGACACACAACCGAAAATATTCTAAGTAAAACTTGCCTCCATCGATCTTTCTCTTTCATAATGGCTTCTTGCAAGTTGTTATCAATTGTTTCATTCTTATCTAGCCTTACTCTCATGTCGTTCCAACTAAACATATTATTCATATGCTCGGTGCTATTTTCATATTGTTTGAGCCTCTCACAAATATGCTTCCAATCACATAAACCCTCATTTCCTAACAAACTTTTGTTAGTAATAGACTTGAATAATTTGCAACAAAAACAATATACTATGTCAACATGTTTAGAATAAACCAACCATTTTCTATCACTAATCTCATCATTGTTCGACTTCCTAGAAAAATAAGCATATGAAAAATGCCTATTAAGATCATCAAGAGGAAAGTCAAGATTTAATTCTCTTATAGGCCCCTTTTTAACTATAACTAGTTATTAGTCCCGGGCTATGCCCCGAGTAAGAAAAAATTTCATTTATTAATAGAATACTTTATGATAATAACAATAAATACAACTTAGCCTAGTGGTTAAGACTTTAGTATATGTACTTGATGTCTCGGGAACAAACCTTATACTACGCAATTTCTAAATTTTTTTATTGTACATAAATTACATGAACTAAAACTCCCTAGGGGTAGTACTATAGTGATCAACATTGCTCTTCAAATGGTATCATGCATACATAATTAATTTTAATGAACATGCAAATTTATTTATTTTTAAGGATGCAAGGGATATGTTTAGGGTTTGTTCTCTTTGGCGTAAAACAGTTGAACTGAACTAAATTGAACTGAACTGAATTGAATTGAACTGAACTGAAGTGAATTGAACTGAACTGAAATGAATAGTGATATGTGAGAGTAAAAGTATTGTCAAGAGCTAAACTGAACTGATCTGAACTGAACTGAATTGAACTGAACTAAACTGAAAATAAGCTGGGGAGAACAGGCCCTTAATACCATTAACTAATTACAACACATATTTGTAATTTTGGGGAAACATGGATCACTAAAAGATGTTAGATGAGATGGTGATTCTTTGAAAACCCTTACATAAGGTCAGGGGTTCGAGCCCATGCTTTAGCATATTTATTTTTTAAATAATGACCACTTGACTTTGTTGGTTAACAGACACGTGGTAAAATTCTGGTGGTAGGAGGAGGGTGCCACGTGGCATATCAACGTTGTTACGCACGCCTTTTAATATATATATTTGTATAGATGTCTCTTGTTTTCTTATCAATATTAGTCCAATTTCTAGGATCATAAATATCCACAAAAGAATTCCTTGTTCTTCATCAATGCCACTATTAGTAGGAATTGTTTGCTTTGGCTCTACATCAATGTCAATATCAACAAAATCGTTAGATATATTTGGCTCTAAATCAATGTCAATATCAACAAAATCGTTAGATATATATATTTGGCACATCACTTGGCAAATTAGGCTCATTGTGAACATCATTAGGCTCATTTGGGCCATTATTTTCATTATTGTCATTGATTTCTTCATTCAAATTTGGGAAAATTCCTCAAATACCCCTGAGGTTTGTGTTTGGGTCTAAAATACTCTTACCAATGACGACAGGTTAACACCATTAATTTTTTTCCTCTGATCTCCTTTCTCCATCTTCATCTTTCATCCCATCTTCTTCACCACTCATCTCATCTTCTTCACCACTTATCTCATCTTCTTCTTCGACTTTGTGCCACAAACGTCGCCGAAAAACCACCGCACCACCTACGCACCCTTGCCGGTGCACCGCCAGAACAACAGCAGCACCCCTGGAGCACCACCGTCAGTACCCCACTGCAGTTCGCGCCCTGCTTGAATTCTTCTTCTTTCTCTCGCTCTCGCCCTGCTTGCTTCGTCCTACTTCTTTCTTGCTAACTCTGCTTGCCTGAGCTGCTGCCCAGCTCGCACGGGAGCTCCACCAGCTCCTGTCGCCCATCGTCAGCCGCCCTAGCCTCGCTGCCCAGCTCGTCGGACAACCACCGCAGTTCTCCCTGCCCTTTGCCGCCTATCTACACCATCTTCTGTCACCTAATTTACCAAATTCGCTCCGCCATCGTGGCTTTGAACTGATTTTTGTGCAACAATTGTTTGTAGATTAAGGGGATTAATTAAGTTTTTAAAAATCCAAAAATTATGGGTAGGATTTTTGAATTGATTTAACAAACTAAGTCTAATTTTATTTTGTTAATTTAACAAACTACTCGAAAATTCAAGAAAAATAATAATGAAGGATGGTGGGAGGAGAGACAGAAAGTTCTGAGGTTTAGAATGTCACAAATGGAGGATGGTGGAAGGAGAGAGAAAGCTTAGAGGTTCATCAATAGAGCATGGTGGGAGGATAAAGAGAAAATTGGGGAGAGAGAGGGGAAAACCTAACGGCGTTAGGGTTCCGTCCATAGTAAGGCCGGGTGTTTTAGACCCAAACACAAATTTCAGGGGTATCCGAGGAATTTTCCAAATGTGAGGGGCAACTTAGGAATTATGCCAAACCTTAGGGGTACCTGAGGAATTTTTCCTTCAAATTTTCATTTGGGTGGTCTAAATTCTCATGAACTACATTTCTAACAATAAATCTGTCAATAGAACCTTGCTGTGATTTTAGTAACTCTTCAACAAGTTTTCTCCTTTTCCTTTTTTCACTTCCAGATTAATTTTTTTAGGCAACACATTTGCACATAATAAAATAAATCAAACACTCAAAGAATTAAATGATAATTTCATAACATGATAATTTCAAAGAATGAGATGAAATGTAATGATAATTTTAGAGAATGCACATAATAAGTAAACTTGCTATGATAATTTCAAAGAATGAAAAGATAACATCTTGACCGAAGTGTAAGAAATCCGGTAGGCAGAGGATTGAGGGCCGAGGCAGCAGGAAACCAAGAGTCACGACCACCATCAAAATGCGACCGAACCACCGTCGTAAGCCAGAGAAACAGAACGGGACTCGATAGAAATAAGGAATACGACAATCTTCAATCGACAGTCAGCCAAAATTCCTAAAACAATAAATAATTTCGAAATTTCAATTGATTGAGAGTAAAATTTGTGAGTAATGCATTATACAAATGCAATTTTTCCCTATTTAAATTGTAGAAAAAAAAATCATGTTACTATAATTAAGAAGAGGTTAACAACTATATTTTAGGAATTATGGAAATTTTCCATGATGTTAATGATAGTTAGAGAAAATTATGAAGAGAATTAAATTTGGGTCTTGGAAAGAAAGAGAAAATAACTAAAGAGTGGAAGATGAAGTATTCGGAGGTTTGAGACTTAGGTTTGAGTGTTTAATTTGACGACACTTTCTCTTCTTCCCTAGTTTCACGCACCTTTACTTCCAGATAATATCGCCGACGATTTTTTTTAACGTCTGGGCCCCTTGTAGGCGTGGGATCTGGGCCATTGCCCCTCCAAACAAGGTTCAAGGTCGTTCCTGAATAAAAGACTCTAGAGTTAATTAAGTATCCACCCTAGCATGAATGAATGCAATAATTTCTACCCCAAACTAATCAATTAAATATTTACAAGGAAAAGTACACCCTATAAAATACCATAAACCTCTCTCGAGTATCTATGGCTTCCCTAATATGCACTTAAGTCTACTCCTGTAGAATCATGCAAATTAAAGACATTAAACACGACACTCTAACTTCCTAACAATTCATTTTACCTACTCCCATGGAGAACCTCATGTCTTTAATTGGAATATTCAAATCCGTCTAAACCCAACTCCCGTTGTGATTGAGACAATGGAATCATAACAATATTAGTTATCCCTAATCTAGTATTGGAATATGCACAACCAATTAATAGCAAGAAAAATTAAGCAATTAATTTGAGAAGTTAAAGATATAACACTAGTGAAAAAAAGCCCATATGATGCGGTTAAAACCGGGCTTACTGATGCGGTATTGGTCCGCAACAAATTAAGAAAATTAACTGATGCGGTCCATGACTGCATCAGATTCTCACTACCTGATGCGGTTTTTGCAAGACCGCATCAGATTTTGGGTGAAGGAATTAAAAAAAAACCTGCTTTGCACTGCAGGTCTGCAGCAACAAAGCAGGAAGACAACTTAAATAAAACAACCCAAACAACAGCAGGTCTTAAGTAACGAAACATAAAATAGATCTAATAACAAATATTATACAAACTAAAAATGAATTCAATTAAACAAAAATTATACAAACTAAAAATGTATTTAATTATATAAATATTATACAATAAACTAAAAAATTTAGATAAATATAACCAAATAAAAACCGAAAACTTATACAAGAAATAAAAATAAACTAAAACTCATATCTAGAAAAAAACAAAACTTAAAATAACAATAAAAAAATCAGAAATGAAATTATATACTTAAAAAAATATAAACCAAGACTTGGAAAAAGACGAAACACGAAGAGGAATGAGAGGAGCGACGGACGCGACGAGCAACAAACTTGATGACAGTGACGAGCGAAGAGCAACGAACTTGATGACAGCGACGAGCGACGGAGAGAGACGAGATTTTTATTGACGAACCTTTGATAAGTGATGAGAGGAGAGACAAGATCGGGGTTGATGAAAATGACAAATTTTTGATGATGAAAATGATGAATTTTTTATGGGAGATGGTGAAAATGACGAAGTTTTTGTGAGAGGAGAAGGCGCCGTTTAGGTGGTAGTTTTAGGGTTTGTGAGAGAGAGAGGGAGAGGCCGCCGTTTTGGTGGTTGTTTTAGGGTTAGAGGGTTATGATGAGAGGGAGAGGGAGAGGGAGAGCGAGAGCGAGAGGGAAAGGGTAATGAGAGAGAGGGAGGGTTACCCGGTTATGAGGGAGTTATGGGGAGACTGGGCTGGGAGTCATGAGGCCACGGAAATTGGGCCACGAACATAGGCTACACGAGATTTTTAAAACGTAGGAAAATCTGATGTGGTCCACCAACCGCATCAAATTTTGTAATTTGATGCGGTTCAGTGTGGACCGCATGAGATTGTCCTCCCAGCTTTTCCTCCTATTTTTTATGTTGATTTTCGAATGTGGTTTTACTAAAACCGCATCCGTTACGAAGTGACATATAAGGTTTTTTTCCACTAGTGTAATCAGGAATTAATTCACACCAGATTTCAACTTAACATAGATTATAAAACTATGAAAGCGTAAGTGAAATAAACAAAGAAAATAAAGACGAATAATAAAACATTATAATAGAAAAACAAGAAGAAATGAAGAAGTAAAGAGATACTTGAATTAATGGAAGAAAGGTAGAATCTTGAAGAACAATGGAGATCTACAATTCTCTTTTTCCAACTTCTCTCTCTAAAAACCCTTAGTATAAACTAATAATGAAGATAATAATATCTAAAATATTAAAAATAAGGTTTAAAGACCTATTTATAAACAAGTATAATATAAGCCGACATAAGTTAGGTCACACGGAAAATCTGACAATACAACAGGTCGCATGGTTCAACAACTTCTTGCACGATCATGCAGGATCGTGCACGATCGAGCAAAATCTCACTCGATCATGCGAGCAAGGTAGAAGCTTTATTGTATTTTGATTGTAGGGTTGCACAGTCCAACACAAATTCGAATGGGGTGCAGGCTAGGTAGAGGGTTCAACTCAACTTTGAACAGCTATACCTTTTGATATAGAGCTCTGTGTCACACATGTAATATATCCTCAGAAAACCCTTAAATTCCAGTTCCCAACTCAGTTGGAATTACCTCATATTATCTTTGTATCAAAAGTTATGGGCAAAATGGTGCATATGTGTCATATTTCGCACAAGTACACAAAGTGGTTTGTATCTTCTTCACTTCCAATCCGTTTGGGACACATGATATATCGTTTTGAAGGTCATCCAAGTGCTTAATCCTCGTGCCTCAAAAAGGAGTACAAAGTACCTGATATTACATCAAATGCCAAACAACTCATGAAAGCACCATAACTTATACTAGAGACCTAAATATGCATAAAATGCAATGTAAATGTGCTACTACTACATGAAAATGCACCTAATATGCAACTAAATGATTTTAGAATATGCAGTTATCATTCTCCCAGTCAAAAGAATGTGGCCTATATCATACATTCGTTTTAAATAGTATTATGCTTGCATAAAACCCTACATATACCATATATCTAAAATAAATATTTTAAGTTCACACTTCATAGAAGTTATTAGTTAAATCCCAAATAATTTATCGTCGGTCTTATCTATCAAAAAAAAGAATAAGATAAAAATTTGTACATTGCTCATGTCTGGTCAAATTATGTTGGTTAAGTTCGGGTGGGATCCGTAGCAATTAAATTCGAGTTAATTCGATTCTGATCACTTCGGTTGTCGACTCATCAATATTGTGTTAAGTTAATTTCGGTTTAGTTTTAGTTTGATCTAGTTTATTTCGAGTATCAGGTCAGGTGTTTACCAGGTCTACAGGGGCCTAAGCAATAATAAAATAACATAAAATCTCCCTCACTCATCGCTTAGGGGTTAGATTTATGGGTAGATTTAGGTTAGTTAATTAGGGTTAGAGGGGGGATCAAGAGTTAATGATTAACGGACTTTAACTTCGTTAGTCATTAAGGGTAAGTTAATGTATTTTTTCAAAATTGGTAGGTACATGGTGAATTTCATAAGTCGAAAAGGTATATGGTACAGAATAAATTTGCGAGGGGTATAATGGTGAAAAAATCGTAATTTAAAAGTTGCGGGCAAAAATGACAATATATCTCTAGCATGCTAGCAGCAACAATAGTTTGGTTCTTAAAACTGCTTTTGGTGGGATAAATGAAATAGGGTGTGGTTTCAAAAAGAAATTGCAGACCTTGTTGTTAAGCTTTGGTCAATTTGTTCTCCCTTCTCATTAATCACAAAATCATATTTATACAATCTAAGGACATAGAGTTCTTTACCAAAACTAATTAGGAAACAAATCCTATTTCACAATGAACTCTAATAATAAATAGAGTCCTATTTCCTCACAACCCCCTCAAGTTGGAGCATTTAAACTTTTGATGCCCAACTTGGATAAAAAAAAAAATTCAAATTATGTCCTACCAAGTGCTTTAGTAAAAATATATGCCAACTGGAATTTGGTAGGCACATATGAAGGAGTAATAAGACCTTCAGTCACAACATCCTTGACAAAATGACAATCTGATTCGATATGTTTCGTGTGCTCATGAAAAGCAAGATTTCTGGCAATATACAATGCAGATTGACTATCACGAAATAACCGCATCCCTGCATGAAGCTGAACTCCAAGATCACCCCATTAGGCCTAGGTTTTTTAGCTTCTTTAACAACTTGTTGACTATATCCCAAATTAGAAAAATGAAAATAGGAACAATCAAGATTATGCATATAAGCTTCAATCATATCTCCTATTTTGGCTGGAGAAAAGCTTTCTTGACAAAATGTGATACTATTTCTAGCATACCAAATGAACCACCACACAATAACATAGAAATTGAGGTTCTTAAGAGTCAAACAAGACTTAAGATGCAAAAGTACTTAATAAAAGAAAGATCATTATTATCAATAGGAAGGGGGGAAAAAACTCCATTGACATTCTAAAACATCATGCATAAAAGGACGGTCAAGAAATAAGTGATGGTCATCTTCAGAGTGGAAGTTACAAAAAAGTACACTCTAATGGAAGGAAAATATGACTCATTTCTAACCTCTTTTTAGTAGGGAGACCATTCTGACACATTTTCCACGAAAAGAATTTGATCTTGGGTGGTAAGGACAAACCCCAAATCCAAGCAAAACTAACCTGGTTGAGCAGATCTAAGCCATACCCTTGAAGCAAAGCAACACTTGATTTAACCGAATATTCTCCATCTGCAGTAAGACCCCAAAAAATCATATCTGCCATTTTAAAATAAGGTTTAAAAAATTTTAAAATTTCATCCACTACATTAATCGGAACATAATTTAAGAGAAGTTCTTTATTCCATTGAGCAGCATCTGTAATGAAAAAATTAACCATCAACTCCTCTGACCCAATAATAGGGGAGTACTTATTTTAATAGGGTAACTAAACACCCAATTGTCATTCCAAAATGATATTTTCCCCATTCTCCACCATCCATCTAAGACCTTGCTTAAAAGGCGTACGAAGTGTCATTAGGTTACGCCATTGCTAAGATACATTAGCTTTAGTTTCGTAAGTGAATAGGGTGTCTTGTTTTAAATATGTTTGCTTTACGAGTTTGACCCATAAATTATTAGGCATCCTAATTATTTTCCAAAGAAGTTTAAACTGAAGAGCTAAGTTATTAATTTCCCAATCCTCCAAATTTTTTAGGTGTACAAATCTTATCCCAACCTATCAAGTTAGGAGCTTTAGAATTCAGATCTTTATTCCAAAGAAAATTCCTATAGTTTTTATCTAGAGGAGAGAGGATATAAGGAGGGAGAGTAAAACTTGCATTTGGAAGCTAGCTTTAGAAGCCAGATTGACTGAATTAAAATGGCTCTACCTTCTTGATAGAGATTGGCTCTCTACTTGGTAAGTGAGAGGAGACTTTTTCTTGAGTAGAACTAAAAGTTGCATTTGTGATCTTGCTACTAATAATTGGGCAACCCAAATAGTTACCTAGTGATAGAGAATCATCCATCTGGAGAATATTTTGAAAAACAATTAATAACTATCCTGGGATATTTGTAGTACATTGAAAAGCAGACTTATGAAAATTGACAAGTTGGCCTGACATTGAGCAGTACTTGTTAAGAATAGATTTTATAGCATGGCAGCTTTCTACTTTAGCTTTTGCAAAAATCATTGTATCATCCGCAAAAGTTAAAAAAAGGAATGTTAACTCTAGAATGACCAAGAGTGACCCCTATCAATCTAGAATCTATAGAACTAGCTTGAAACAATTGACGAGCTAAAATTTCTGCACATAGAATAAAAATATACGGAGAAAGAGGATCTCCTTGACGAATACCTCTAGAAGGGAAGAACATATCTCCAGGAATACCATTTACCAATACGGAAAAGGACACAGTTGTAATGCATTAATGGAGCCAATTAATCCATTTCTAAAAAAAAACCCAAATTTTTTTAGAAGTTGCAAAAATAAAGCTTCATTCTAGTCTATCATAAGCTTTTTCCATATCTAATTTAATAGCTAACCACCCTTCTCTTCCTTTTTTATTCTTAAAAGAATGAAACACTTCATGAGCTAATAAAATATTATCTTGAATTTGTCTTTCAGGGACAAAAGCCCCTTGTAAAGGATGAATAATCCGACCCAACACTACTTTCAATCTATTAGCCATAATTTTTGAAATAATTTTATAAATAGTTGAGCAAAGACTAATAGGTCGAAAATGATTTGGGTTAGAAGGAGCTTCTATTTTAGGAATTAGAGTGATAAAAGTATGATTAATTTTTTGAAATTTTTCCTGAGTGAAAAAAGGCTTTAATAGCCCTATACACTGAGTTTCCCACAAGAGTCCAATACTTTTGATAGAAGAAAGGAGTAAACCCATCTGGACCCGAAGATTTATCCGGTGCTAGATCAAACAGAGTATATTTGACTTCTTCAGTTGATATATCAACGCATAAGTCTATGTTATCATTTTCAGAAATTATACACTATAATAAAGATAGATCAGAGTCATAACTAAAACGACAATCCATATTCTTAGTAAATCTTTTCTTAAACGCATTAGTAATACATTCTTCAACTAATTTTGGTTGAGTAACTAAACGATCTCACTGGTCTTTAATAGAAGTGATTAAATTACGATTTTGTCTAATCGAAGCACACGCATGATAAATACTTTGTGTTTGCATCCCCAAATTTTAAATTATTAGACTTAGCCTTAATTTTCCAATAGGAGTCTTGAAAACCTAACAATTTTGTTTGCTTAGCCAAAAACAAATTTTGTTGTCTAATTAGATGAGGACAATCATTATGTTCAAGCAATTGATTTTGAATTCTACCCAAATTTCCTTCAACGATACTTAATTGTCTAGCTATATTGCCAAATCTGGTAGTGACCCAAGATTTAGCCTTTTCCTTTAAAAGTTTGCACTTTCTTGTTAAGCAATACATGTTCGAACCTTGAAACTTTTGACACCAAGTTTTCTTGATTAAAACATCAAAATCCTTTCGGGTTGTCCATATTTATCAAATTAAAAAGGGGGAGCTTTTAGGTTACTATGGGTTTTGATGTCCAATGATATAGGACAGTGATCAGAAGAAGAGGAAAGATGATGAATAATTTTTGCATTTGGGAAGGCATTTATCCAACTTATACTCGTAATCCCCTTATTACCTAACCTTTTCAAAATATTATTTGAACGACTTCTTGTTTTTGCCAAGTATATGGGTTCCATCAAAAGGGAGTTCTATGCATTCGATAGTAGAGTAGAAATAATTCATAATAGCTAATCTGGAAAATCTAAATTCAGCCCCACCTAGTTTATCTAAATGGGAACTTAACTCATTGAATTCCCCTAATATAATGAAAGGGCTTTCGAGCATTCTAATACAATCAATTAATTCATCCCATAATTCATACTTCGAATTATAATTAGGAGACATAGATGAAAATAGCAATAAAGCTAAAATTAATGGCTAATAGCTTAATTTTACAAGCCCAAAAACGAGTAGCTTTACGAATGGGTGATAGAACATAAGGATTACAATTATCATTCTTCCACATAATCCACATACCCCATGCTAACCCCATTGACGGAATGAAGTCAGATGAGTGAACCACATACTAAACATCCCTCAGAAGGAGGAGTTGACACTTTAGTCTCGCATAGCGTCATAATTTTAACTTTATTGGATTTAAAAAAAACTTTCACTTCTTCCACAGTTAAGGCCTCCTCGAAACTCTTATATTCCAACTACTGATAATCATAAAACTTAGACATTTGGAAGGCAAGACTTAAATAAGTCCTTCCCCACGTCAGACCTAATAACAATTATTTTGTCCAAACAGACATTACATGATAAACAATTCAGATTGGGAAGATCTCTGACATTGAAAAACATCCAAAAGATCTTAAATGATAGCATTACATAATGCATAGCAGACAAACTGTATATATTCATCGAAAAAAGAATAATAGTTGTAAAAAAACATTGCATTTTTCTTTAACAGAGCTCTGTTGCACAAAATAGCCAAGGCCTTCTATTGGCATATGATGAGAAAAACCATTCTTCTCCATTCCAATAGCTTCTGGGGCCTCGAATGGAGTGAAAAATTCCAATCCAATAGCTTCTATAGCCTAAATCAGAGTTTTTATAAAGGAAAAGGTTTTTGAGAAACAACCAACAAAATCCAATCCAATAACTTCTATTGTCTAGCTTGGATTTCGTTAAATTTGATAAAAAAAAGAGCAGTCACTCCAAAATCGAAGGTGACCAGAACAAGATGAGAATAATTGAGAGATAAACCAACCATAGCTATGGGGTAGGACTTCAAACAACATCCGAAAAATGGACATACTAAAAATACAAGAATAAAAAAGAAGACAATTATTATAATCTTTTGAAGGAATTGAAATTCCTTCTTAGCTTGCACTTTTATGGTTAAATCATAATAACTTGAAATTCTCACAAACAAACAAAGAAAATAAAAGGATTTTTTGTGCCAAACTACCTTTAATTTTCAAGTTTTTGCGAGAAACTACCTTATAAAAAAATTGTTGTCCTAAACTACCTTATTTTACAATTTTGTTGTTGACAGCTACCTTATGTCGGTTTCTGGCGTTGACTTTTATTTTTTCAGTTCAAAATTGTGGGAAAAACAAAATTACCCTTGTGGGAATTGAGGAGGGTGATTGTTTCAATTTTAGTTTAAGTAGAAGAGAAATTTAATGGTGGATTGGTGGTACAAAGTGTCACATAGATATGAGGGAGAGAGCGCGCGCACACCGGAAAATGAGGAAATTAGGGTGGGGAAAATTAAAAAAAGGGTTTGAAGAGGTCAAGTGATATAATGTGACAATAAAAAAGCGGAAAAAACAAAAGTCAACGTCGAAAATCGGCCTAAGGTAGTTGTCAACAACAAAATGGTAAAAGTAAGGTAGTTTGGGACAACAATTTTTTTATAAGGTAGTTTCTCGCAAAAACATAAAAGTTAAAGGTAGTTTGGGACAAAAAACCCAAAATAAAACATCATACTAATTGGAATGAAGATAAACATCTGACCAAATACTAAAAATGAATTTACTTATGAAAACTTTTCTAACAGAGGTAAAAACCATACAACGTAGTCTCTATCCCACACAAATATAGCAACAACGACACAATGATAGAGCCACTAGTAGTACACCGCAGCAGACATGACCCAACAGCCAGGAGGCTTGGTCGATACTTTGGACGCAATTATATAAGGGGAGTAGATTTGTAACCAATTCAAAAGAAAGAGTATGACAACTTTCTCAAAGATCCATAAAACATCTTTTAATATACCCTTTAAAGGAAGTCCACCTGCCTTCATATCATTCAATCTTATGAAAATAGCACTTGACTTAAGAAATTTCATAACCAAGACTATGATCCAAGGCTATATAACATTTGTCTCATCTATTCTTACAACGAAAATAACTAAGAGAAAGTAAAGAGTACACTTACAACCTGGATGATCGCATTAAATGCGGGGACCTGAAATGGAAGAGAACCACTGCAAAAAAGGATTGATTTTGCTAATTTGATGCACCAGGTAGCAACTTTAATAACACAAAGTTGGAAATAAACCAACTAAAATTTTACCAAAAAAACTGGACGCTTGAAATCTTGAAAGAACAGGACAAAAAACCCACACTCTTCATATACGAAGATGAAGAAGAACGACACGAGCAAAAGACAATTGGGCAACAAAATATTAAGAGCACACAAATCCGAGAATTCATCTGAACAACCGCTTGAAATCGATAACAAAAACAAACCACCACCGAAACCAAAATCACAGCACCTACAAACCCTAGCCAGGAAACCTAGCAGTTTGAACTTGAAAGGGAGAAAAATGAAACCTTTGATCGACTTTAAATACTGGATTGGGATTCTTACCAAAGTAATTGATGACATAAACTAAGAAAATTGAAATTGATTTCGAGAAATTGAGAAGAATTTTCTCGAAAATTCGAACCCAAATTGGGGGAAATTCAAGAGCTGAATTGAGGACAAGATTTGCAACTGGAATCCAATAATTATACTGATGATGAAGCTAACCAACAAGAATGCAGCAAGCTGGGAAACGAGATGAATTACAAAATTGAATTGAGGCAATTTTGGTTGGCTAGGGTTTTTATTTTGAGATAAATTGGGGCTTTTTTCTCTTAGCTTTTCTCTTTCCCTCTCTAACTTTTTCTCTCTCATAATAACGAAAATGAAAGTCCCAACAATATAATTGTTTTATTTTATGGCAATTCAACGTTTGTTTTAAAATAACAGAGATGTAATTTAAATATTTATTTTAAAGATAATATATTTTACAAGTATTTAGTTAAAACTGGTAATATAATTTTTTTGAGAGTTTAATATTTTCTTAGATTTATACATTTCTTTGAGCAGCTAAAAAGTCGTATACTCCTTTTTGTGTAACTTCTTTGAAAAAATAAATATTGAATTTAACTATTGA
The DNA here is from genome assembly GCF_026745355.1 of Beta vulgaris subsp. vulgaris. NCBI lineage: Eukaryota > Viridiplantae > Streptophyta > Magnoliopsida > Caryophyllales > Amaranthaceae > Beta > Beta vulgaris. The sequence continues at coordinate 24,696,337 of NC_079204.1, read as the reverse complement.
ACTATATGAAATTGTTTTAGTTCATTTCATATTAGAATAAATGTCATTTATTGTCTTTTACAATTCCAACAACTACTTTTACCAAACACTTCTAATTAAACAACTAATTTAATTGATGATCGCTGACAGCTACTAGTAGACAGCTAGCAACTACCTCCAACAACTACAACTACTACAATCGCTAATAGCTACTAGAATGGCTAGTTTTACCAAACATGCCAAACATGTTAGAGCACCCACAATGGCAAGCTACAAGTAGTTGTAGCTTTGTATGCCACATCATATTTCCAAACTACAACATTACTAAGCTACAACCTCTTCCATTGGAAAACTACAACTACTTGTAGTTTTTGTAGATCCCACATGTCATAACTCCAATTATATATAGAGAAAGTGTATTGAAAAGTAAAATATGAAAGAGAAAAGTGAAAGTGGGCCCACAAAAAATTGACAAAGCTAGTAGCTTTGTGGAGCTACTTGGCTTCACAAAGCAACAAGCTAAATTTGTCTCCAATAATAAAGTTAGTAGCTCTATCTTTTAGAAAATTGCAAGCGACTTCCACCAGCCTGTCCCCCTCCTTTTTTTTTTCTTTTTTGCTCTTGTGTACTTTTTGCATTATTTCTCAGTTGTTTAGACAATATCACAAAACACTTCTAAATTTACTAGAACATTGACACTACTCTAGCACATACAGAAATCCCTACCTTCAAAAATTACATATCTGATAAGATTTAAACTTCATATCTCAAAGATTTAAGGTAAGAGTATTACTAAGTGATCAAGTTTTATTTAGTAGTATAACATGAATACTAATACACTTCTATGTACCGCAAGAAATTTGACTAAAAGAGTAGTTTCACACACAAAAAAATCTTTTAATACTCATGCACCTGGTGACTAAATTTTTAGAAAAACTAGTATCACCACAATACTTTTAAAGTTGTTGGAATCTATAATGAACTATCATGGTTAGAGGATCGTTTCTCCCCTTCCACCATCCAAACAGTTGGGCTAGGCCAGTATTCAGCAAGTGGTTTTTGGTTAGATTCAGCTTGAAAGTGATTCAGCAAATTTTGCCTTTTTTGACCACCAAGGGCCGGTACACACCTATCTCTACCTCCAATGGAACCACAAACGGGAAGCCAGCAGGGATATCTTAGTTATGGATATACTTGTATCGTTCATCTCTTTACAATATGATTCAACGATCCAGCTCTATGAGAGACTGCAGAAAAGATCATTCTTTTAAGTACAAACTATATTCCTATGATTTGAAAGCAATTTTAGAGCACTCTGAATGTCATCCCTTATGTGAGGAAGCAACTAAATACGATAAATAAATTAATGAATGCGGGGAAAAAATCATATACTTCCCTCCACAAAAGAAAATAATAGAGGCAAAAGGATGACATCATTACAAACTCAATTCCAAGGATCATCCCAACCGGTTGGTGTTTCTCTCTTAACGAAGTCTATAACAGCCTGGACAGCTTCTTCCACTCTGTTGGATAACGAGTGGTTTCCATGTTCAATTTCTACCTTTTCTGCTCCACCAAGCGATCTGCATAATCTGTAAACAAAAGATTCATGCATGTGTATCTTTGATTATAATCAATTTTTTTTAGATATGCAGTTAACTGCAGCATGTTTATCGTATGATCTAAACTGAGCAAAGTCCCCATATCATGTTCTCGTTCATACCTTTCTACAAGTGCTTTCTTGTCAACGTAGTCAGGCACATATTCATCACCCATAGAATAGATAACCTGCAAATGTGCTGTCAAATCAGAACACTTATGCAAACTGAAACACTAGAACCTTCTCAATGCAATGGCCAATGATCATTCATGCTAAATATTGCTTGTGATACTCACAGGCACCTCAGTGATACTTGTACCCATTTTTAGAGTTCTGAAATGCAACAGATAATTTTGATATAAAATTATGTGTGCTAATTCATTAATGAACCAAACATGGCCACGTATGGTATATTTACCAATCACCTCACAGATGCATATGAATGGCATGTACTAGACACTGAAGACACATAGCAACTAGGAAGCAGTGACCTCACTGCTGCAGGCTTTTTTTGTCTTTCTGAAAGAGATGGTCCATAATTTCAGCAAACCCATTGCATTTAGAAACATAAAGAATGCACAGAAAGAGATAGCTACCTGACAAGGTATATTGGACATATGACCCAGTCTCATTCTCAGTTGATCTTCACTGAGGTCAGAACTGAACATATCATCATCACCCATATATGCACAAAGGGAGTAGAACCTGCCAAAGAACTTCTAGTTAGTATGCAAGCAGTAAAGAAAAAAATATAACCTATTTATGAGTTAAACTTTGGGAGTCAAAGGCGGACTAATGGTATACAAAACATCAAGATACATGTCACCTACTTATGAGTTAAATAAATACCACTTGGCACAGTTCTATTGACCTGTAGTTCAGTTTTTAATATTTTACTTCAGAAAACCTTTCCTACCCATCTCTCTTCCGTTCTCATCTTCCTCTGACACCCCCCCCCCCCCTCCCCTCTCACCTTGCCACCACAAACTCCACAATCTCTCTCTCCTCCCTCTTTCTAGCACCAACATTGCCACCCCCATCCCCTTCCTCTCCCCTTTCCACTTCCTTGTCCGGCCTCTCACCCCTAAGCACCACCATCAGCCATTTATGATTGGGCTATGCTCCTGTACATTAGAGAGTCTACTCTTATAAGTGCTAGGAATTAACTTACAAGATAAAATTTGACTAAATAATGAAAGCAGAAAGGTAAGTTTCATACAACACATTCGAGAGGTGGATTCTCTCCCAAGGTGAAGCTTTACTACTCAATTTTCTGGATACCTGTGTCTTCCATCTTATTTATTTTGTCTCATTCAGTTCCTTATCCTCCAATCCACAAACTCAATCTACACGGTTTTCCCGTAGTGACCCTGCTTATTGTAACCAACTTTAAGGAATATTTCTTTTGGAAATATGAGAATTATGTAACCATGAGGAAAGTAGTGAAAAACCATTAAAGAAACAGGTTCTATTCTCTTGCGTTCTAGTCCTGCGAATAGTTGCAAACTGTTTTACATATATAGATCTTTGAATGAGATTTTGTCCATCGCAGAAACTGATGGGTTTGCTTGCTATGTCTCGATTCCTGACATCAAAGAACAACGCAGTTCAACATATTACATTATTTAGAAGTGAAATTGTTAGATATTTTATTTATAGTGATATTGCCTTGTTGAGGTTGAAGTCTAAGACAGTAGGAACGAGAGAAGGAAGGGAGAGGTGGTGATGGCAGATAGGCGGTGGCAGCAAGTCAGAGAGATAGGAGAGAGAAAAGAGAGATGGCAAAGAGAGGACCAAAAGTAGAAGAGAAAAGGTAAAGTTTAGCTGAATTGAAGGACACATGTCACTTGGGACCATTTCAGGAAGATACTCCATAAACTTGGGATTATTTTCAGTTAACCAAAAGGTGGGAGCATTTACAAAAGAAGGGTGAAAGCTAGGATTATCTTTGTCAACATTTTCTAGATAAATTAGATGAAGAACTTCAGTTACGCAGTACCCCACCAAATACCAATGCGGTAGATTGATTTGCCTGGCCTTGTGACCCTTAGAGAATAGAAGAATAAACTGGAAAGGTACAAAAATGCAATCTTGCAGAACTGCTTTGATCTGATAGACTTGTAGAATTATGATAGATAACACTAAAATGCGAAAATCCAACTTAGAAATGATTTATTGACCGACAATGTAGAGTAACCAACAGATATAGAACATTTACTCTTGTGGAAGTACATGTATATCTAGAGCAAAAGTCTAGTGGAAGTAACGACTTGCCAGCAGATCTTGACCATGGGAAGTGGCAACTAAGTGGAAGGAAAACCATATGCAGTTATGAGCCTTTGTATTGGCTACCAGCATACACCAAATTAATGAATTATTGCATTAAGAAACTGAATTACCTAAAGAGAACCCATAACTTGAAGGAAAAATCAGCATGACTGGTTGAATTCACAAAGCTACATTTATGTTCTTTGGAAGGTTGGCAGTAACCCCCAAGGGAAGGTTTCAGTAAACAATGAACTTTACTACCTTAGTCTGCAAGATTCAATACAGGACCTACATTTCTAACACAGTAATATTGAACACCACTTTCCTTTTCCTTTTGATACACTTATTTTTTGAAATATAGTAACAAAAAGTTCGGCAGAATATCAAAGTGATTTCTTGTCAAGCCCACAAGGAAACCATCACAGAAAGCAATTCAAAATCTCGGTTGTGGGTACAGTAAGCACACATTTCGTTATTTCCAGAGTCACATAGTACATGTTCTCATCAAACAAGGGGAATTTTTTTATATATATATATATAAAGTGATCTCCTCATACTACTGAGATGCATAAGAGCGAGATACTTCAACATCTCCCTTTTCAAAAAAGCACACTAGGTCGTGACATGAATAATAAATAAGATAGGAGTATATAACTTGAAAGGAGTGCAATAATAAAAGTTTATAACCACGTATAAATTGAGATATTAGACTACGCAAACATGAGTTGCATTGATCACTTACCTATAGGCAGTAATTGGAGCATCTGGATTTGCTTCCCTGGGCATTAGATCTGATCCTTTTCCTTCACTAATCATTTTTGAAGCTACATCAATCATTGTAGCTGTTTCAGGAAGTGTTGCTCGGTATTCACGGTCACTGACTGGAGCCTGATCATGCAATATGAACAAACAATGATGTACCAAATAGTGGTAGCAGATCGATGCCAACACTCAGACGTTAAATCCACACTAATTAAGACAGTAATCCTTTCTTCCATCCTGAAACTGTAGGCCAATAGGAATGATGTACAAAATGGAACACAAGAGGTCATTGACCAATTCAAATATATAAAAAAGGTAATAATATCTACCAGATTTCAGACCAGCTTGGCTATACAGGAAAACGTGTTAAAACAAAGAAAAATAAAGGAACCGGCAGAATGTGGTGACACCAAGAAAAGAATACCAGATCAGTGAAAGTTCTTCAATTTAACCGGGGGACATGAGTCCCCCACCATCCAAAATGAATATCCAAATAGAACCACCAATTATAAAATAACCACCAAGATCTAGCTGGAATGGACTCTAAGTCTCAAAACAAGAAGAAGAGGTAGAATCAGGCACAAGAACAGTGGAGCAAGATCAAACACAACTAGGTCAGTTTTCAAGTTTCCTCTGCCTCTAGATATTCTTATGATTTAGATATATGATATCCAGCATGATGGTGAATATGCAAATCTTATCCAACCTAGCAGACACAACAATAAAAATATCCATGTAAAATTTAGGCAAGGATGCTAGAATCTGGGGGTCCATACAAGTTTCTTTTCTTAATTTGATAAGAGATGAACACCATAAAACAACGTATTCTACAACCGTTATATTTGTGACGACGATATTTTAATGTTTCAAATGCAAATTTGCTAGTATACACATTATTTGGGTTCAAAGAAAATATGAAAAGTTACACGTGAATCTAACCAATGACCCTATATAGAGTAACATCCCTTAATTCTTAAAAGTAATCCATATTGAAGTTATTAATGTTATTTTAGTTGTCACCAACTTGAAACTAAACGAAGGTCCAAACTCCAACGCCACCAATTTTTAGTAAAAACACGGTATTTTCCCTCTCCTTCCAGCATTGACGGCAACTTGTTAGATTAATAAATAACTCTGAATCAAGATCAAAGATATTGACAGGTTTTATCAAATAATTACCATATGAAATACTAATTATGGTAAAACTAAATTTTACTTACAACATGCTAATCTATATCCAATAGTACTCTAACAGTCTAACTCATTTGGGTAGACCTAGGTCCATCCTTGTTATATGAAAGATGTTCTTGTTGCCTGGAAAAGAAGGAAAAAAAAGTATGCTTGCCAAGGTTCCGAATATGAATTTTGTAAGCATTTTGATTGAGCACTTGAAAAGAAAGAAACCAGTGGATTTTAATTAGTATCTAACTTCCACTCATAAAGGTCTCCAGTTCCATTTTTTGAGACTTCTGCAAAGTGAGAGTCAAGTTATACTGTTGTAGTCTTTGAATCCTGCTTGACTTATCCTGATACTTGAGATAGATAGCCACACAATAGCTTGAGGGCTTGAGCCTTTTTGCCCTTAGCCCTCCTTATGTACATACTAGCCTCATATGCACGCGATGCATACTACAACATATTAGTAGTAATACCGATACTCTGATAGTCGGAGTTGTAAAAAACATTAATGTTAATACGAATATTAAACATGTACTTCGTACTTACAATTTATTTTTACAAAACATAGGATTGAAAATGAAGATAAATAAAGTTGGTCTATGCTTAATTTTTTTCATCAAGTTTAACTACTTCGCTTGAACAACATCTTGACTAAGACAATTATGAAATCGAAAAATAAAAGGATGAGTTACTCTTTATTTCTCGGTAATTTTATGATATTTTTAATTTTATGTTCTTTGTAATTGTTATTGAATACTACCTCCGTTCCTTTTTAATAGTTACACTTTCACTTTTGACACTATTCACAAATTTCCCTTTGACTATCATTTGCGATTTATGGTTAAGAGAAAATATAATCATGAGGGGTATTGTTTGATTCGTCTTGATATGTACTTTTAGAATATCGATTTTTTATATTTTTACAAATACAAAATTAGAGTTATAAAGGCCCAAAATAATGCATCGGCATGCGTGAAAAGTACAAGTATAACTATTATTTAGGAACGGAGGTAGTATTTAGGTAAAAGAACTTTGTATTTTTGGCTTTACAATTGTCGAAAAGTTTCTTTGTTATGTTAGACTCCTCATTGTAAGTAATCTTTTAATGGCTATCTTAAACTTTTATATGTTAGTTTTCTCTTTCTACAACTTTCCTTATTATGCATAATTGTAAATCAGGAAACTGATAGAAAATTTGAATAGGTTTTTTGATGTTTAAAATTACGGGTATATAAGTCTTTACATAGGGGCACCATAGCTCTCCCTTGGCTTATATAATAGAGATAATTGTAAATCAGGAAATGAATGAGAAAATTTGAAAACTTTTTATATGTTTTATATTAGAGGTATATAAGTCTTTTCATAGGGGACACCATAGCTCCTCTTGCCTTATATCAATAAGAGATATGACAACCCCTTGGAGTGCTTCTATCTTATTATTTATTACTTACAAAAAAAAGTAAAACAGTACAGAGTACTCTATGAAAGATTAAAAAAAGCCAGGTACTGTATCAGGTGTCACACTAGTTAGGCTGTAAAAACTATGAACTGCTCTACATGCTTATGTATTATTGTAGGGTATGTTGGAAGGGAATAACATGTTTTTACATAGTAAATAATCTCATACGTTCATACAATCAGTTTGCCAGGACGCACTTGTGTACTTGTCCTCTCGTTAGTCTCATGTGCCAGAGTGATTGCTGCATAGTGCATATTCTTTTTCATCAAGTTTGTAGAAGATCCTTTCCCATTATACATGATTTGACACACTCTATTTTATTAATTTTTTGTCCTTATCTTTCAAATAAGGAAAATCATGCTACATAATCATCTTTCACTAATTACAGACATAAATAAATGAAATATTCATAACTAAAATAGGTTATACCTGCAAAATTGCTGCACGGACAGCTCTGGAACATGCTGCATTTGTGCGCATATAATGCACTATGTCCTACACGAATTTTCTGATGGAATTTTAGCTAATGCCATATTTTATTAAAAAAAATATATGAAATGAAGTATCCAGTTAGAACCTGCTCCAAAAACAAAGAGGTGAATACTGAATAGCCTTCCAGAAGAATATAAAATCATTTCTTTGGGCAAATTCAATTCTTTCAGGCTTTTTATGCCAGGATTCGGTATAAACTTATAAAATAACAAGTAGATACCTGACATCCAGTACTGTGACCAAGTAGCACCACACCATCAGAATTTTCCTTGTTTATTAAGTAGCTGATTAATTGATCAAGCTCCATAGCATCCTTCAGAGTTCAGAGCAAAACAACAACAAAATGTATAAAGAAATATTGAGCAAGCATGCCATAATATCTAAAAATCGATGTCATAAGACCTTGTATTCAAAGGCCAGAGCCAGATCAACAGTGAGTTGACCAGTGCTTCATATCTGGAGAGTTTCAAAGACCAGATTGGTCAAAAACTCAACAGAACCTGAACTCGTAAATTCTCACTGAACCTGAGTCAACAAGACGGGGTCCATAAGGGGGAAAACGGTACTCTATCCACAAGGCATTGTACAAGTAGTTCACTCATTATCTCTTCAACTAAAAGCCTTTTGAGCTACCTTCAAACCTCCCCACCCCTTCACCAGACATTAGGTCAGATTAGTATTAGTCTCACATATTTGAGATTCGAGTATAGATGGAATAATTTTTCTGATTTAGGTTAGAACAATCAAGACTCGGGTCAACCCAAAGATTAAGAAAACCATTCTAGACTTCACTTCTGCTATTCATAAGAACATAGGAGACTTCATTAAATTTTACAAACATCATTACATATAGTACAAATGATCTTTATCATCAATTCATCATTGTAAGTGATATTTCTTCAGGATTAGATTTAAGATGAAAGACACCAAAAACACAATGAATTTTTTATCTCCCCAAATAATTCAATAACACTACAATCTCATCTCCTCCCAACCCCCCCCCCCCCCCCAAACACACACACACACACACACACACACAAAATACATCTAATCATCTAGCTAGTTCTTCAGTTTTAATAAATAATATGAAGATATAATACACACACAAATATACATCTAGTCACATAGTTCTTCAGTTCAAAAAGAGGAATATGTAGAAAATAAACTACAGTGCCAAAGGAAGTAAAAAAAAAAAACCCCTTGAGGGAAACATAACGATTTATACATAAATCATAATTAATTAGGCCAACAGTAAGTTAATGATGAGCATTGAGAAATGAAAAGGCACAACGAAATACGTGACAAAACAGAAAGGGAAGAATAGTGAAGTAAACTTGATGACTGATACTAACTTTTAGAATGGCTAATATGAATAAATATTGAAGTCTCATGCTCTTAGCCTATTACTAAACAAGCTTCTAAAGCCAACTATGCTCCGTAAAAGCTATTCTACTTTATTCTTGACATAATCTTTAAAGTTAGCAGCTAGACTCAACTGCTCAACCAATCTCAAACCACACCAAAATTTAAAAAGCAAAGGGATGATTATTGAACTTGAACTACCAATTTCATAGCTATGGTGTTATCCTGTCATATTCTTCTTCTTTTTCTATTATTCCCGCACTCCTGCCAAGTTAGGTTTTGGAATGAAGAGAGAGGGGAAGATTAAACAGGTACAACGTCATGTCAGAGAAACTCAAGGTTGCATTAGCCATTCTCATGCTTCCAACATTCTTTCTCTATCTTTTTTTATTTAGTTCAAACTCATCATGGATTTCAATAACTTTAAGCGCCAAGAATGTGCAATCATAGAGGAGAGTAGAACAAACATGTTGAACGGGCAACCAACTGACTCTTAATTTATAACAGGACCATGCATAATATGCATGTGACACTAAATTTGATAATAATTAATCACTACACCCATAAGTTGAATATATACCCTCCATTTTCTTATAATCCTATTCTCTTTTTCTTTAGTGGTCCAAGTTAGAAAAGTTTGACCATATATAACCATTCATACATAAGAAAAATAAAGTCATGTTGGATCTTTGGTGGATTTGTCTCCACATCTATTTTCTTAATATCAACCTTCTACGATTTTTACTAATACGCCATTACATTAATAGTCAAGGTGGAGACTGCACAAACCAAAGAGGGTAGAACAAAAAACAAGAGAGGGAGTAATGTATAATGCTGAACCACTCCCTTCATGACACAAGACCCCACCCACGAGGCAACATGTTTAAGTATTTTTTCAACAAGATCTAAAGTCAAATTTATTGGAGTAAAGCAATGGGATGAGCGTGACAAAGGCGGAAAGGCATCAGGAAATTGTCACGTCACTCCCATCTCTATAACAGACTTTTGTGGGTGCATGAGAGGTGGCAAGAAGGCTAGAAATGCTTCCTGTTTCCCCCAGTTACTCAGAGAAATCCTTCTCTTAAACTACTTTATAAGAGGAAAAAATACCATATGAAAAATCCAGTCTTAAAAAAAGTTACAGTTTGGCAGGATAAAGATGAAAAATGAAATAAAATAAGCACATACTTGCTCAAGGCTTGAAGTTCCGTATGCAGTGTAGGAAGAAGAAAGGAGTATCTGAACCAAAGACCATTTTTCATGATCCAAAGCAATGGCCAAGGGTTCCAAGTACCTGCACCATATTAAAACCATAAGAACTAACCAATATAGAAAATTGTCCTTGAAAAAGTTAAGAGGAAGTGAGGAACTGGACCATTTACTCAATCCGGGTGAAGCACAGGTCTCCAGCTTGAAGAGCAGATACATTCTACCCAAGATATTACACATGAAATATATTTTTGGAAAGCATGCTATTGATACAATCATCCATTCAAGAGAAACCATTAACATGGGGGCAAAGGTAGTTAGCATACTAACAGCAACATGGTTCATTCTAACTTCACAGTAGAACATAATATGCCTCTAGCTGTAGCATATGATTCATGTATGAATTCTCGAGTTCGTTATTTTGAAAATTGGAACATAATTTGGTTAGTTTGTTCACTAGTGAAAGTCTGTAGATATCTTCTGTTTCAGGTTCTTCACCGTTTCTTCACATTTCAGCAATCTTTAACCCTATCACTCAAAATATATATCATAATGATAAAGGCTTCAAAGTTCATAAAGTCATCAATCAAAACAAATTCAACAATTTGTATCAGACTTTCTCCAATTTAATATTTATAGTGCTTTAAAACGTTTTCTTCCAAGCAATTTGTTGTATAGACAATCTGATTTGGATAAGTGATATCATATTACAGCGGGGGAGTTAGAGAACAAAGCATGGTTGTGAGGTACACAAAAGCTAGAAGAGTCAAAACATGCTAAACATTAACCAGCAGAAGTTCGGACTTCATACTTCACAAGAGCTAGGTTGGGAAACTTGTGATAGACATTTGCACACTCTCTTCCAACCTAATCATATCAATAAAGCAAATAGGCACTGAAGTTTTCCATCTTATACAAGCAGCAACTTCATCAAACTATTTAATAGTAGCTCTCTAGATAATCCAAGAGCACTTACAGAAATTAATCAACTACTCTTGGTCAATAAGGGAAAATCACTCATTCAAACAAGTAGCATATCTCTTTGATAAAACGTAAAGATGGGAATGAAAATCAAGGGTGAACATACTCAGTCGCCATAAAGCCGTCAGTCAATCCACCAATGAAAACGACTTGCTGCTTATATTCACCTGTTTTAAATGCAACCTGCATACCATAAGTATTTTACTTAGAATATCCCGAATATAATATGATCATATATGTTACCAGCATATGATAGTGTTGAAGTTATTGAACCCAGCAGCTGAAGCCACAACCGCAGATCAAGGCACAGCTACAACAACTCTAACAAGAAAACAGCTAGCTCAGCTCATTCTGTTCATTCTGTTAACCAATCAGTCCAGCTCAGCTAGAGTTAGTTCGTTGGCTATTTTCCTAGTTTCTTCTGTTTGTATATATAGCTAAAATCGTAATAATTGTAGCTTAATCTTTGCATAATATAATTCTCTCTCTCTCAGTTTTAGAGAGTAGATTTCTCTCCAAACACATTGATATAATGAAACTCATCATTTCAGTTCAATCTAATTGATTGTTCAAAGATTCTTCTACTAATTCAGCATTGTTAGATGAAAATTTTCATCATGGTATCAGAGCAATAAGTAATTGATTTCATTCAAAATTCTGCAAAATTTCATGATTCTCAGTTTCTGTTTTGAAGATTCGAAGATTAATCAGATTCAATTGTGAATTCTATATTTCTGTAAGTCTCATTTCAATCATGTTTGCCTTGTGTTCTGTAAACGCAAGAAATTGAGGTAAATTTGTCTACAATTTTTCTTCTGAATCAAAGTAAAAATGGCGCCTCGAAATTCAAACACAAATCCAAATGAATCTCGATCAAGTCTTGAAGTAACACAAGATCCTAGCAGCGCATATTTCCCCGAGTTCTTCTGATGTAAATACCACAAAATTAGTTCCTATTGTGTTTTCTGGAACTGGTTTTGCTGATTGGAAAAGATCTACGATAATAGCATTGTCTACTAGAAACAAACTAGGACTTGTTGATGGATCTTTGCCCAAACCTGCTGGAAATGCAAATTTGATGAGAATCTGGACTAGATGTAATGATCCAGTCATATCCTGGTTTCTTGCTTCATTAGATCAGACTATTGCTAAGTCTATTCTATATTTTAAAACAGCAAGAGAGATTTGGCTTAACCTTGAAGAGAGATTTGGAAATTTCTCTGGAACTGAATTATACAGTTTACAACAGAAATTGTGTGATATAGTTCAGGAGGATAATGAAAATATTTCAGAGTTCAGCAAGAGAGATTTGGCTTAACCTTGAAGAGAGATTTGGAAATTTCTCTGGAACTGAATTATACATTTTACAATAGCAATTGTGTGATATAGTTCAGGAGGATGATGAAAATATTTCGGAGTTTTTACAAGAATCAAGTCTCTATGGGACATGATTGATGGTCTTGATCCAATTCCTGCTTGTGTGTGCACTGGTTGTAGCTGCACTCTAATTCAAGTGATGTTGAAGTCACAGCAGAACACTAGAACACTAGATTACTGCATTCTTTGATGAAAGCCAGTTCTACGTATGCCTAGGTAAAAAGTACTACACTCAGATGCAACCATTACCAAAAATCACTCAAGCCTATAGACTTCTTTGTCAAGAAGAAAGTCACAGAGGCATTGCTGATTCTGCTAAGAGCAGCAATGAGGTGGTAGCCACCTTTACAGCAAAGAAATTTGATCAAAGACCTTATAAGCAGCAGCAGCAGCAAGCTCCAAGAGTCACATTAAACACCAGCAACAACACAGGTTATAATTCAGGAAAAGTTCTCACTGGAAACAAAAGAGTTTCCACCTATTATTATGATCATTGCAAAATGGTAGGACATTCCATAGATAGATGCTGGAAAATACACGGCTATCCTGCAAGCCATAAATATGCTAAGGGAAAGAAAAATAGCTGCAGCTGCTCATGGTGATATAGTTGATGATGAAAATAGTGATATGATCCAAGCATCATTCACTAAGGAGCAATATGTCAATCTTATGGAGGTTCTAAATCATCATGCCACTGCAGACCAAGATGAACATCATGCTGGAGGTTCTAGTTCTCTGGGTTTGGCAGCTAGTGCTCAACTAGCAGGTACTTTCTGTTTGAATTCTGTTTTAAATCAAAATTAGATCATTGACAGCGGTGCCACTGATCATATGTGCTCCAATTTGAATTTGTTTACCAATTATCATGAAGTGTCTGGTAAGAACTACTTCATGACCATACCTGATGGCAGCAAGGTTCAGGTAAAACATGTTAGAAATGTAAAACTAGGCTCCCATTTAGAACTTAAATGTTCTACATGTTCCAGGTTTTCATTTTAGTCTCATCTCTATTCCAAAGATGTGTCAAGATGATTCTTGCACAATAAAATTCACTCATAACAAGTGTTTGGTTCAGGGCCCTTTGATGAACCAATACATGGTTCTTGGTGAGCTAGAGCATGGCCTATACAAACTAAGTGAAGATGTTCTTTCCTCTACAACTTCTACTACTGATGTTGTTCATGATACTGTTGTTCCTGTTTCTATTTCTAGTCTGTCTACTTCCTTTACTGCTGCAGAGAATGCAAATTGTGCACCTTAGTTGGCTCACATATCTTTCAATAAGATCAAAGGATTAGATAAGTTTGTAGATATACAAGGTTGCTTAGCTGAGAACATTTTCCAAGTCTATCCATTGGCAAAGCAACCTAGAAGATCTTTTCCTACTAGTTTCATAAAATCTACTTTTGCTTTTCAAATGCTTCATGTAGATGCGTGGGACCCTACAAGACTTGTACTTATTCTGGTCATAATATGTTCCTTACAATTGTTGATGCGTTTACAAGAGTTACATGGACTCATTTAATGAAAAGCAAATCTGATTCAGTTAAGAACTTTGTTGCTACTCAGTCTCATGTTCAAGTCCAAACTGTGATCTCATAGAAGGAGAAATGAAGGAACTTTTTATTGATAGAGGAATTGAAAATCAAAAGAGTTGCAGTGGAACACCACAACAAAATGGTGTAGTTGAGCTCAAGCATAGACACTTGCTTGAAATAGCAAGGTAACTTCTTCTCCCGTCAAGAGTTCCTACTAAGTATTGGGGAGATTGCATCTTAACAGCTACCTATTTGATTAATAGGATGCCACTTAAAAGCATTCTCAACTTGACACCCTTTGAGAAACTTTTTACCTATAAACCTACCCTTAGATATTAGAGAATATTTAGTTGTTTGTGCTATGCAAACACCACCACTGTGAACAGAACTAAGTTAGTTCCTAAAGCACACCCTTGTGTGTTCCGTGGGTATCCCCGTGCACAAAAGCATACAAGTTACTTGATCTTGTTGCATCTTGCACACAAAATTTTAATATCTAGAGATGTTGTCTTCTTTGAGAAACATTTTCCTTTTCATTATTCCACAAATGCAAACACTCCTCTTTCGCAGATATATCCTATACAAATATTTCTTCCTACTGATCTTAGTGATCCTAGTTCTGTTCCTCTTCCTACATTCCTTGATACATCAAACACATCATCATTTCCCTACATTTCTTCTCCGATTTCTACTTCTTAACTCCCTCTTCTATTGTTCTTTCACAAGAAAGTCTACTAAACCATCTCAACATCTGAAATATTTTATTTGTTCTCATACTACTAAAATTCCCTAGTGCAACTTGGTTTCATTTTAGCAATTACCATCACATTCTAAAGCTTTCATAGCTTCTCTGTTGAATACTCTTGAACCAACCAGTTACTCTAAAGCTGCTCAACATCCAATATGGACAGAAGCAAAGGATAAAGAAATATCGGCTTTAACGGAAAACAAGACATGGGATATTGTGTCTCTTCCTCATGGGAAGAAGCCCATTGGTTGTAAATGGGTCTATAGAATTAAAAGAAAGCAGATGGTTCTATAGATAGATATAAGGCAAGGTTGTTTGCCAATGGTTTTATCCAAAAATATGGGATAGACTACCGAGAAACTTTTTCACCAGTTGTCAAGATACTAACTATAAGAAGTATTCTAGCCTTGGCTGCTAGCAAGGGGTGGGATTTATATCAAATTATCAATTAGATATATATAATGCCTTCTTACATGGGGATCTCAATGAAGAGGTATACATGCATTACCAAATCCCAATAGCCTTGTTTCCAGACTCACGAAGTCTCTTTATAGCTTAAAACAAGCCAGCAGACACTGGTTTGAAAAACTACATTTTGCTTTGATCTCAGAAGGCTTCATCTAATCCAGAAATGATTATTCTCTATTTCTTAAAAGAGAAGATGGTAATATTACTATCCTAGCTGTGTATGTTGATGATATTATCATCACAGGCACAAAGTTGTCTACTATTGAATCTATCAAGGCCTACTAACATTATTTCCTAGGCATTGAAGTCACTACTACAGCAGCAGGCTTTGTTCTCTCTCATTATTTCCTAGGCATCCTGATCTTGATTTTGGTGTCCAAAGCTTAAGCCAATTCATGCATTCACCTAGGATTTCTCATTATCGGGCTCTTGTTCATACCCTCCATTATGTTAACTCCACTGCTCGTCAAGGAATTCTCCTCAAAGCTAGTGACAAGCATAGTTCGAAAATACAATTCCGGTCACGGTTGCAGGAACGAGGATGATGCGGTTCGTACCGCTAAATATCGGCTTAAACCATGAAATATTGAAATATCCCTTAAACCCGCCTAAAATGCGATTTTTTTACACCTTTACGATGTGGGTAATATCGGTTCAGTAGATTTGAAAACTTACGACACGGGCGATACGATACAGCCTTGTTTTGACGCCATGCTGACAAGTTCAAGGCTTATAGTGAGTCACACAGATTGGGCTGCTTGCCCCAATACAAGGAAATCTGTCACTGGTTATGTTCTACTCCTAGGTGATTCTCCTATTAGTTGGAAATCAAAAAAGCAAGGAACAACCTCTAAATCCTCTTAAGAGGCTGAGTATCGAGCTATGGCTCAAGCTGCCACAGAAGTTTATTGGTTGGTTAGGTCGCTTGCTATATAAGGTCTCTCTACCCTCACTCCGGTAACTTTGCATTGTGACAACATGTCAGCTCTTCCCATTGCTCACAACCCTGTCTTCCAAGAGCGTACAAAACATATAGAAATGGATTGTCACTTCACTAGGGACAAGGTCATTGAAGATGTACTTCAACTCAGCTATCTTCCAACTCACAGTCAATTGGCTGATGTTTTGAAAAAACCCTACCTGCTGCTCGGCATATAGAACTTCTTTCCAAACTAGGAATGGTTTATACTTCCACATCCCATAGTTTGAAGGGGGGGGGGGGTATTGAAGTTATTGAAGCCAGCAGCTCAAGCCACAGCTCCAACAACTCTAACAAGAAGCTGCTCATTCTGTTCATTCTCTCAACCAATCAGTCCAGCTCAACTAGAGTTAGTTAGTTAGTTATTTCCTAGTTTCTTCTGTTTGTATATATAGCTAAAGTTGTAATAATTGTAGCTTAATCTTTACAGAATATAACTCTCTCTCTCTCTCTCTCTCTATCTCTCTCTCTATCTCTCTCTCTCTCTCTCTATCTCTCTATCTCTCTATCTCTCTCTCTCTCTCTATCTCTCTATCTCTCTATCTCTCTCTCTCTCTCTCTCTCTATCTCTCTCTCTCTCTCTCTCTATCTCTATCTCTATCTCTCTCTATCTCTCTCTATCTCTCTCTCTCTCTCTATCTATCTATCTATCTATCTATCTAGGTGTAAGAGAGTAGATTGCTCTCCAAACACATTGATGCAATGAAACTCATCATTTCAATTCAATCTAATTGATTGTTCAAAGATTCTTCTACTAATTCAGCATTGTTAGATGAAGAATTTTATTAGATAAAATCAATCAAGAAGCACACAAATATAAAAATAGAGTTATAGCAGATCATCTAAGTTCTAACTAATTGACAAACACATTCCTCTAAGTTATAGCTGATCATCAACATCCTTCAGAGCTCAATCTAAACTACAAATTGATATAGAAAGAAGTACCATTATACGTCCCAATTTATTTGAGAAATTACTTCCTATTCATATTATTACTGACTAATTGATGAGCACTTCCTTCTAAGTTATATAGCTGATCATCAACATCCTCCAAAACTCATACCAAATCAGGCCCTGTCTTTTGAGCTAAAATTTGCAGAAGTGAAGTGAACTGAACTCAGTGAAGCTGAGCTAAACTGAAACTGTGAGATTAAAAGTGCTGAGCTGAGCTGAGCTGAATTAAACTTTGCTAAAAATAAGCTGAAAAGAACAAGGCTTTACTCGAAAAAAAAACCTTCATAATAGTCAAGTGTAACGTGTAAGTCTCCATCCATCCAACTAACTTGATTGCAATTCGTGACCGATCATACATTCATACTCTTCTTTACTTGCCATTAAAACACCATAATACCTTCTCAATCAAAAAAAAAAATAAAAAAACCACCAGAACTACTCAAAACTGGGCAATTTCATATCATTCCAGTACATCTTTCCTACCATCATTATATCCAGTATTTCATCACACTAAAACTCCATTACATCTAAAACAATAATAATATTAACAAAAACAACCTCCGTCCTCCCTTTATTCCATCCCTAATACACATCTCTCACTTTCTAGTTCACAATATCCAACACAAAACCCTCCATTCTTCTACAATAACACCACGCAATCAAATTCCACATTAAAAAAATCCACGTACAACCATTTGCTAAAACACTACCTCTTAATGCATCTTTCAGTTCATTCAATTGAACATAAATGACATAACAAAACAAGCGATTCAATTCCTAACTCAATTCCAATAAAGCAACAATCCACAAACTTTGTAAAGTTAGAGCATCAAAAGTAGAATTAAGTGAAGAATGAAAGAATGAGAGCGCCAAAACCTGAATAGACTTAGGACCGTATCGGAAGAGAACACCGCGATAGTGGTTCTTCTTGATGACAGGACCTAGAGATGCGGAGTTATCAGCGGCGCCAGAGACGACGGAGACTGAGTTGGGCGCGTTTTTCGAGGTGATATTCTTGTCGGAGCGGCCGCGAACGATGCCGGAAAACCACGATGTGGTGGAGGTTGAAGATGGTGAAGATGGCGACGCCATGTTCATGTCAGCGGTGCTTTGCATTTGGATTTTGTGATTTATTTTGGGGACATGAAGATTTTGGATCAAGTCAAAGTTTCACGTTACTTGTTGCTGTCTTAATCACTCTGTTGTTTGTTTTTATCGACTTGATGCTATGCTCTATTATAACGTGCTAAGTTATGGCTACTAGGTGCAGCCGTGCAGGATAATACAATAACAAAGGAGGAGGGTGGAAAATTGGGATGCGATTGCGGAGAAACGAGGAGAGAGAATGAGATGCTTGCATGAGTTGCATCCTTCTATTAGTTGCACATAGACGGATACGGATATGGAAAATGACGAGATTTTAAAGTGTTAGGAATGGCTACGCATACCCATACATAATACGTATCAGGTATTGAGTATGGGTATGACTTATGAGTATGTGACCTAGAATAAGTACCCGTGTTATCACGTTAACGTGAGATCGTTGATGTGATGCTAACATCACGCGCGTACATCAAACTAGCTGAAAATTAGTTAAGCGTTTGCACCTATTAGTTATGCTAGCCTTAAATTGATTCTGGATGAATTAGTTAAGTGTTGAAGTATATTAGTTAGTCGCTGGAGTGTATTAGTTAGTCGTTGGAGTATATTAGTTAATTGCTAAAGTATATTAGTTAAACGCTGAAGTATATTAGTTAAGCGCTGAATTATATTAGTTATATCATAAAAACCAGGCTAAGAATTGGAGGAAAAACATACCCGTCTCACGCTAGTGTTAACGTGAGACGGTCTTTTATAAGACTTTGCGTAATACAATACTGAAAGAATGATTTTTTCACCAAGTATCCTCAAGCTTTCAGTTTATTCAACAGATACATTCACACTTTTTCAAATTCACCATGTATCCCTAAATTTCATGGTAATACATCAAAATGTCCTTGATGACTAACATTGGTTAACTCTGTTTTAACCATAGTTAACCCCTCTAACCCTAATTAAATCCACTAACCTTAAATCCTAATCCTAACCCATTAACCATAATCCCTAACCTAATGCCCTAACCCTAACCATCCAAACACAACCACCTCCCCCCACCCCAACCCTGCAGGCTGCACCCCCACCCTTCCCCTACGAGCATCCTCACCCCGCCTGCAGCCCGCACCCCTCCCTCCACCCCCATTTAGCCCATGTGTTGTTGTCCCCTCCCCCCCGGTGTTGTTGTTGTTGCCTGCCACATCGTCCCTCCCCTCCCCTTCGATTTATGTCGCCGCAGCTCGTGGTTTAAACAGCTCAGCTCATGGTTTCAACGGCTCCAAGAAATATGTGGGGGTGGTGAGGGGTAGGAGATACAAAAATCTGCGGAGATGGGGGGAAGTGTAGGGAGTAGCAAAAATCTGCAGGGGTGGGCGGAGGAGGGAGGGGATGCAAAAATCTACGGGGGTGGGGGAAGGGGTGGAGGGGTTGCGAAAATTTGCAAGGGGGGAGGTGGTGGTGGTTAGGTGATTAGGGTTGGGGGTTAGGTTTAGGGTTAGGGTTAATTAGGGGTTAGCGTTATGATTAGAGGTCTTAATAAGGATTAGAGGGGTTAATGGCTGATGGAGTTAACGGACGTTAGTCATCAAAAACTCGGGGGTACTTGGTGAAAAACCGTTAAAAAAAGAAAATGGATAAATATGAATTGTTCAGTGGCAAACACAACGTACAAAAAGACAAATAAGCGCTTGTTCTGATTGTAGTTGGAAAGCTCTGGTTAGTGAAAGAAATAAAGGAAAAGCTACAGGTGTAGCGCTAGAAAAAAGACTGCAACGAAAGAATCACTACAAGAAAAAGCACAATCAACGACGGTTCCAAGCCGGACCATTGTTGATTAGTAAAAAACTGACGCTAAAATAGTCACCGACGGCCAGCCGTCGTTGAATGACAGACGTTGCAATTTTGGTAGCTAATTTATTAATCAACGACAGTCAAGCCGTCGGTGCCTAATCAATGACGGTTTTGTTACACGTCCTTGATTGCTTACAAAGTCGTCGTTGTCCGCAGTACACCTACCGTTTAGAGTCGTCGGTATTGCAACGACGGGACATAACTGTCGTTGAGGCAACGTCGGTTGGTAGCGGTCGTTGTCGCACCGACGGCTCTTAGCGGACATTGATGTTTGGCAGTCGTCGTTACCTCAACATTCTGTGGCAGCATTGGTTTCTTGTACGCCGACTGTTTAGCCGTCGTTGTTTCAATGTTTAGCCGTAGTTGCTATTTTTAATTACTTAAAAATATAATAATGTTTCAAATTATAATTAAACTTGTACATGCACGGCAGCACCGAAATATACTACATTAAATCTGTCCCTGCATCGCCTCCATCGCATTCTATATTTTAAACTAAAAAAATATGCAATTTAAACATGAAAGAGATTAGATTTATGTACACAAAATACATCCCGATGTTGGGAAATAAAGTTGAAGTTGGGTTCTACAAAAATATAAACAATGTCTATATTAGACAAACTGCCTAGATTAATTATATATACGCAAAATTGATCCCGGTGTCGGGAAATAAAGTAGAAGTCGAGTTCCAAAAAAATCTAAATATATATATATATATATATATATATATATATATGTCGATAGATATAGACATTAATTGCGTACATATAGTTAGACGAAGTAGGTAGAAACTACAAGTTAGTAACCTAGTTGCCAAAATCAAACAAACTACACTGTGGCGGGTGTCTCTGTAGCACTAGTGCCACCACCAAACCCTGGGTCATCTTCTGGTCTGCGTTGTGGAGAGGGTCTTATGTTGCAACATGAGAACAAGTGGCCGAAATTAGACATGTTCCGCATCATTTCATTTATTAGGGCCCGGTTTGACTTTTCCAGCCGTGTTGTGACCTTTGCCTCCACTTCTTCCATCCGTGCAGCGACCTTTGCCTCCACATGCGCCTCAAGCTAAGAAAAAATGGATGGCTCGTATGGTTGTGAAGAGCCATTTCTTCGCCCAGATGAAGAGTTGTAGTACAAATGATCTCTCTGACCCAACCCCTGCACTTTTCCTCTGTTCCTCCCACCAACTGTCTCCCAATACAACAAATCATGGTCCGGTTGTGACCCCTGAGTGGTACAATTATCCAGCTTCTTGTTGTACGTCTCCTGCATTTGGTTAAATAATGTACTCATATTCATGCATTTTCAAGTAATATGACCTATATTTGGTTCTAACTTGCCTATATTTTGTAATTTCAATCAAAACTACAATCCAACACAAGAAACTAAGTATATACTTCCTCCGTTCTGTTTTAAATGAAACGTTTGCTTTTTCACGTAACCCAATGCGCTTCTTTAATCATTAATATCTTTAGTTGCGCACACGTAAAAAATATATAAAATTTATAATTTGATAGTATGCATCGGGACGAATCTAACAAGATCCCACTTGACAATGTTTTTCTTTATATTATAGCGATAAATTGGAGTTAGAGTTGATCAATGAATAGTGTCATTTCATCCAATGTTTCATTTAAAACAGAACGGAGGAAGTATATGATCTTTGAGGTGTTATAACTCAACCTAACTTAAAACTACTCATATTCATTCATTTTCAAGTAATATGGGCTAAAATGAGTTAAAATGACCTTTATTTGGTTCTAACTTGCTTATATTTTGTAATTTCAATTAAAACTACAATCTAACACATGAAACTAAGTATATATATTTATATGATGTTTGAGGTGTTTATAACTCAAACTAACTTAAAACTACTCATATTCATTCATTTCCAAGCAATATGGCCTAAAATGAGCTAAAATGACCTATATTTGGTTCTAGCTTGCCTATATTTTGTAATTTCAATCAAAACTACAATCCAACATATAAAACTAAGTATAAATATGATGTTTGAGTTGTTTATAACTCAAAATAACTTAAAACTACTCAAATTCATTCATTTTGCAAGTAAAATAGCCTAATATGGCTTAAATATATGTTTAGAAATATGTACCGAGATTTGTTTTGCTTTCTTGTTTGCTATTTGTCCTTTTCCAGGAACAGTCTTAAAATGAGTCTTCAAGAACAACTCAAGAGCGGTAGGGAGTACTCCTCGTCTACTCTTTACCTATACACACTGTTCAACAAAGGCTTTATTTTTTTTACTTATACTGAAAAAATCATGTAATTTACAGTAAGTAGTAGATATGGAACATTTTTACCATCTTTCTAGCATGTAGTGACGTCGAGATAGAACCCTGAAAGTAGGGCTGTTCAGAGTGCGGTCTGGACCGCACCAAACCGCAACCCAAACCGTTTTTTCGCGGTTTGGGTTGGTTTGCGGTTTTAAAATTGCGGTTTGGGTTATGATTTCAAGCAAACCGCGGTTTGCGGTTTGGGTTGGGTTTTAATTTTTGTAAACCAAAACCGCACCGCAAACCGCAATTTTATATTTATTTTTTAAAAAATAAATTTAAATTAATTTGACAAGGTGGCATACAAGTATAAAACTGAAAAAAGAAGTTTGAGGTAAAGAACTTTAACACTTTTGATAAATTATTATTTATGTTTAATTATGAAGTCAACTTCATATCTATTTGGGCTCTTAGTAACAATTTTTTTTAGTCTTAGATTACAAAATTAATGTCGCGGAAGAAAAAATGGTTAAACCGCAAACCAAACCGCACCAAACCGTTTTTGCGCGGTTCGATTTGGGTTGGTTTGGGCAAAAGTGCGGTGCGGTTTGGGTTGGAAAAATGTCAAACCGTATATTTGCGGTTTGGGTTGGGTTACATCCCAAACCGCACCAACCCAAACCGCGAACACCCCTACCTGAAAGTGTGACGACTCAATTGGATTAGACAGGGAGCCACCTCTTCGGTTCTTCTTCGCCTTTTTAGGCTTTTCCAAGAACGTGGGGGTCTTGACTTTTCTTCTTCATGGCTTCATAGATGGATTCCCCCAACCATTTTGGCCTTTCTTTGGCTTTCTTAAGCACCTAGTATAGCAAGTCTCTCAGACGATTTGCAGCTTTCATCTTGTAAGCTTTCCTCGCTTGGCCATCTAACTCAGAAGCCCATTTGTAAAGACCCTTTAATCAAACATTAAACCAAGTTGTTAATAAACTAGCTAGTGAGTGTCCTGGGCGATACCCCGGATTGTTTCTTTTCGTAAATTTTTGTCTCGTAAGGAAAAAAATTGATGTCATAATTTGAAGAATACAAGAAATTGGAGTAAGAATTTATGTCTACAATAGTGTACTATCATTATCATTAATGTGTTAGGTATCCAACTACTTATGTAGTCTTTTAATGAGATACAATTACAAGACCTTATTATATTTTATTTTGAAATATTAAACAATGATGTTATGTTGGATCAAATGGTTAAGCTTTCACTTTCCGTTTCAAAGGTCACGTGTTCGATACCTTCTAACCACACAATATAATTTTTTTAGTTGAGGGGTTTGACATAAAAATAGAGCATTTGCATTAGAACCTCAGAGGAGAGTGCCACGTGGCACATAGACATTCTTATGAACGCCTTTCAATATATTAGTATAGATATAATCAATTTCATTCTTCATAATTTGATTCATACATACTGTGAATGAGTTCCACCTATGCGTCCTTGTGACATCGTCTACCTCACTATACTTGAACTAAGGTTTTTGAAAATGGCCCTGGAAAATGTCAGTGATGGACCCACTAACCTTGTTATCATTAAACCTGAATTGAAAACAAACACGTGAATTGTCATTATCATTTTATATAAATATCATGAACCATATATTAACTTCGAAACTTACCACAACCCAATAGGGCTTAAAACCTTTTTTGGTGCACGGTATGACCCTTCACCTTCCTCCCTATGACTGTTCAACGTCTCCGGTACGTGGTTACCAAATTCACGTGGCTGTGAATCATCTCCTTGCGTCTCTGAGATATGGTTCTGGCTTTCAAGTGCTCCTAGTGACTCATAAAGCTCCCTGGGAATCAAATGCCCATGACCTTGGCTTCCACCTAAGCCATCTTGACCTCCGCACCCCTTAGGATTAGACACGATTATCTATAAAAAAACAACAAATATATAAATCATGGTCGATATGATTAATCGTTATTCTAGCATCATTACAAAATATCGTCTAACCTCAAAGTGAAGAAAAGAACTACTACAAAAAAGGGAAAAGGTAACTGTTAAATGAGGCTTTACATAACAGTTCTGAGGTGTTATCCAAGTCAATGTAATGAAAGTAAACATAACACCTGACAAAAGTGTTATGTTTGCCAAAGAAAATATAACAATAATTTATAATACACGTTATGCCATTAGATAACACATTTTGTAAATAAGTGTTATGTTTGCTATTTATATGACAAATTGAAAAAAGGAAAATTTAACACTTATCTTGAATAACTGTTATGTTTTCCTATAATATATATAACATATATTGCCTATAACTGTTATCTATGATATTTTTTTTAAAAAAATAATCAAATTTCATTTCACGCATATATTGACAGACGCCACAACAATGTAGTACAATACAATTTCTTTTTTTAAGGATAGTACAGTACCTGTATCTATCGTATACTCAACCCATAAGATCTTACAACCAATAAATTGAATATGATATTCCAAACTTCCAAAATTCTTTATATCACAAAATAACTCAACTAATATTCATAATTCTAAACTTCTAAAAAACTACTATATATACATATCAATATTAATCTAAATCATTCTCGTCAAAAAAAAAAAATTAATCTAAATCATAAACAAGATCAAATCTAACCTATAGCCACCTCCACATGATATCAATATCCAAATCCAAAAATATAATGTATGTTCCAAAGTGGATTATGGTAAAAAAAAAAATAAGCGAAAAGTTAGAACTCATTCATCATTTGTGCTTCGTGTTGATCTCCGATCAATTTTCTCCAAAAAATAGGTTGGACCAATGCCTTGATAGTACTACAATAAAGGTAATTCCAAAATAAGTATTCATATATAAAAACTTGAAAAGTAATTAAACTTTATAATTAATCATGCACAAATTAAAAGGAAATACATGCAGGTGTCATGAATTTGTAGTAAATTTGCTGGTAATATATCGCATTTTTTAGTACATTAGCTAGCAATGCTTTTGTTGAGGAAATCTACTTTAAACAATGCTTAATTTTCATCTCTTTTTATCATAGTTGTAGCAAGATCATTCAGATATAAAATAATAATCAAGTGTTTTCAACTAATTTACACAAACTACTCTTCATCTCTCTAATATAATATAGATACAAATCTACAGTTTGAAAAATTCGTAATCATATAGAAATTAAAAAAGCGAAATTATAACTAATGTTCAAGTACCTTATCTGGAATAACTAGTCTAAAAGTACTGTTCTTTTCATAGCTATGGCTAATACTTATATCCTCTCACAACTTAATGTGTGTCTACAGGTGGTTTCTTCAACAAGTATTTTTTTCTGTCTTTGGTGGGGACTAAGAAATCGGGTAAGGAAGAAATAATGAAACTTGCACAGTATCAGGGACGGGCTTGTGCACCAGATAACTCAATTCAACTTGACAACTTCCAAGTCGAGCTTTACCCAAGCCAGTCTGAGTAACTTGCGAACTATCTCATCTCATTGTCACCCCTAGTCTCCTACTACTTACTAATGAAACTCAAATTAATCCAATTCAAGCTCTGACATTCAGTTGAGCATTGATTTCTCTCAAATTTGGTCACTCTTTAGTATGTTATCATGTCCAAGACATGTTAGTTGCCACAAATATAATCCATATCCTCTCCAACTTTACATAACACCATATTAATATCAAACTACGACTCACTAAATAACATACTTCCAAGCTAATAAAGATACAATATATCTCCTGTGTCATGTGAAATAAAGTAGAACTTCTACCACCACCAAAATGACAGAATAAAATGAACACACGGTGAACATTATACTATTTCTCAAAATGAAGCAAGAAGATGAAGAACGTAATAAACTAGAAATTGTTAGATTATGCAATACACCAATAACAACATGTTCCTCTATAGTCATTATGAGAATACTCAAGTGAAACAACAAAAGTTTTTGGTTTCTAGGTCAAGGTGATGCCCCAAGTTTATCCAAAATCCAACAATGGTTCCGGCTTTTATAACAACCGAGGCAATGACACTTTTTGTGAAGAATGATCTTAAAAGCTCTAGCAATGGTCCCGACTTCTATAACAGCTGGGGTGATGACATTTTTTGTGAAGTGTGATCTTAAAAGCTCAACCGACCAACTATTCTCTTCTTACAAGGTTTAATGCAGCTCCAATGCAATTGTTTTAACACCTTCCAAATTATTATAATACTACCAAAAATCACACCTAAAGCAACTTTTAAATAGAAGAAAAGTCATTATTACAACGTACTCAATGGAAAGATGGTGAAAACCATGAGATGGATCATAATCTTCAATGCAATGAAGTCATAAGCTTAGCTTTGTTGAACTTACGACCAGATAGCCTTTCTAACTCATATAATATGTGATTTATAAGTCCCCTTGCCACACTGCATACAAACATAAACAAACATTTAAAAGTCCAGAGTATTGATAAAGTGAATTGGGGGCATATTACAGTTTATAAGAAGAGGCAATATACACTTATATTGTCTAATGTTCTGATAGTTACATCTAATATGTTGCAAGTATCAATTCTTGCAAGTCAGATGTGCTGAAGTCATCTAAGGTCACCTATCTGTCAAACACGAGCAGTGAACACTAAAAAGTTTATCACAAGTTTTGTACGAGACGATCTTAAAACAACTTAGTATAAGACTAAGGTCGCTCTTTCTATTTTAGAGGTGACATTTTACATTTTTTAATGTGTGAAATTAGTGCAAGTGATCAGGAGAATGGAGCTAAAACTTACTCATCCTTTAGTTTCTGGATCTTCTCTGGATCTGTATCATGTACGTGTTTTTTGAATTGTTGCCTCACCATACCAACCAAAAGCTCTGTGTTATGTTGTTGCACAGCCAAGACAATGCCGATAGACCAATAAGTTTCTACTACAGATTTTTTAAAGTAAACTGAACAAGAGTAGCTTATAGGTCGTTTATACTAAGCAATAGACACAAAAATAATTGTTATTGAGGATATAGTCATTTTTGGAACTTGAGATCAAGAGGTATCATAAAACATATACATTGATGAAAGTAGCTAATACATCCTAAAAATATATTAGTGCACTAGCAGCCGAAGTGCTTAAGACATCGATTGCTTATACATAGAACCTAACTGTTTAAAAAATTAGGTTACCGACTTGTCCTCAATATCCAAACTAATTGAACACTGATGTCAAAGAAAATACTAAATTTGCAATATAAAAGAAACTAGTCTATTATACTCCCTCAACACCCAAATAATCAGATAATTCCTCCACACTTGAATAATGAAATAAAATCTGCATCAACCATTATGCAACCCTTTACAACTTGGAAAATGTAGTTTGCAAGTTGATACTACAAAATCCATGTGCCAGGTTTCGGGATTCATATTATGTAGACATCAGAAACACAAGTCTCTTACTTTTGGTCTAATCATTGGCTGACTAGTAATTTTCCTTTCAAACAAAAGTTATGCTTATTTTCTACCTTTGTATTCTCAACGAGGTTGACCTCATTTGGAGCTGAAACTTCCTGAACATTGGATACTGTTGCATTTTCTTGGCTGTGAGTTGACTTCTCAATTACCTAAGTCTGAGGCTGGCCAGAGCTTTCAGTTATAGGGGACAGGGGTGTGTACCTTTCTTAGACTACGCTTAACCTTCTCAAGCTCATGCTGTGGATTTTCTTGTGCAGTTGCTGCTGGATGGCTCACAACTTTCTTTAGATTGAGTCATGGTTTCTCTACTTCATATGTGGACTGCGCTGACACGTTATCAAAAAGGGAAGGAACTTTACGCATGCTGAATTTTAGTCTGCCTGTTTCCCCATCAATGTCTACTTGACAATGAAAGTTGAGATGAAAAGACTTAACCACTCTATCTTGACTTAAAGAGAGACATATTCATCCTTGTCAATCAGCAAAAGAAATATCACATGTTCAGCACAAATCACAAGCATACCTTATCATCATTGGACTGCACGTTAGTTATTGTGTCAGAACGGAGATTAGAGCAAAGGCAATCTAAGTAGTTTTTCAACACTTCCATGAAACCTTTTGCAGCTTCAACCTGTAGTAGAGTTAATATTTCCATAGATTGTAATTATATTTAAAATCAAATAAAATAATATCAATGAAACTACTCAATAAATTAAAGAAGTTAGGGCCCGTTTGGTTGGAAATATTTTGGGCTTGGAAACGGATTTAGGTAACACACTCCCTTATTTTATGTTTGGTTGGGTTATCCTTTTTTTTCACTCCCTTACTGGCCTCATTTTGATTCCCCCATCTTAAAACCCTCCTCCCACCAGAGGAAACAAATCACGTTACTTTGATTCCCCATCTTCAAACCCTTCACGTCCTTTCTATCTCCTCTTTTCATCTTCAAAATCTTTTCGAAATATTTCAAATCTGCTGCGAAATCTTTTCGAAATATTTCAAATCTGCTGCGAAATCTTCAAATCTATTGCGAAGTTCTTCAAATTTGTTCCGAAGATGATGTTTACGCAAGAACAACCAATCATCTTTTTTTCATAGGTAATTTTTCAAGTGATTTTACAGTATTTTTTGTACGATTTTCACTATATTAATGCTTTTTATTCTTTTTTTTTGTCGAATTCTCCTTAGATCAAAGGGATTGTGAAGATTGTCCTTGTTATTTCAACAAAATTAAGCTTAGGTATCCATCTCTATATTCTTCTTAAAACTAGGGTTTTTTGCCTATACTTGTCCTGATGCTGCTGTTGTTGATTGAATCAAAAAATATAAAGAAGGGGAAAATAATTGGTTGTTCCTGATCTTGTTTTAAAATTTGATCAGCATCTTTATACGAAATTCTGCAGTTCTCAACATTATAAGTTCGGCTTACCAATCATCAATAAATTTAAGCGTGTTTTTTTTTTTTCTCATCTTTATATTATGTGCTTTATTGATATTTAATGTGGATTTTTGTGGGGTTATATGGATCTTTAACATGATCAATATGATAGATTTGGCCATTAAATTATCCATGGAAACATCAGCTTTGCGAAAGATATGTAACTTGATTGTATTTTTATGGTGATTAATAATGATTATTGATGATTTCTTCACTAGCGTAGCTGCAGTAGAACTATGGTTGAGTGAGAAAGTTAACTATAATTATAGTTCTAATACTTGTGCAACTGGTACAAAATGTCTCACCTATACCCATGTGGTCTAGTTATTTGCAGCTATAGTCCACCAGGCAATATAATTGGCCAGAGGCCATTCTGAGCCTAATATGAATTACATGATCTATGATATCTTAAAAATAAAGAGGGTGGTGACTGTTTTTGTGTGGTTTTTCTTATATATTTTTCTCTTTTCTGTTTGGTAATGTTGTTGTTTTGTGTTTTGTTGTATGAACCTAAATATCTTAACTTAATTTATGGATGTTTACTTATTTGTTGTTGTTCTGGGGTGCAATGATAATTCTAGGAGGTTTTTTTTTTATTTCAGAAATGGACCGTGTTTTAACCAAATATCAAGGAGGAAGAAGGAATGTCAACAAATTTAGTTGGTAGTGTCACTAATTTGTGTTACGTATATGATGTATTTTATGTGGTACATGATGAGCATAACAATTGTTAAGAGTCTTGATTTGACGGGGAGGAAAAAGTCTAGAAAAAAAATGCGTATGGAGACTTTAAGAAGGCTAATTCGAGAGAGTGATGTATCTTGTAAAAATGAACTTCGAGTGACTGGGCATACTTTTAATGTGCTTTATGTGAAATGCTTAGAGATATAGGAGGACTTAGTGGGACTCGAAACATATCACTTGAGGAGATAGTAGCTATGTTTATGTATATATTGGCTCACCATAAGAAAAATAGGTCTATTGGACACTTTTTCATTAGAAGTGGAGAAACGGTGAGTAGACAGCTTCACCTTTATCTTACGGCTGTCCTAAAGTTACATGAGCACTTACTTACCAAGCCTACACCAATAGCCGATGACTGTGAAGATGATAGATGGAAACCTTTCAAGGTATTTCACCTAAATCCTTTATGCCCATTGAATAGAATTAGGAGTCGAATTGTTTTGAGTTCAAATGATTTAAAGTTTATTACTTATTTTGTAGAATTGTTTAGGTGCATTAGATGGCACCTACATTAACGTGAGGGTGCCGGCAAAAGATAGAGCAAGGTATCGAACAAGCAAAGGCACCATAGCCATGAACGTATTAGGGGTTTGCACGCCTAATCTGGAGTTTGTCTATGTACTACCTAGGTGGGAAGGTTTAGCACATGATTGTCGTGTGCTACAGAATGCTATTTCAAGGCCAAATGGGTTAAGGGTTCCTCGAGGTAACTTAACATAGCATTCTATATCTAAAAAGTTTCTAAATATAGGAAACATGTAGTAATTATTTTTTTAAAATATAGGTAAATATTACTTGACTGATGCTGGATACACCAACTGCGATGGGTTTTTAGCTCCTTTTAGGGGACAAAGATATCATCTCAAAGAATGGACGGATAACCTACCACGAAGTGCCGAAGAGTATTTCAACATGAAACATGCTAGGGCTAGAAACGTGATTGAGAGGTGCTTTCGTTTGCTAAAAGGGAGGTGGTCTATATTGAGAAGTCCATCATTCTTTCCTATTCGGACTCAAGGCCGCATTGTCATGGCATGTTGTTTACTCCACAATCTCATTAGGAGAATTATGCCTACAGATGACATAGCTTATGATTCCGATGAAGAATCTGAAGATGATGATGTAGATGATGATTTGGATGACGAAATGGAGTTCATTTCAACTCTTGAAACCTCGGATGCCTGGACTAACTTCAGAAATACTCTCGCTCAAGATATGTTTAATAGTTGGAGAGCTAGAATTCGGCAATGAACTTTGACATATTGATATTTTTATTTTTCAGTTGTGTTGTTGAATGTCTATGATCTTTTTTAGTCTTCTAGGTACCTATGATATTTAAGTTGTAGCAACTATTTGATATAGATCAAGTTATTGATAACTTTTGGCAAATTTAATCTCAATGCTTATTGTTATATGATGTCTTCTTACTATTTTTTACTAGTTGGCGTTCTATTGTATATGATTAAGAATTCTCCTGTTTAATAGCATTGTTCTGCTGCTTTTGTTAATATTGTTGTACTGCTAGTTCTGCTAATTTGCATAACTATAATATGTAATACTTCATAGGATGGAAGGGGATGCAACAAGTCAAGTAAGCCAAGAGGGAGGTAGCCGGGGAAGGGGAAAAAACAAGCGTTATTGGACTCCAAAAGAGGATGAGGTGTTAATAAAGGCTTTGCATGAGTTGGCTATCGACCCCAAATGGAAGAGCGAAAATGGGTTTAAAAGCGGTTACATGAACAAGTTGAAGGAAATGCTTCATTCTAAGATCCCTTCTTATGGTCTGAGAGCGGAACCTCATATTGATTCAAGGCTAAAATATTGGCCAGAGAAAATACACCGCTTTGGCTGAGATGTTAACCATTAGTGGATTTGCATGGGATGATGAAAGAAAGATGCTCGAAACAGATTAAACTGTTTTTGATACTTGGACTAAGGTAAATATCACTCTCCCACTTCTTTATTGTTTATCTGGTTTTTGGTATCTGGAAGTTGATTCCAGGAGGTGTATCTTAAAGCAGTGTAGAAGAAGCTAACTATATTAGGGCCTGCATTTTAGAAGTTGGTAGTTCTTTTTGAAAATATTCTATAGATTTCTAGCTGAGTTGCTTGGATTGTGTTTATGTGTATGTTTACATTCTTTGAGCTCTCTTGTGTTTATGTGTATGGGTCTTACTGTTGTCATATTAGATTATAGCATAAAGATGTGTAGACTTCTAATCTCTCACATAAGGATATCCTTTAGCTTTGATCTCCTCTGGAATTTTTGATAGCCCCCTTGTTTTCTCTATTAATCATCACAAATTCACTGTTTTTTATTTGCATATACATGCATGAAAATAGCTAGTTATAATTATTAGTTTTATTTATCAAAAGATACATCAGTTATTTAACTTATACTTAATTACTACTGATTCTAATTATAACTTTATAAATGTTTCAAGTGAATGAAATTTGGAGAGAACCTGTCAACTCGCATGATCTTCTTTCCAGTATTTGCATTTGTTAGGTTGGAGCTACAAGTGAGACTATGTTTTGATAAGCCTGAGCACCATATCTCCACTTCAACAGTGTCTCCCCTGCCAATACTCCATAGTCATTTGATATACTTTTATGCGCACGCACTTTTCTTAAAGTATGCATAATATTTGAGGTCATGTCTATAGATTTGTAGATGACAGTATGCATAATATTTGCTGTAAATTTCTCAGTTTACAACCTTTGGAGTTGATTAGTCATGTCTATAGTTCCTTGTTGCTCAAAAGGACTTAACATGACTTTTCATGTTGTAGACTCACAAGAAAGCCAAAGGGCTTTATGGGCTGCCATTTCCACACTTCGAGACACTTGCTGAAATTTATGGGAAAGATCGAGCTACTGGAGATGTGGTGGAGTCATATGTTGGTGCAATCGAAAAAAAGGAAGCAGAGACAACTAGTGAGAGAGTGACACTTGATAGTGATGATGACGATGACGATGATGCTGATTCCACCATAGTAAAGGGGAAGAAACCAGCTATTGAGACAACTAGTGAGGGTCTTGAACCTCCCATGAAGAAAGAAAAGGTGCTGAAGAATCCCAATGGAAAGGAGAAGATACCAAAGGAGAGAAGAAAGGATGAAACACATAATTTGTCTGCTGCCCTTCTTAATGTTTCGAGCAATTTCGGAAAAATATTTGGTGATATGAGCTCAAATCTTGCTACAATGGCGTATGCTTGGTCAAAAGCCGAAGAAAGGGAGCAACTTAAAGATGATAAGAGCAACAATGTCTTAGAGGAGGTGATGAAGTTAGAAGGTTTATCTCCTTCCAAGGCTCTTCAAGCTGCTACTATTCTGATAGAACCAAAGCTTCGGATCTTCCTTCAAGCTCCTCCTAGTATGAAGAAACAATATGTGTTGGATCTTCTTAAGAAGTAGTCTCCCTTGTATGCTTTTGATCAATTTGGTTATTAACTTGTCATGTTTATCTTAAAAATATATGCACACTTTTTGGATATAATTATCGGAAGAAGTTGCTAGTTGATGAAATAGAACTTGGTTTTTATTATGTAAGAAGTAAATTTGAAGTTATCTTATTTGTTTGGAAGTGAATATCTATGTTGCTACATTGTTTCATATAAAATTTTAGGCACTAAAATAACATTTTTTTAGAATATTTTTTAATTTAATATAATATTATAACAAAATTAGTGTAGTTTTTCTGAATTTTTTATAAAATTTTGAATTTTCTAGAAAATTTTAAAATTTAATGTATTTTTATACAATTTATATATATAAAAATATTTTATGTCGATTATACAAATAAGAGTAATATTATCAAAAACCAATTCTACTAATAAGTTGAACCAAACAAAAAGTAAGGGAGTCATTAGGACAATGATTCCATTCCTACATCAAAACAAACAAGTGTTCAAGGTAACACCTTCCATTTCCATTCCATCCTTTCATCCCATTCCATTCCATTCCCTTTCCATTACTTAGTTTGAACCAAACGACCCCTTAGTAGAGTGAGATGAAGCATACACATTAATACATGCAATCACTACAAGCTCGATCAGCAGACCAAAAATAAATGAAGTACCTGAGAATCGGTACATTCACAAACTGGTCTCTTTTTTCCCAAATAGCTTTCTCCAACAAGCTTAGAATAGTAGGGAGCCAAGGAGGCTAGTAAATTACTTTGTAGTGGAAATTGTGGCATCGATTGTGATTTCACCTATTGAACGGTAGTGATACTATAAAACATATTGAACAATCTACTGCTTTCAAATTATCAGTAGAAGCTAAATTTAGCTATAGAATGGTGCCCTAACTTATTGATCAATGAGAAATTAAGTGGCTAAATAATTAAGCAAATTAATAAACTAATCAACAATCTAACAACAAATTATCTCAATTAATTTCATATGACAGCAAAAAAGATCCCAAAATACCATTCTTTCGATGACAGTATTGCAAATCAGTTAAGTATAATCTAGGGCTAGTTTAGAAAATCAATAATATAAATTAACAATCTAATACACAAGTGAAATCAATAAGAACAATCAGATTATGCATATAAAACAACATTAAATAAGTTCTATTAGGGAGTAGGGGAGCAACAATAGAACCTTGGAGTAGGCGAGGGATAATGGCGAATTCAGCACCGTCGGAGTAGGCAAGGCGATGATGGTGAGTTCAACAATGAACCGCGTTTCGGTTGGTGTTGATCTAAACGCCGGTGTGGTTGATAGTGGTGAGATCGTGCGACGCAGAGAACCGCTAAGTGTTGGGCAAGAAAATAACTGCTAAGCACCACCAGCCTTAATCTTCCCGCAGTCCTTGCATCCCCAGATGCCAACCACCTTTCTCTTCACGGCGTACTTTCTGGAGAACTCACAGAAGTACTTGTTGTGCTGACTCACTTCCATCTTCTTAATCTGCTTACGATGCGCAAACTAGCACCATAACGGGTACCATATTTCCCAACAATACCAACCTTCTTAGTTCTCTTGGCCATTGTTAAAGACTGACGATGGCTGATGAGAGAGAAAATGAAATCCCTAAAACTAGAACAGCCAATTGACGAGGGGGTGCAGGAGTTTCTAGATCAAGTAGTTAGCAGTTAATTGTACTTTTTAGGAGTATAGCAAAAGAAAAAACAAATTATGTCTAACATAAAATAAAATGCATATGACAAATTGGGGATAGATAACAGTGGTTATAAACGAGTGTTCACTCGAATACAAAAGATAATACTTTTGACTAAAACTGTTATTTTTAATGCTTTTGTTTCTCCATTTTTATTAGTCTTAGATAACAGTGATATTCACCAAGGGTTTTGTAAAATAAAACAAAACACCCACTCGATTTATATGTTATCTTAAAGGTCTTATCTTTGTCCTAATTTCTAGTAGTAAAGTCTAGCATCATTACAAAATAACAAGTAATCTTCAACAAAATATCGCCTAATAAAGTGGTCATGAAAAGAGTTACACAATTACGAAGAACAATAAAAAAGAATATATGAAAATGAAAGATAAGGTACCTTTCAAAGGGATACATCCAACGGTATTGTATGGGTCCACATACCCTAGCTTCACGTGGAAGGTGAACTGGTAAGTGTTCCATGGAATTGAAGAATGATGGTGGGAAAATCTTTTCAAGTTTACAAAGGATCTCGGCTATGTTCTTTTCCAATCTTTTCATTTCACTTACTGTGATGGTGGAGCAACACAAATTCGGATGAGGGTTTGCTGAGTGCCAAAGAATTCAAGAAAAATTAAATAAGTAGGGCTTAGAAGTTAGTTTGAAGTTTTTGATAACAAAGGATTCCTACAAATGTTCTTCTTCTACCAAAAAATTTATAACGTACTATACATTGAATTCTATCCTCTCTTGATTCTCCCACTTCTTTCTCCCTCTCTCTTCATCTATCTTCAGCTTTATGTAAAGCTTCAATGAAGCTTTGTTCGAGTTTCCCCTCAAAGGAAAAAAAAAGCTTTGATTAAGCTTAATTATCAATGCCAAAATCAATTAGCCACAACAAAATTGCAACATATCTTTGTCTTCCATTCAACCATTTTCTCCCCCCTCTCCCTTTTTCTCTCTTCCATTCACCTCAAAACCCACCAGGCCACCACCACTGCAACCCACCATCACTTGTTTCTCTCCCCCCCACCAAAATCTCTTCCTGAATTTCAGAACTTCTCCTTCCATTAAATTACACACCAAGATTCAAAAGATGGAAGAACAACATATCAACAAAAGAAGAAAGATAGAAGAAATCAACAACAATACAAAATCAACGAATAAAATAAAGATGTATTGCCCAACATCACCAAATACAACAGGAATAATGGCGTGGGAAGACCAGAGATTAGATATTATAAATTCGCTTCGAACTATAAAAAAACAGGAATATCCTATGTAAATCAAAACAACATGAATGACAAACATCAAAAAATATTATTTAATTAGTCACTAATTTAACATAATCACAATTCACCACAATTGACACTTCAACACTCAGTTACCTACTCCAATCTTATTATAAATTCTCTTCAAACTATCGAAAAACAGTAATATCCTCAGCAAATCAAAACAAAATGAATGACAAACGCAACAAGATGAAGGAATCAAAGTACTGCTGGCGACGGAGCGCGGTTGGAACTAGGGTAACAAAAATAAATAAAAAAATTAATAAACGACTGTATTCAATTGGAGTTTAGAAATTACCGCCGACAAGGTGGTTTGTGTCGCTTGTCGCCGGTCGTTGGATTGGCCTTCAATGGCAGTTTCGCCTGTATTTGAGTGTGAGTTTGTTTTAGTGGGAGGAAACGATTGTATTCAGTGGGAGTTTGTTTGAGTGCGAGTTTGTCTCAAGTCGTAAATTAACAATGACGGTTTTGTTCACATCAGCGACGGTTCCGAGCCATCTCTTAAACCTTACAAATTCTAAAATTTAAAATACTACAAGCACCGTCGGCTTTAAACGGTCTCCTAACTACAAAAGATCTAAAATTTAAAATAATACAATCACCGATGGCTTTAGACATTTGTTGATATTAGTGTGCGTTTTTGTCGTCGGTGTTATCTTTAAAAGTTGTCGGCGGTCTCGATAGCTTTAAACCGTCGCTATTTTCAAGAATAACGACTGTTTTACGGGCCGTCGTAGTGTAGCCGTCGTTGATTTGACATTTTCTTGTAGTGGAAGATGAGAAGATGGGTGAGAGTTCAGTAAAGGAGAGGGGAAAAGGAAAAAAAAAGTGTATGAGATAGTGAAATTGGATGAAAATATCGTTGAATCGCCAAAATTTTTAAGGGAGAGAATTATTGAGATGGTAAAAAAGAGAAAATTATGAAAAAAACTAAGTTTGTTGAATTTAGATGGATTTGTTAGCTGGATTGCGAATAAATTGGTGATTGCTGGATTTGATAGCTATGGAATTGCAAGCAGCGGGTATGATTGTTATTGATTGTTGTTGTAAGTGAAACAACAAAATATGTTGGAGAATATATTTTGTCATGCAGATGTTTTATGAATTTGAAGAATTAATTTTGGCGTGAAAGTCGGTTATCAAGTGTAATTAGGTAACATATACCCCCTCTGTTTTTTTTTTACTTGCTACATTTTTCATATTTGGGTGTTTCTTTTTACTTGCTACATTTCCTTATTTGGACTATTTGGCCCACCATAAAGTATTACTATTATATTATTTTTTTCTCTTTTTCCACCCAAAAGTACTACTTTTTCACCTTTTCCCATTATTTTACATTAAATGGCTCAAAAAGTACCCTCCAAAAAACTTGAAAGTGACATTGTATCAATTGTTGTGCATTATAAAATGTAACAAGTAAAAAAAGCGGAGGGAGTAATTGTTAAGTTGTTTGGCAGATTTAAATTTGTTTTTAACCTATTATATTGCATGACAATGGTGTAGTTAATTCGAATATAATTGAAAACCCTTTATTGGCCAAAAATAAAGCAAGCCCTTTTGTTCCAACGTTGTTGCCTGATAATGTAGTAGCAGTTACTAATGATTGTGGGGTTGGGAGAGGGTGTGTGGGTGAAACATGTATTAGGGAGGAGTTAGTTTCGTAAGATAAGGATGACGATGAATTGTTAGGGGAAGCTCTATATGGATCCTTTGCAAGTGACCAATCTCCTAAGAACGGTGAAGAAAACCATCCTACAACGACCTCATTGGTGGTTGGGATTGGCATACCCAATAAAAAGGCATGCATGACCTTCGAGTCATTATAAGCCATGTATGAGTTACGTACTACTGCAACTGTGGGAAGGCAATAGGTTTTGTGATAACTAAGGGGGAGGGGAATGCAAAAGATAGTGTGCGAAGGAGAAAAGCTTCTAGTACTGGTATTGCGAGTATGACCCATCATATAAAAAGAAGGTTGAAAGTGATATAGTTAAGGCAGACAATAGAAGGTTGAAAGACAAAAAAAATGTCTACTACTCGTCCATAATATGCAACATCTCCTAATACCGAATGCCTATCACCTGAACTCGCATAACTCAATGTCTTCGCAATTACAACAACACCGTTATTCTGAAACTTATCATAACGCTTGCATCTGAATCTAAACCCATTGGTAATGTACCCTCTATATTTGGGGCAACCTAAAGTGGACCCCGTGCTAAGATTCAAATTTCTTCTTTCAAAGATTCTATCACATTGCTTCCTCCAACTTCATTACCTATTTAGAGTATTTTAAATTAGTTAATTATTTAGTTTTTTTTCATCAAACAAACACATTATTAAGACGCTTACATGTTTTCTAAGTTAATCATGAAATGTTGTATGTTGAATACGCGCAATGGCTTTCAATGATAAACGCCTTGGACGACTATGTCTCTTAAGCTCTGCAGCATGCACTCTATAAAGTAGGATATATTTAGTGTGTTAAATAAAAAAATACATTAATTAGATATTATGAGATTAGGTACTTACTGTAGAAATTGAGTTACACCCGAACAATTAAACATCACATAACAATGTGCTTGTATCTTGTTCATTTAGGTAACAGTGCATGAAATAGGCTTTCCTAAAGGCTTCCCCATTTAAGAAAACATAAAAAATCTTTTGAGATATTACAAGTATCTATCAAGTTATCATCCTTAGTGGTCCTTGAAAATAAGTTACATATCAGGTTGAATCCTTCAAGGTACCAAGAACAAAAATTGACACATTCTAACGCCGAGACAGCTTCATGATGAGCTTTATTGCGAACATGTGATTTCAATGAGCCAAGGTACCTCTCGATAATATACATCCATCTAAACAACACTGGCCTTGCAATCCTTGCTTGGATAGCTAGATGGAGAACCGAATGTGCCGTAATAGTGCAAAAACTAGGTGAAAATATCATATCCAAGTGACATAATATTATAGGTATATGAGCTTCAAGTCGTTTAAGCACCTCCATATCCAGATTCTTGCTAGATATATCTCTAAAATAACCACATAAATCAAACAACACCGCCAACACATCCTTTGAAAGAAGCCCCCACAATGCAACAAGAAGAAGTTGTTGCATTAAAATATGACAATCATAATATGACAATCATGGCTTTTAAGCCTAAGCAATTTGGCTTGTTGCAAATTCACACATCTTAAGATATTTGAAGCATATCCATTTGGAGCTTTGATGTCATAAAGAGTTTTGCAAAATGATCTCTTTTCATCCTTATACATTGTGTAAGGGACAAGTGGTAATTCATATCTTTTGGTTCCACTCTTAGAAATTTTCTCTTTTGGGTGAAGTTCCTCCCTGATTCCCCATTTTTTCAAATCCCAACGAGCTTTCAGATTATGTTTAGACTTCCCCTCCAAATTAAGTAATGTGCCAACCACATTATCATACACATTCTTTTCTATGTGCATAACATCTAGGTTGTGTCTAATTAAGTGAGACTCCCAATAAGGTAATGATCAGAAAATGTTCTCTTTCTTCCATGTGTTTGAGCCATCAAACTCTTCCATCTCTCTGATATGTTGTAACTCTTCGGCTCCAGTTAACATCATGGGTGCTTCCCTAAATTCTTGACCGTTGAAAGCATCTTTATTCCAACGAAATGGATGGTTTTCATCTGAAAAACAACGATCTCCTATATAACAATATTTATACCCATTATCAAGCTATTTGGAATCCGTTTTAAAAATGCAACATGAGCATGCATTCTCGCCATATACATTCCAACCAAAGAGTATTCCATAAACTAGAAAGTCACTGATTGTCCATAACAACCCAACACGCATATCAAAAGTTTCATTCTTAGAAGCATTATCATATGTCTGAGTTCCGTCATTCCAAAGTTCAATCAATCCTTCAATTGAGGGTTGTAAATAGACATCAATTTTATTACTGGGACTATTCGCTCTGGGAAATAATGTTGAAAGAATAAGAGATGAGTGTTTTAAACACATCCATGGTGGCAAATTATATGGTACCAAAATAAAATGCCAACAACTCTACATAGAGATCATCACCCCAAATGGATTAAATCCATCACTAGCAAGTCCAAGTCTAACATTACGACTCTCACCACCAAACAATGGATACCTAGTATCAAAGCTTTTCCAAGCTCCGGAATCAGCTGGATGATTTAACACTTTATCGTCCTTTGGACGTTCTCCATCATGCCACTTCATCAAGGCAGTTGTGTGCTTAGACATATACAACCTCTTAAGTCTTGGTTTCAATGGAATGTAGCGCATTACTTTTGTAGGGACCCCTTTCTTATTCTTTCTTCCTATTTAAGGTGTTTGCTCCGTTTCTCTTTTCCACCTTGAAGCACCACGTACAGAGCAAGTATCATCATTAACCTTGTCTTTCCAAAACAATTGACAATGATTCGGGCAAGCATGAATTTTGACATAACCAAGACCTAGCTTGCCAATGACCTTTTTGGCCTCCCTTAATGACTTAGGCAAGTTTGCACCATTTCGAATTGCATGTAATAATAACTATAATAAATCATTAAAGGACTTTTTAGTCCATTTTTAGTGCTCTTTATATGAAATAAAAGCACTAACAAAGACAATTTTGTCAATTTGCACCCTGGCTATAACTCATCCTCAACATCTTTTAGCAAACTATAGAAGCTTGAGCTTCTTTATTAGGACCTGCTACACCTTCATCCATGTTCTAACCAAAATTTTGATCATCGCCTCTATGATCGTATACATCATGTACCAACTGACGCATATCCATATGCGTAGGAGTCTCATTTTCTACCATAGGTTTCGTAGAATTCGAAGTAGAAATTTGATCTAACTTTTCCCCATGAAAAGACCATATTAAATAATTACGCATTATTCCATGCATAATGGAGCAAGTGCTAATTCACATTATCAGGTTTCAAAAGCTTGTAATTAACACACTTCACACAAAGACATCTAAGTCTACCATCAACTGTAAGATTATTATTGGCATAACTCATGTAGCCATCAACCCCTATTCAATATTTTGTTGCTTTTATTGGAAAAGTTAAGTTTTCCTGCTTGATTGTTCTCACATCCATGATCAACTGAAGTGAAAAACAGAAAGTCAATGACTTTATACAAATAATGCAATAACGATTAAACATATAGTAGATACATTTTTCAGATAATCTAACATCAAAATAGTTCCCTTGAAACACAACTTCGCTAACTTTTAGTTCCCTTGAAACACTACTAGTCACTTCAGATCAAAACAAAAGTCTTCAACCAACTTTATACAACAATCATATATAATGTACCAATATGGAAGCTATATAACTAACATCATGTACATGAAAGTTTTGGTCAAAGTATATAATCAGTGGGAGCAATTTATAGGTTACATAGCGGTGGACCCTTAGAAAAATGTTTTGATCAGGTGTATATGGAACAAATCAAACACATCTAAGGTTAATCAAAAGGACTAGATGAATACTAGCAACATCATTAGAATTAGGTATATATGAGTTATAACCTAGTGACATAATTTAATAAAAAGATTTATAGTAGCACAAGAACAATTAAAGAAACATTAATCACCAATACATGCTTGATCTCTTTTCAAATAAATTTGATAAAAATAAGCTAGAAGTTGCAACTTGCATCTGGTTGTTGTGTGCATCACAAATGGTCTAATCTACAAAATATTAAAAATAAATATAGAAATTCATTACCCAAGATAATTTGATAACTTGGAAACAATAACCAAGGAAAGGAATAAATAAAGACACAAACTAAACCGTGGCAGAGCTAATGAACTGGACACGGGGCAACTCAAGAGAATGTCACAATTAAAGCATACCGAAAACTAAAATATATATTGCTTTGCAGAATATGGTTCAACATTATTGTACAATGAGAGATCTCATGATATACACCTTTTGCTGTTAAAAAAGGGGACTGTATATTAATATTTACAGTACTAACCAGTTCACTACCTCGCTCTTGATATAGGAAAAAAGTGCACAGAGATAAACGAAAACTTAAATCTTACGCCTTCCTTACCACCATTAACTTATAAATAAACTTAATTTTAGGGTAATTAAGGAAAAAAACAGCCTGAAAATTAACTCAAAACATAAAAAGGGAGTAACAATTCCCTCTCTTAAATTGCACTACCTGAGAATACCCCAATTTCAAAACACGCCATGGCTGACAAGTACTTGATTAGGCAACGAAATCAAAATTTGAGCACCAAAACATGGAATATTTTCATTCTTTTGTGATGCACACAACAACCAGATGCCAGTTGCAATAAAAAACAAAGGGATAAGAATTACCCGATTAAGGATCTCGTGTTATTTGACAAACTAAATTCACCTCTTCAATGTCAACTGAAAATCGAAAAGAATTGAAAAAGAAATTAATTTTATAGCTTTAATTATATGCAACAGGGACCAAAAAAATCAGCATATGTAATTCGGAAGAGACATAGTGGATCTAATCTGAAATAATCCCAATTTATAAGATAGATGATTCGCATATCGAATTGACTTTGAGATAAAATCTACCAAATTGGAGCAAAACTTCACCGAGAGAACTGTACCTGATAATGACTAGGGTTTGAATTTAGGGGTTCAAAACTTCACCTCTTCAATATCGTATGAATTTAGGGCTTGAAGTAAGCAGCCGAGAATGAGATGTATGTCGAAGGTGAACTGACGGTGAGAGGAAAGAAGTAGTGGGAGTTTTTTCAGAGGAAATAAGTAGTGGGAGTTTTGAAACATTTGGCAAAATAAAAAATTAAAGGGGCGCCTAATTTTTTGTCTTCCAGCAGCGCTATTTTGATGCGCTAATTACTTGCGTTTCAGTTTTACACAAAACATGAACTTTTCAGCACTAATATATTATAGCGCCTCAATCAAAGCACTTTAATAGGCTCATTTTCTACTTGTGTACTTTAGACCATCTTTAAAAGTGTTTAAAAACCTTATCAAAACTTTAATTATTAGTACTCCCTAGTATGGTACTACTATACAAGTTGTCAAAACCCTTAAAACTCATACTTTGATCATAAAAACTTCATCATAAGCAACCTTATAAAATTTCATCAACTTATAATAGACTAAAATCCTTTTTAAACATACTTAAAATATAATTAAAATCATAAGAATACTCAATTTCATTAACTATAATATACTACAATGATATTTCAACTTATAAAATCCTAAAAATCCATGCTTTGATACTTAAAATCTTAATTTGAACATAATCAATAAATCTGAAATTTAATTACTTCATTATATAAACTAGATAATCTTAGATTTATATTTAAATCATCAAACTATAACTTTAAACACAAACATATTAAAACCATCATTAAAAATATATACTTTGCATCAAATAAAACTTGAGGAGGAAGAAATAACCAAAGCAAAGGAGGGAGGGAAAGGACGCCGACGGGGGAAGAGGTGGCCGGTGGGCTGGGCGACGGTTGGCCGAGAAAGACGAAGAGGAGGAGAAAAGTAGAGGTGAAGAAAAGAAAGAGAGAAAAAAAGAAAGGAGGAGGCCAAAATTAGGGGGAGAGGAAGAGAGAGAAAATAAGTGTGTCAGAATTTTTTTTGGGGTTTTGGGTTTACATAGTTACCCCCTTTTGGGATTAGGTAAAAGTGTTTGGGTTAAAATAATATTTAATGGTTCGGTGATTTGAGTAGTTGGGTTTTCTAAACCAATTTAAAATCCTTGTTTCTAAATAAAAGGTGTTTTAAGCTATTTAAATAATTTTCGAAGTATAACTAAATATATAGAATGTTTAACTACTTTAAATCATCAAATAATTCCTTTGACTTTCAAATAGTCAACCTTTTAAGAAAAAAATTATATAGA
The DNA here is from genome assembly GCF_026745355.1 of Beta vulgaris subsp. vulgaris. NCBI lineage: Eukaryota > Viridiplantae > Streptophyta > Magnoliopsida > Caryophyllales > Amaranthaceae > Beta > Beta vulgaris. The sequence continues at coordinate 24,651,846 of NC_079204.1, read as the reverse complement.
TACAAAAGTATACTAAAATATATATAAATATATGCATTAAAAAATATTTATATAATTTATAAAAATTACGGGAGATTACAAATTATTTCATAAATTGGGGTAGTTGGGGATTGGGATGGAATTATGATTTTGGGATGTTGGGGGTGGATTAGATGGGTTTATTTTGGTGGGAATCATTAAATAGGATGTTTCTTTAGGTTAACAATGTAATTTGGGTGAGGAACTTATAAACATAATTTTGGATTTCTATGTAATGGCAATGTCGTAATTATGTTAAAAAAACTTTATAGAAAAAGGTAAGTTTCAAATTGTTGCATTTTTTTGTGTTACATCCCAATATGACAAATGTTGCTTTTTTTTTGTTACAGAAGCATATGTTTTTGCATGCATTGGTGCATATACGAGTAGTAGGGCCTATTCTCTTCGGCATAAAATAACTGAATTGAACGGATTGCAACTGAATTGAACTCAAATAAATTAAATTAAATTATAACTAGCAGTAATGATAATAATTTATCTATCATTAATTAATAAATGTAAATTAATAAATAAATAATATTAATAACAATATAATATAAAATAATATAATATAATATAATATAATATAATATAATATAATATAATATAATATAATATAATATAATATAATATAATATAATATAATATAATATAATATAATATAATATAATATAATATAATATAATATAATATAATATAATATAATATAATATAATATAATATAATATAATATAATATAATATAATATAATACAATACAATACAATACAATACAATACAATACAATACAATACAATACAATACAATACAATACAATACAATACAATACAATACAATACAATACAATACAATACAATACAATACAATACAATACAATACAATACAATACAATACAATACAATACAATACAATACAATACAATACAATACAATACAATACAATACAATACAATACAATACAATACAATATAATACAATATAATACAATACAATACAATACAATACAATACAATACAATACAATACAATATAATATAATACAATATAATATAATATAATATAATATAATATAATATAATATAATATAATATAATATAATATAATATAATATAATATAATATAATATAATATAATATAATATAATATAATATAATATAATATAATAAATATAATATATATAATATAATTATATAATATAATATATATAATATAATATAATATAATATAATATAATATATATATAATATAATATAATATAATATAAATAATAAATATAATATAATATAATAAATATAATACAATATAATACAATATAATACAATACAATACAATAAATCAATACAATAAATACAATACAATACAATACAATACAATACAATACAATACAATACAATACAATACAATACAATACAATACAATACAATACAATACAATACAATACAATACAATACAATACAATACAATATAATATAATATAATATAATATAATACAATACAATACAATACAATACAATACAATACAATACAATACAATACAATACAATACAATACAATATAATACAATACAATACAATACAATATAATATAATATAATATAATATAATACAATATAATATAATATAATATAATATAATACAATATAATATAATATAATATAATATAATATAATATAATATAATATAATATAATAATATAATAATTATATAATATAATATAATATATTAATATAATATAATATAATTAATAATATAATATAATATAATATAAATAATATAATATAATATAATATAATATAATATAATATAATATAATAATATAATATAATATAATATAATATAATATAATATAATATAATATAATATAATATAATATAATATAATATAATATAATATAATATAAGCTGATCCACCCTCTTCAAGGGGCGTTTGTCCCTGAGCGATTTATTCAAGACAATATTCTTCTGGCCCATGAGGTTTTTCACTCCTTTCGGAAGAAAGGGGGTACCTCGGGCTGGATAGCCATTAAGCTTGATATGGAAAAGGCTTATGACAGATTAGAATGGCCCTTCATTTTTGAGATGCTTGCTCAATTGGGCTTTGATGCTCGATGGATTGCTTGGATTAGGGAATGTATCACAACTGCATCCTTTTCGGTGCTAGTTAATGGAATCCCTGGTCCTTCCTTCTCCCCCTCAAGGGGGATCTGTCAAGGCGATCTTCTTTCCCCGTACCTTTTTATTCTCTGTGTGGAGTTTGTAACAACCGCACTTCCGAGCTGCTAACTAATCACACTTAAGATACACAAAATATAATCAACACTTAACAAACCTCGAATTTACATTTATTCCCAGCGGAAACAAAACCTGTAAAAACGATCCTAGATCTGTGGGTCAGGGGCCCACAACATAACAACTTGAAAATCCAATAACAGATTACGAATACTTCCAAACAAAGCATCTAATAACTTTAACCTCAGCCCACCATTAACATAAAAATCCTCTTCTTGATCAATAATCATATTCCAAGGCCTCGACATCATTAACCCTGCAAAATAACTAACAATGAACCCTGCCCCCACCAGGATAGGTTCCAAGAACAAAGACAGAAACACTGAGTACACACACTGTCCAACCAGAAATTCATTTTAGTGGCTTAAAAATAGAGTTGTGCGGTTTATTACTCATCAAGTGGAACAATCCCAAACTTCAAAAATACTTAAAATCAAATAGTTAGAAATGTTTTTATTACGACACCAACAACCCTTAACTAGAAAGTCCGATAAAGCGTACTCATACATATACTACAGATAATAAGTTCCTTGCCATAAGGACAAATTTCAACAACCGTTGAATACATAAGCTCATCCCAACCTCATTTTTGGTGGCTTAAGACCATTCATATACAATTCATGCAAAAATTTAGTATGCTTCACAAGTAAGGTGCTTGCTTAAAAATTTCAGGATTGCTATCCTTACACAATCGCAAAAGTAAGAATTTTTATCATGAAGATCACCACTTAGATCATTCAAAACCCTTTGGGTCTATAGCATTTAATTTATTTGGGTAAAGCGAACACGAATAGAGAGGGGATCCTTACACAAGGAGCCGACTGTCTCTAAGCTAATGGAGGTCGTCACCCCACCGTTTAAATATTTATGCTTGCAAGCCTTAACCAGGACATGTCCCATTTTTATTATTTGTTGGACTTTACCCACCCAGCGAGGGTTCGGAAGGAGAAATTGATAATATTGCTGCGGTTTTACCTATACGCAGCAATATAACACGCAAAAAAAGAAGTAGAAATTGATAATATTGCTGCGGTTTCCGCCCAAAACCGCAGCAATATTGTGTAATGGATACTTTTTAAAATAAAGTGGGGCCTTAACAACAAATATTGTTGCGGTTTCCACGTAGGATCGCAGCAATATATTAAAATAATTATTATTTTAATATATTGCTGCGGTTCTTTATGAAAACCGCAACAATATTGTCATTAGGATTTATTTTTAAGAAATAGGGTTTTTTTGAGGCCCGCGTTGTTAACTTGTTTTCCCTCACTAAGCCGTTTCTTTTCCTTTTCCTTTTCTCATTGTCTCAGGAGCTTTATACCTCATTCTCTCTCATTCTCCATCTCTCATTTCCTTTTCTCTTTCTTTTTCTTCCTTGTGGCTCCAATTTCACAAACATATTATTTTTTTAATGGTAATCCGAGATCCAATTCGAGATCTGTTCTTCGTCGTTCCTCAAAATTGGTGAGATATGTTCTTCGTCGAAGGTTTCCTTCAATCTGAGATCTGTTCTTCGTCGAAGGTTTCATTCAATCTGAGATCTTTTCGTCATTCTTCAATACGAGTATCAAGGTATCACTCTCTCCTCCTCGAGATCTGTTCTTCGTTGCTCCAAGTCTTCGTCGTTCTCCAATCCGAGTATCAAGGTATCACTCTATCCTCTTCGAGATCTGCTCTTCGTTGGTCGAAGTCTTCATCGTTACTCAACAACTCAGCAGTTGAAGTCTTCGTCGGTTCACATCACGCTCAGACGTCGAAGAGTCGGCCGCAAGTAGCCCGACGCTTTTCTTCCAACAAAACCTCGCGCTCGGTCGTCGTTCAACCTGTTCGTCGGTCAAATCTTCGATCAACTTTTTCGTTGCGAATTTCCAGATCTTGTTTTCCTTTTTTTTTTTAGTTTTTTTAGATCTAGTAATTAATTTTTATTTTCGCTGTTTATCGCAAAGGCAGATTTACTCCGCTGTTTGTTTCTCGCAAACGTTTTTTATTTTATTTTATTTTTAGATTTAGTATTCTAAATTTCAGTTTCTTATTTTTTTTATTATTATTATAATTTTTGTAATTAGTAAGTTAAAATGTTTTTTATATATTAATGTCATTTATCTTCAGTTTGTCTGTAAATTTGGTGGTTTGTGGATGGATTAATGTTATGGTTTTAATTTTTCAAATTTAATTGGCAAATGCAAAAAAAAAAAAAAAAAAAAAATTTGTCTGTATCAGGCCATATTGCTGCGGTTTTGGATAGAAACCGCAGCAATATACCGGATTTTTTTTGATATAAAATAATAATATTGCTGCGATTTTGTGCTAGAAACCGCAGCAATATGTTGAAATATTGCTGCGGTTAAAAACCGCAGCAATATATTGTTTACCTATTGCTGCGCCCTTAATTGCTGCACGCCCAAATCCGCAGCAATATGCTACTTTTTGACCGCAGCAAATAGCATTTATTCTACTAGTGATACTCAATTCCAAAGTGTATCGACGACTTAAATTTCTGTCCGTAAATTAATGTAAAAAAAAAAAAACAAAGTTGAAATGTAATTAACATATCCAAAATACCTGAACCTTAATAATCTTATTATAACACAAACTCGAATCTCAAATAATCTCACTTACCTAAAATATTCTTTTAAAGGAAGTAATATACATAAAACGTATTCGAAATCAAATGTCTCTCCGCGTCGAACCCATAACATAATCAAATGTAAAATATGTTTCTCAAAGACTTATAAGATAATTAACTATTATCGAGACCCACTTCTAAGCTCGTGCGATTTACTTGTAATATTTTACTTGTAGACTATAAGGTATCCTCTAACATGTTTTGGCAATTCCCTTCATCATAATAGTTTCTCTTTGTACTTGGACTTCCGTCTTTAACTTATATCATCTAAACAATAGCTTTTCAGAATTCTCATGATATTAATTCCCCTTAAGGTTTCTTATTCCCAATACATGAATTTCATTGCCAGAATATAACCTTATTACATTATCATAAATCACCTACAATTATATGGCAAGTCAAAATATCTCACTCCATATTTCCCAATACTCAACTCGTTGTCCTCATCCTTTTAAATTTATAATTCACAACCATACGTCCCCATGTATTTGTACTGAAAGCTCATATAGCTTAACACCATACGCTTAGTATTGTCATTATATAACTTTAATTACCATGCTCTCTATTATCTAGATTTATATTTTTCTTTCCCAATATCCATTTATATAATCTTACTCATCCAATAAAGAAATTATGCTCCAAACTCTTTTACTTGACCCCTTTGCGGATATGATCTTTTATTACATAAGTATTGTAAATTATATCTCTCTAATCGATACTCCTCTAAACCACCACCAAGATTGGATCCTTTATTTCACTGATACGACATTCATATCTCAAATCCTACACATCCTCTGAACTCAAAACCTCTCGTAACAACTCATTAACTCATAAATTAATATTTGACCTTTGAAATTCACATCCAAATTTACTATTCCTAACTATCTAATCTACGTCCACCACATAACATCTTCATTCTTAGTTAGAACCTCCCAACAATTACTTCATCCTTCAATTATGACATCACAAATCTTCATTCTTATATAACCAAGCTCCTATTATTTTCGGAGATATCTTCGGGTGATACCATTCAGCCTTGTTTATACGCCATAAGTAAATCTTGGGATATTTGACTACTTCTAATAATATCCTCAAAGCGACAATTGTATTTCTTAAACAAAACTTCACAAGTACCCATCTCACAACAAACTCATTCTAACTTAGATTCCAAACTCCATATAACATAATTCATCAATGATATTATGTAAAGATAAAACTTGTTGCACTAGACTTACGTGTTTCCAAACTTAAATCGAAAATAATGTTCATTAAATTGACCCAAATTTGAGAGACTTTTTCCTATGAGAACTTCTTCATAAAAATTTAAGTAGGAGTAAAGATCCTCCCATCATTAATAGAACTAGAAAATTCTGATTATAATTTCACGAGTCCATATTTGTTCATAACTCCAAGTCATAATTTCAAAGTTCATGATCATATATAATCAAAATCTCAAACCATAATAAAGATTTTTTTTCATACTTTCAGAATACCATATAAAACTTATATCACAAATATTTTCACAATTGTCTTAAACCTGAAATTTTAACTCAACTTCCTTGATCAATATTCCTTTTTTTACTTCGAAACTTTTAGATATAACTATAGTTTAAATCGAAAGCGAGTTCATAAAGATATCGAGTCGACGTCCCGACTTAGTTCGTAAATCGGAGTAATTGTTGCAAAACCACTTATATAGTTAGATATACTAAAGATCCTTGCTTTAATTCTCATAGCTACATTTTCATATAAAAGATCAACTTACTAAGCATAAAAACTTATTATAAATTCGATGTGGAAACAAGTAGGTTTAATAATATCACACATCTATATTATTGAAGGATTCAACTACCTCCAATCAGTTCTTCATAAAAATATCACTCAGTAAAACTCATCACATATATAGCTTTCGCTCATAGCTTAAAACCAAATATGTAGTTAACAACTCTTGTAAACACACGATAACACTTTGAATAATTTTGTATTTATAAAAAGGCTTATTAAGCTCAGCACATGAAATCACATAAAACACGAATATAGATTCAAAGGTGGAAGGACATGTGTGTACCTTGAAACAATTCCCAATAATTCGACATTTTGGATAACCACTATAGCTCGAACTTCATAATTTATCTCCATATACATACTCCAACAACGACCTCAAAACAATAACAACAATCATTAACCATCCTCACAATAATTTAGATAAACAAATTGAATTACTCATACTTTCTAAGCTCTTCCATGAACTAACCACCACAACCCTTATATACGACCCATTCTACTAATCCAACTCACAACATCAATTCTATCTCTAATTAACATCATTCTGATTTCAGAGAGTATTATCAAACAACATAATTTATAAAAATCAGTTTTTATAAACTTATTAAGAGGCTTACTTCATATTAGAAGCTTCAATCCAATAAGAAAGATAAAATATTCAATCTTTAAGTTTAACAACTCTTATCATAACTATTTTGCTAATCAATAACAAAATTGAGAACCAAGTTTATTTCTAAAATAGAATATAAAATCCAATTGCACCACACTTGAATTGTAATCAAAGGAGATGAGGAATTAAGAAAAATTAGCTTCTACCTTCATATGGAAAAGAATACCAAACAATGGCAGCAACAAGGCAAAGAAGTTAGCAATGACAACATGGGCAAACAAGCCAACTACGGCAGCAGCGCAACATAAAGTACAGCAGCAGTGTTGAACTTGTGTAAGGCGTAACTCATAGCTCCGAACTCCAAATTAAGAGATTTTTGTGCCCAAATTCATTAGCTCGAAGTGATCTACAACTTTGATTCATCAACAAAGAGCAAAATTGGATTGCATGTTGTAGATAATTGAGGCAACAGATTGTCAGAATAAAAACAGAGGAGAGAGAAATGAAGGTAGCAACACCAAACTTACAGAGACCATAACTCATAGCTCCGAACTCCAAATCAAGTGATTTTTGTGCCAAAATTCATTAGCTCGAAGTTATCTACAACTTTGATTCAGAAACAAAGAGAAAAATTGGATTGCATGTTGTAGATAATTGGGGAAACAGATTGTCGGAATAAAAACAAAGGAGAGAGAAATGAAGGTAGCAACACCAAACTTGCAAACACCATAACTCATAGCTCCGAACTCCGGATCAAGTGATTTTTGGGTCTAAGTTCAATAACGTTTCGAGATATACAACTTTGATTCAATAAGTGTGGGCAAATTCCGAATCCAAAATGTATAAATTGAACATGCACAGTACGGGGTAAAAAAAAATCAGAGGAGAGAGAAAATTATTGTTTGGGGTTTTGTTTTGGTTTTAAGGTTTCTCCAAATTCTTAACCACTTGGGTAATTAAACAGAAATCTTGAAGAGAATAATTGATCTATGGGAAAAATACACTTTGGCACTTGATTGAAAAGTTATGAAGAGGAGAGAGTAATGCTCTATCTAGAGTAGATAACATGAGTGAGGAGAAATAAATTGTAATTAAAATGGGTTTCTCTTTATTTCAAAGCTTAAAATCTTTAACTCAATATATCTATTATATAAATCCATACTAACTTATTTGTGCTTGGAACTTACTTTAGACGATAAAAAAAATAATTCTCAAAGTAATTTCTTTACTAATATGAACATAGCTAACTTTGACTAAAACGTGTCTGAAAATATCAGCTATTATACTTATCAAATCTCATTTATAAAGTCGTGATTAAACCTGCTTAAAATATAGGCTATTATAGAGTTGCTTGCCCGTAATTTGGCTATTGCAAGTTCTCAGCGTGAAAAATTAATTGGTGTTTCGGTTGGTCATTCCCGAGTGCGTATTCCGTTTTTGACGTTTGCGGATGATACCATGATCTTTGCTAAAGCAACTGATGCTAGTTGCCGTTTGATCAAAGAAATATTAGACAAGTATTGCTCCCAGTCAGGGCAATTGGTAAACTACCATAAATCTTCCTTCCGAGTTACTTCTAACATTTCAGAGTCGAGTAAGGCAAACTTTGCTAATATTCTTGGTATGGTTGAAACTCAGGATCTCGGGGACTATCTTGGTTGCCCAATCATCTTGTCCAGAGTTACTAAAGAAACCTTTGGTAAGGTTGCTTCGAAAGTCACGAACCAATTGCCTAAGTGGAAAGCTAATTCTTTTTCGCAAGCTGGCCGTCAAGTGCTAATCCAATCCAATCTGGCTACTAAAGCTAACTATCAAATGCAAAGCTTCCTTTTGCCTAAGTCTATTCTTTCCTCTTTAGATAAGACTTATAGGAATTTTTTTTGGAACAAAGACGCTTCTAATGCATCAGCTAATTTAATAGGATGGGATAGGATTTGCCAAGCTAAGTGTTTTGGGGGTCTAGGATTAAGGAAAGCAGAAACTAGTAATATTGCTATGCAATTCAAACTTCTTTGGACACTCCTTACAGATTCTAATAGTCTCTGGGTGAAGTTGGTAAAGCAAAAATATCTTAAGAATGACTCCCTTATGACCCATAAAGTCTCGGGGGTGGCTTCCAGGCAGTGGAAAAATCTAATGCGACTCAGGGAGAGATTTTGTCAAGGCCTTAGATGGCAGATTGGTAATGGGTCTGACATTAGGTTCTGGCATGATAACTGGGTTTTCCGAAGCCCTCTTTCCTCTATAGTGTCTCCTTGTAACCGTCACTTTTGTCGGCACTCGTTTGGGAGCCGACTACGTCTAGGCGCAATGCTAGACGTCGGACAAGGCCATGGCGGTTAAGGTATATAGATCTCGAGTGTCGTGACCGACTAGAGAGTTATACTTCACCCTTGTGTGTCCAAGTTGAATACCCTACGAGATGGAACAAGGTCCAAGATGGGTACACGTAGTGAAACGTGCGAGTAAACCCGAGGATGGTTCCGTTAAGCCTCGTGTGGTAGTGCGACGCACGGTGTTGATGGTTTCATCCGTTAAACTAGCGTCCAAGGATCCTTGGCATGACAATCACACAAATATCCACGTTGGGGGATTATGGGAGACGGTTACCATACGTTGGTAACCGCCCAACTATGATTGACTAAGTAGCTTGGTGACTTGGTGGCGATTACCAAGGCTATGGCTGGCGCAGGGATCGCATGGAGCGGTTATCATACGATGATAACCGCCTGTCAGTTATTAAAGGGTGTGGCGTGGTGACTTGGCGACAGTTACTAACGCATGCCTAGTGCCGACAAGTAGTTCCTTATTCTAAGGAGCGGTTAAGGGAAGTTACCCTGAGTAGTGGGTGGTTATAGTAACTACCCACGTTGCCCCACATCTCCTTGAAAAGGGGAGCGGTTATAAGGAGTGTGAGAGAGCACACTCCCACTTCCCAGAAGCGGTTACGCTGACATTGCGAGTAGTTTCGTCTGACGATGAGCGGTTGCATCAATTGTCATGGACAGTTACTCTCGACTTGGCGAGCGGTTACCCATGGGCAGTTATGATCGTGGCTTGGGACATTGACGACGTGTGTGACGGACACTTGTACGTCACTAAGAGAGCAGTTACCCGTGGCGGTTATTTAGTGAGTGAGAAGAGTGGGCGGTTGAGTAACCACCCACGTCCCTCACCACTCTCCTTGAAATAAAAAGGCCAGTCAGCAAGTAGTGGGAAGTTACCCCACGTTGGAAGAAGCACGGCATCAGAGACAAAGTAGTGGGTAGTTATCCTTGTTAGTGGGTGGTTACTTGCTTACGTGGCTGGGCTGTAGTCACTCTATTGTATTATAAATAGAGAACTTGTTGTAGTCATTTGGCAGAGGAGATTTCCGAAAAATACTTAGCCTTGTATTGAGTTTGCTCTCGAGAAATAAAAGTGCCGTCTCTCTCTCTTGTAGTTTCATGTGTTAGTGTGCATTCTGATTTACGTAATCGTAGTATATAAAGTACGTGAGCGTTAAAGGGCTGGTCTAGACGGAGTCTAGACGCCATCACGGGAACCTCTTGTTGCGGAAAAGGGGTAGTTCGAAAATCCCGTGACAATTTGGTCCGACCTGCCGGAAAAATCTAAGGCACTTGCAACATGAGAACTCCAAAGAGACACGGAAAAGGTACCGTGAATACTAACTCTCCCCCATCAAACTCGAACTCTCCCTCTATGAACGGAACAAAACTTCACTATGTCCCCAACGAGGAAGACGTGGAATATGCCAAAACAATGGAATACTTGAGCGATTTGGCCGGCTCGATCTTTGATGCTGACCAACTGTTGGAGACTTTGGCTCGATTGAAATCCTTGGTGCATAACAACAAGGAAAACCTCGGTATCGATCAACCGGATCCATGGAGCAATTGGAACAATGACATTTCCAAGGGTCGTACATTCGACATTGACGACAAGCTGTCGGGACTCCTGAGCGGATGAGGTTCAAGGATGGAGGACTTGGGAAATCTTATTGGAACTCCACTACCAACACCTGGTCCCCCATCTCCGAAACCCAGGCTTCTAGAGAAGGAACCGGTTATGCGTTGCCTAGGAGGATGGTTTGTGGGAGATGAATTCAAAACATGGGACGAAGTCCCGGAATTACAGGATGCTATGGCAATGAAGGAAGAGATTACGCCTATAGGGTCGAAGAAGGACGTAGAGGTGGTCGTCATTTCTGAAGATGAGTCGGAATGCGGAGACCCTTGGGCGGGGGCTGATTCATCCGCGATTTATTATGGGGGCAATTACAGCGACGAAGACGAAGGATCTACTCCCACGTCCCAATCGAAGATTCAGTTCGGTCCGTTCCAACCATGAGATGGCTAGCAGTTGGTGTGCTGGGTGAAACCTCCCCTTCCCCCTCTTATCTCAGATTTGTTTAAGTTGTGTTTTGCTTTGGTATATTTCGTTGTTGTTAAAGATGTTGGTTTATTTCCTTTATTTTCATATTCGAATTTCAATGTAAGGATTGTTGTATTAATGTTTATGAAAGTGGCTTGGTTATACTTTGTTTTCATTGTCTCGGAGCCGCATGCTCGCGAGTTTAAAGCTAGTCAGATTTGGGCCCATCTGAACCAACGCAAGTTGGGATGACCCACGGTTCTGTCAAAAGGGCAAAACAATGAATTAGAGAGGAACGCTTTGATGTAAAATGTAGTGCTTGTTGACCTTGTTCATGTCTCTAACCTAAAGGGAACCCGAAAGGCTGGATTGAGTCCATTCTCTCGGCAATTATGTTGTGGGTTACGCCAGTTCCTTTGGAGGAAGCATGAACATGGACTCATGGTAATCAAGCCAAAACATGGAAATCAATGGTTGTTGCCCCGAAAGTAAAAGTATTAACTTGTGTATTAACCAAGGCCTAACGTGTACATAAACATATTCCGCGAAGGTAGGATGGAGGAATTCACGAATAGTGACCCCCACGAGTGTACGATCTCGTAGCTTCAGTGAATTCCGAGACATCTACCATCAAATAGCGGAAGTGTTCAACCTTGGACGTTCGACGAAGTTCGAAGAATCAAAGGTGAACATACCTATTGTTTGTAGGAGCATAGAGATTTGATTCTCGGTTATTTCGGCGGAGGCCGAAAGACAAGGAATGAAAGACTTGCCTGCCGTTTGTAGGCGTGCGAGAGTTTATCTGCGCAGCATCGTCGAGGTTTGGGGAGTGCCTACTTGCTGCCAGCGAAGTGCGAGGGGCTAACCTCACACAGAGAGACTGGAGCAAGTATATCCTAAACTTGACCGGGATGCATTAGACCTCGGAATCATAGCGAAGTAAACGATAATATTTACTCGTATGGACCGAAGCTTGGTCTAATAAAATTTTCATTCCAAGAAATGTCTTTAGGGGAGTACAATCGATGGATAGAACCGTGTGAGGTCTTCCATGCGTGAACATTGTCTCTCCTCACCGAATTACAATTCCGGCTCGAACTAGTAATTTGGGGAAAACCCGAAGAGAGGGTAAGAGAGGGTAAGAGATCTGTTGGACACTCTCGGGTTAGGAGAGTGGACGGATCTAAGAGGTAGTGGCCTCGGGGGAGTACAATCGATGGATAGAACCGTGTGAGGTCTTCCATGCGTGAACATTGTCTCTCCTCACCAAATTTCAGTTCCGGCTCGAACTTGTAATTTGGGGGGAAACCCTAAGAGAGGGTAAGGGACCGGTGGGATACTCTCGGGTGATAAGAGTGGACGGGCCCAAGAGGCGGTTGGCCTCGGTTTGTCGAGTGTAACAATGACGATTGTTGTCGACACAGGTTAACAATTTTTAACCCAAGTCTTGAGGAAAAGGCTGCATGTGGTACCCAGGCACATGAGCACTCAAGCATGCGACTGGATGACAGGTTAAGGTCATCAATCGCACCAAAAGAGACCCGTGGTAAGGGAGACTTTTGGAAAAGGGGAAGATGCCCCTCCTCCGTGGAAAGGGAGGTACCTCGGATGATTACTTCCATTGATGTGGGAAGTAAAGCCATAGATTCCTATGCCGGCTTGAAGGAAATAATGGCAGAGAGGTTATGGTTGATCCCATTGGCTTGTGATTAATGGCCACGAGGTGGCTAAAATCCAAGACTCGCAAGGGTGCGAATGCCGTTGATCAGTTGAGGGTCATGAAGGGCATGAGATCAAGGGAACTCGTTATGAGGAAAACGAGTTCGTAAGGAAAGTGACGACTACTTATGAGGATTTTGGGCGAGGGAGAAACCCCCTCGACAAATTGCTTTAGTGGTTAAACCGAGGCAGATCAGACGAGTGGGGGAGGTTTGTAACCGTCACTTTGGTAGGCACTCATTTGGGAGCCGACTACGTCTAGGCGCAATGCTAGACGTCGGACAAGGCCATGGAGGTTAAGGTATATAGATCTCGAGTGTCGTGACCGACTAGAGAGTTATACTTGACCCTTGCGTGTCCAAGTTGAATACCCTACGAGATGGAACAAGGTCTAAGATGGGTACACGTAGTGAAACGTGCGAGTAAACCCGAGGATGGTTCCGTTAAGCCTCGTGTGGTAGTGCGACGCACGGTGTTGATGGTTTCATCCGTTAAACTAGCGTCCAAGGATCCTTGGCATGACAATCACACAAATATCCACGTTGGGGGATTATGGGAGACGGTTACCATACGTTGGTAAGCGCCCAACTGTGATTGACTAAGTAGCTTGGTGACTTGGTGGCGGTTACCAAGGCTACGGCTGGCGTAGGGATCGCATGGAGCGGTTATCATACGATGATAACCGCCCGTCAGTTATTAAAGGGTGTGGCGTAGTGACTTGGCGACAGTTACTAACGCATGCCTAGTGCCGACAAGTAGTTCCTTATTCTAAGGAGCGGTTAAGGGAAGTTACCCTGAGTAGTGGGTGGTTATAGTAACTACCCACGTTGCCCCACATCTCCTTGAAAAGGGGAGCGGTTATAAGGAGTGTGAGAGAGCACACTCCCACTTCCCAGAAGCGGTTACGCTGACATGGCGAGTACATGGCGAGTAGTTTCGTCTGACGATGAGCGGTTGCGTCAATTGTCATGGACGGTTACTCTCGACTTGGCGAGCGGTTATCCATGGGCAGTTATGATCGTGGCTTGGGACATTGGCGACGTGTGTGACGGATACTTGTACGTCACTAAGAGAGCAGTTACCCGCGGCGGTTATTTAGTGAGTGAGAAGAGTGGGCGGTTGAGTAACCACCCACGTCCCTCACCACTCTCCTTGAAATAAAAAGGCCAGTCAGCAAGTAGTGGGAAGTTACCCCACGTTGGAAGAGGCACAGCATCAGAGACAAAGTAGTGGGTAGTTATCCTTGTTAGTGGGTGGTTACTTGCTTACGTGGCTGGGCTGTAGTGACTCTATTGTATTATAAATAGAGAACTTGTTGTAGTCATTTGGGAGAGGAGATTTCCGAAAAATACTTAGCCTTGTATTGAGTTTGCTCTCGAGAAATAAAAGTGTCGTCTCTCTCTCTTGTAGTTTCATGTGTTAGTGTGCATTCTGATTTACGTAATCGTAGTATATAAAGTACGTGAGCGTTAAAGGGCTGGTCTAGACGCCATCACGGGAACCTCTTGTTGCGGAAAAGGGGTAGTTCAAAAAAAAAAATCCCGTGACACTCCCCCTAAGGGGTGCTTGTCGTTGATGGTGAGTGATTTCATTTTACATAATAAATCTTGGGATAACCCAAAGCCGTCGTCTATTCTCCCCCCGCAGCGGGTTAATCAAGTCCTCTCCCTTTTCATCCCTCTGCACCCCCAAAATGACTCTCTTATTTGTGGCTTAACGACCAATGGGGAGTTCTCTGTGAAGTCGGGTGCTCTCCTTGCCCAAGGGCTTGTTTCTTCGTCCCTAGAAAAGGTGGATTTCGCTTGGATTTGGAAACTTTCCCTTACTCCTAAAATTAAGAATTTCCTTTGGAAAGCGTGTAATGATGGCCTCCCCTCTAAAGCTCGTCTGGAGCGCAGTCACGTTTTCCTCCCACAAGAGTGTCCTTTTTGTAATTTCCACTCAGAAACTATCAATCACCTGTGCTTTGTCTGCCCTTTTGCAGTGGACACATTCATGATTCTTCACCAGAAGTATAATTGGCCTTCTTTTCCTAATTTGTCTCCTCTTCTGCATCAACCCTTTTCTGAAATCATAAACCACCTCTTCTCCTCCCTTTTAGCTAACGATTTCAATCTATTTGCTATTGGTTGGTGGTTTGTGTGGTTTTTTCGTAACCAAGTTGTGTTCAAGGAAGCTGCTTCCTCGGCTATTTCAGCAGCGGCTACCATTAGTAAGTTTGCTCAAAATTAGATGAAGGTGACCTCTTCTTCTTCTCAATCTCTTCCGTCCCTGGATGGGTCCTCCCCTCGTTTGCCTAAGCGGTGTCGTAAAGGTGATTCCATCTCCTGGTCCCTCCCTCCTCCGGGGTTTCACAAACTAAATTTTTAAGCTGAAGGATGGTAAAGCTTCTTGTGGTTTTGTGGTTCGTGATGATCGTGGGGAGGTCATTCTAGCGGGCGCTAAGGTGCTTGGGAGTTCCATGTCCATCCTCCAAGCGGAGGCTTGGGGTCTTAGGGAAGGTGTTAGGGCTGCCTTTGACATTGGTGTGTCCAAGGTTCTCATAGAAGGTGATAATCTGCCGGTCATTAACGCAATTAAGAAGTCTTGGCGTATCCCTTGGGAAATTGCAAATATTATCGTTGATGCAGCTTAGGATATTGATCTCTTCTCCTCTGCTCAAGTTTTTCATATATTTAGGGAGGCTAATCGTGCGGCAGATTTCATGGCAAACAAGGGTCATTTCTGCTCTTCTCTAGTTCCTTATTTTCCCGGCCCCCTTTTGATGTGGATTTTTCCCTTCTTATCCGTAAGGATGTTTTAGGTTGGCCTCCAGACTAAGGGGCCTCCCTAAGTTTTCCTTTCCTTATCAAAAATAAATAAAATAAAAAAATATAGTACTACCTCCGTTTTCTAAAGATCTTCCTTGCTACTATTCCTACAGATAACAAGCAGGATCCATTTGTGTTGGGTATGGGTGGGTAAAGTAGGAGAGAGAAAGGAGTTAAGATAAATAAACAAATAAAAATGGGTTAAAGTAGGAGAGAGAAAGGGAGTAAAATTGAATTAATAATGTAATGGTGGACCATATGACAGGGACATGAGAGGGTAAAAAGGGAAAAAATTTCCAAATAAGAAATAAAGTAAAAGAGAGAAGATCTTTTGGAAACGCACTTAAACGGAAAGAGGGAAGATCTTTAGGAAACGGAGGGAGTATCATATAATATCATATAGTATAGTATAGTATAGTATAGTATAGTATAGTATAGTATAGTATAGTATAGTATAGTATAGTATAGTATAGTATAGTATAGTATAGTATAGTATAATAAACATTTATTGACATTAATAATAATTTTTAATAATATAATATGTTAGTATTTAATAATAGTTATAATAATAAAAATATTATTTAATTAATAATTAATTCATAATAATTTATTATTAATAATAAGTTATTAAATAAAATAAAAATAAGCTATCAAATAATATTAAATTGTTGTAAAATATGAGCACTATAAGAGGGGGGTGAATTATAGTGAGAGAATAAGCGTAACTTTTTTGCGGAATTACAAGCTAGCTAAGGAACACACAATGAAAACACAAGATATTTTAGCGAGGAAAAAACTTCCTAGGCCCAATTAGGAAGAAACAACCTCAACTACAAGGGATTTTAACTCAAACTTTCCACTATAATAGGCCAACAACTCTGTTACAAACCTATTAATTCTCTAAAGCCACAACCTGAGTTCATAAACTCAAATTCCCAACAATAGTTCCCTCTAACTGTTATTCCTCTCAAACTTCACTCGAAGTTACTTTCTCTTTCCCTTTCCCTTGTTTCACTCAAAGCTTTCTCACAATACACGAGTTCACTCAAACACATAAAACAAACAAATACAATTTCTAATAACAATGAAAGAGTAAAAACAAAAGATTGTAAGTATGAATTCTCTTGGGAACACGACAATAACACTTTAGACAACTTAGGATTTTAAGCTATGTCAAACACACATTGGTGTGACTCCTAAAAGTCGGATACAAATTAATTTTGGAATTAGGTGCCTATTTATAGTAAGTAGCCATGATTTAATTTTCCACTAATTAACTCACTAACCCCAGATTTCCACTAAGTAACTTTACTTGGGAACTAAGAAGCTAACCCACTAACCCACTAACTCACTTAGAATGTGTAGCAGTGCAAATGACGTGATAAGTGGTTACTTGGGGAATAATTAAACAATTAAAAAATAATTCAGTTTAAGAAAAATATATTTTACATTTATGTTAAATCTACCCGTAAATAAGATTTTATTTAAAGAATAATATCGTTTTATTAAAATAGAAAAAATAAGATTTTGAAAATCAAATGATATGTAACATCCCGGATTTTCGAGGTGCTGATAAAACACAATCAGCATCCATAAATAATGATTAACTCTTAAATAAATTACTTCGCAACGGAAAATATCCTTAAATACACCAATGATTGAACTAAATTCCCAAAAATGATATACAATGAAATATCGAAAACTAATCTTGAATCTGCTATCTAAAATACAAACTCAATCCCGAATAAAATAGAATTTTATTCTTGCTAGCTCCACTTCCATTCCGAGCTCTTGACACCAAACCTGCAAATTCAAGGGAGAAATACAAAACAAACAAAATTCCAAAATGAGTGAAAAGCTTGTAACCTTTATTTCAGCCCGTTATAAACATTTTATTTATGAAACCATTTTTATCTCGTTATAACGCTGGCATAGCTCACTTTCTTAAACAAATCAGTGACAAGTACAAGCTTTGGACAATGCTGCCTCCAAGGTTCTTTATGGAGCCCAACAATACTAGACCCAAGGTTCGTTATGGAGCGTAGCCGATTGTATCAGGTCAAAAGAGTAACCATCCTCCACTCATACCTTGCCCACTTTCTATTTTCAGTTCATAAACTAAGCCAGCAAAACATTTGCATATTCATAATCATCGAATAACATTTCCAGAATCAACTCATAACATCACATTCATAACTATGGCCATTGTACGAACTTAATTATCAAAACAGAATAAAGAAATCCACGCACACATGGGCATAAATAAATTATTTTACTGAACATAAAAGTTACCTTATACACAAACTGATTCCTTAATGATAAGCTGCCAAGACGATTGGCAATTTGATCACCAACTCCGAAATCACAATCCACCTTACAACAACGATAATAGTTGATAAATTGCTCGATAAATGTGAAACTCATCTAACTCTTTTCTAATTGAACTAATTACTCTCCATCCTCATCAACAATAATATTTGACAATTATTCTAAACTAATCTCAACTAGGAAATGGAACCAGAACCAATTCCCAATATGAAAATCTTTCACGATCTTAATTCCAATCACATATTACTAAATTCCCTAAACTAATTCTACACCACCCACCACAATGCATCATCAATAACAGCACAACAACAACAACGCATCACCACCACCAACAATAACAACAACAACAACACCACAACAACAAAACAACAACATGATAGCAACAACGATCGAGAACGACAACAGCCACAATACCAATTAGATACTATATCATAAACTAATTCTTCCCAAATAATGCACAAATAATTTAATCAACAACATAATTTCATACATAGAACTTTCAATTCAAACTAATCAACTCTAGTAATAGAGAAAAGAGCAAAGGAAGCTTAGATTAGCACCATCTGGGTAGCAATACAAAGAAGGAAGAGGAGAAACTAGTAGCATCAACCATCACGGGGTGGCGACCACCGCACATCAACAACACTGGCGAAGAGAGAGAAGCAGGGGAAGAGAAGGAGGTAGTGGTGGTGGACCCAGCATCACCAATGAACAAGGAAAGGGAGAAAAAGAGCGACCGTGAATGGCGTCAACCGTAACACCACCCTACGATGGCGCAAGCAACAACCACCACATCAACAGGGTCACACACAGAACGGAGAAGAAGAGAGAAGCAAACCGCTGCAGAATCGCGCGACTCCGGTGAGCTTAGGACGCTAGCGAGATAGGAAAACTCCGGCGAGAGACAGAACTGGTAAAGCGGTGGCAAATCCAGCGATCGTTCATCGGTGGAGCATCGAGCAAGACACGAGAGAGAGAAACATATTGGGGTTTTTGGTGAAATGGGTTTCTTTGGGGTTTGGAGAAATGTCGACCAAAAGAATTAGGGGTGGGGGGTTTACTTCATTAAATCGACAACCTAACGGAAGGAAGGGAACTCGACTTTGGTTTCCTAATCGGGTAAATACAAATCAACAAATTGTTCATTAAACGCGATATATAAAATAATATAATAATAAATTCATAAAAATTAATATAACGAATATATTACAAGAACGACAAATAAAATTCATACTCCATAACTCAAATAAAATAAGATTTTCGAAACATAATTAACTTAATAAATATAATTAGGATTTGAATAAATGTTCTTAGAAGCAGGACTATTACATAATAGGTTTTTCGAATAAAAGAATGTAATTAAAATCTTTTCCTAACTAATTTCCTAAAATAGTGGATCTAGACCAAATTAAACTAGGACTCCTAAATTTCTATTATACGCTTAACATTAATCAGGCGATTAACATTCATTTAGTCTAGGTGTTCCTAATTTCGTTTCTAAGTCAGTTCCCAACTGTAGTTCCTAAAATGTGCCAGTATCAGTTCATGTCAAGGGAACATAACTTAGTTCCTTTGAGAATTCAACACCAAACATATTATACCTTTACTCAACCTTAACATGAAGAATATAATACACCATAATGTATTATAATCTTAATTCCAAGCTTGATTCTTCATCTTAGGAACATCTTCACTTCGATCTTGATTAATTATCCTTTCTTTAATCTTCAATCAAGTATTCTCTTTGTTCTTCAATAAATAACCTAGCAACATCACGCATGAAATAATACAAGTATGTATTTTGTGGTTAAGTCATCTTCAAAACTTAGGGTCAACATAAATAATAATAATTTATTAAGTAATAATAATAAGTTATTGAATAATAATAAGTTATTAAATAATAATAAATAATTAAAAAAATAGTAACTGAACTGAACTAAACTAAACTGATTGCAACTGAAGTGAATTAAAGTGATTGCAACTAAATTGAACTATGCCGAAGCGAAAATAAATTGGGGAGAACAGAACCATAATTATATAGATCACGGTTGAGGCATTTCCCAACTCACTCGGAAGCCCGCGAAAACGCTTGGATTTGTTTGAGCTTGTATTTCCCTCTCGCCTCCGGTGCCTACGACTTAGTCTCTCTGCTATGGACTGAGAAAGTTCAACATACGTAGTCAACGACTTCTTTGAGGCCGAAAAATGTCGAATTTTTCCAGTTATTTTGCTCATCTCTCCGTAATTTCAGTCGACTTCATGCTCATTACTTCATTTCCAGCAATTCTTTACAATGTTTAATTTTCAATTCTTAGATTAATTGTTACATTCTTTACAATGTTTAATTTTCAATTCCACCATTGATGTTTTGGTCTCTATATTATCGGATCAAGAATTTCAAAAATATTATTTTTATTCACTTTATATGCTATTAGTGTGTGACTGTGTTCTAATACTGGTATAGTCATATTTCTTATCAAATATTTGAAATTTTAACAAAATTCAACAAACACAATAAAGCAAAATTCGGTTACGAGAATGACTGTCATGAATTTTAGTGTAGCAATAGTTAGTTAAATTTCAGTGAAAATAAGATAATTTCACAAAAAATAATGTACAATTCTGCAAGAGTAAGTTGTATTTAGCAAAATAAGTTCATTTCAATTAAATTGAAAATAATAGACTCTAAGCTTAAAACTATCAATTCGCGACAAGCGCCTGATTACCAACTGAAGAAGACACACCAATTATTTTAGAAGGCATGAATTGTCATTAAATTTTGCAACATCAACTCATCAAAGTCACCATCCTTCATATGAAGAATTTTTGTCTTTATTATAGCTAGAATCAGTACCTTGAAAACCACCATCAATATATTCCAAAAAGCACTTGCTTGAATGATCACGTCTCTATCCAATCTCAATGAAAAAGCCGCTAAACATGTGTTTATAGCGGAGAAAATCACTTGAAGGGGAGGATGGAAGAGAGACAAAGCGTGAGAGAGAGGGAGAGAGAGAGAGAAGATGGAGAACATCTTTTTCTTATTACATATGAATTAATGATATAGTGATATAATCAAGGGCTTTGCTTAACTTGGATTTTTTATACATGCTCAAATAATCGAGAACATATACTTCTTATATTGGAAGGTTATGTTTAGCATTTATAATCAATTTCTTACACTGGATTTAGGTAGCAGGAGACTTCTCTTCATAATTAAAAGTGCTTAATTGGTATATACGAGGTTATTTTCGGAGATAAGGAGTTGAGATCTTATTGATAACACCCTTTTTAGACTTATCATGATGTTTTCTATGAGAACTTATGTTAAGTGTTTGGATCTATACGATGCCATATTTATTCGGGAATAAGGTTTGGGGGTCCGTTTATGTTCCCTTGTGGGGGTGGTGGAGGGTGGTATTTTCGTGAGGGGGCATTGGAATATCGATATTAAGGTGGGGTGCTTATGTTTTATTTGTGTGCATTATTTTTGTATTTATTAAGTACGTACAATGGTGTTCCTCTTACATGTCCCTTCTTATTCTTGTCTTTTCATTTGTAGGATTTGTGTTCTCATTGGCTTGTCTTCTTACATAGGGTAATTTAATTGTTCTTTAGTATGGTTAAAAGAAATGGGTGGGTTTACATTAATAAAGAGAGGGGAATTCCCACATTCATTGATAATCGTATCTTGTTGTTTATCTTAAGACGCTTAGCTTGAAAACGAGCTAATGTACCTCCAGATTGGTCTCATCTTTGTACTAATATACTAATGTTTAAGGAGTATATTTGAGAATAGAGTTGTGAGTAGGAGCGTGAACTCAATCTTTCCTATTTTTAATCTTATCTTTATAATGAGATTCTTTCATTTCAAAATAGCTTCATCTTACAACTTAGAAACTTCCAGCTTATTAATCGACTTAATAGTGTGTAAAATTCTAGTTGAGGTCTTTTCATTCTAGCCTCTATCTTGATGATGAGGTATATAGGTGATATCATTAAATATGAATAGAAATTAGCTTATAGTACTTGAAGTAGGTTAATTGTTCTTGTTAGTTTATTTGTGTTTGTTTTAAAGGTGAGAAAACATAAAGATTATCTAAAGGAGAAGTTTAGGACTTGAAGTAGGTTAATTCTCTTTCTTTATTTTCGCATTTTAATACTTTCAGTCCCCTGTTTCGCTAAAGGGGAAGATCAGGATTTTGTTGTGGATTAAAGGAATTGAGTTGCGTTTTTTATGTCTATCCGTAAAGCTATCGAATTTGGGGTTTATTTCCACACTACCTAGCATAAGAAAAAAACATTCGATATCCGATTTTGCTCGCGGTCAAGTATTGTGTAGGTTGCATACTTAGCACCCTCGACTGTCGCAAAGCACTTTGCGAAAATCACAATGCTAACAGATTTATTGAAAAACACTTACTTTATAAAATGGTACTTCATGAAAAAATATTCTTTAGATTAAAACTAAAAATATACTCTTTAAAACTTCATCTTTGTACACTATATAACATTAAGTGGTTACAACCATTTATAGTGACGAAAATATGAGTATGATATTATGTCTTATATGAATTTAAATGTATCAATGCACTTGATATTGAATAAATTATTACAGATAATATGGTAAAGTAACATTTTGTGATGGATGTCATGATGTGATTTAAAACACACATTATAGGACATTGTGCTAAACAAGAAGGCTCAAAACTTTATTGAATGAGTTTTCTTTTGTGTGTTATGGTTCAAGAAGTTCTTAGAGGTTAGATGATGAACAAGAGGTTTTCTCTAGTTTTCATGCTCAGTTTCTTATGTATAATCTTTCTTTGAATTGTATACCATTTTATAAGATTGCAATTTTGAGCATAATTTTATTCTTAAGATTATATGGATTTCTCGTGGTAAGGGAATATGAAGAAAAGTGAATTTTCAAATTAATCTAAACATGGTGTATAGTTAAGAGGATTTTAGTGAGTGGAATGTCTCATTAGATCTTTCGATGGCATAAAATGATCTTAGTACATGTACCCATAAAAGATTAGGGAAAATCTTTTACGGTGAAAAACATATTTTAATTCTTTATTTGGGCTTCCCTTATCTATGAACTTTCATAATTTTCCTACTTTATTTTTCTTTTCGATCACACCACGTCTTGAAATTCTCATTTACGAGGTCGAGTAATTTTTGAATTTTTTATTAGGCATATTGGATCCTTTTCATTTGGTAAGAACTAACAAGAACTAGATAGTTAACTCGTATGATATTTTTTGAATAGTTTTGGTTATAGCCAATTAGCCATTAAAGTTCTAGATGTATGCATAGAGGTTGCTTTTAATGAATATCTTCATATTGGCGATTCTCTGGGTTTCAAAAGATACTCGACAAGCCAAAGAAAATCTATCTCTCTAAGTGATAGGATTATGTTGTTTCACTATTGCTAATATAGTACACCATTAGTAGTCTTTCTCTCCACTAATAAGTCTTTCTTTTCAAGTTCTTATTTGTTTGTAGAAGAGATTGAGATCCGATGAGAGACCTCTTTTGGTTAGGGCTTAGTGATGCTAATTTTCAACCATCTCGAGAAGTGGGGTATGGTGTATTGACCAAAGTATTGGACGGTTTGGAGTTTGGAAGGTTGATGTCTAAGATTATGCTTTAGTGTGTAAACAATTGGTGTTATATTCATTCGGAACTTCACTTCTTTAGCGTTGTGTTATCAATGGAAATTATCCGATGAGAGGCCTTATGTGGTTAGGGCTTAGCAATTCTAATTTTCAATCAACTTGTGAAGCGGGATATGGAGTATTGACCAAAGTAGAGAGAGGTTTGGAGTTTTGGAGGTTAATGTCTAAGATTGTACTTTAGTGTTAAACAATTGGTGTTATATTCTTTCGAAACTTCACTTACTTAGCATTATGTTGTCAATGGAAATTATGGATTGTATGAAAGTGGTCAAGTGGATGAAATTCTCATTACTACCCTAGATATGCTTTAGATTTTACCGAAGTTCGTTTCTAAGGTGGTGTCCTGTGTGATTTATATTATGCAGGTTTTGGTTTACGTATGGTAAGGGACTCAAGGCATCTATTTTTGGAGATTTATGGAGATTTTGTTTCCTTCATGGCTTTTCTAATCTACTTATTACCATCACATATAAAGGCCAACATACAATAAGCAAGTTGAGGAGCTTACTATGTTGTAGCATATCTAGAATTTTCAAGGCTAATAATTCCAGGGTGTACAAAGTTAGTATATATATTATGCTCCAAAAGATGGTATGGGCTCTGCTATCTTGCTCGGTTCCGTGTTACAAAGTAAATATTGTTGTCTGACTCCTTTCGTGATGATTTTGTAATACATTGTTAGAATGGATTTGTTGATTTCTCATGGTTTGTACATGTGGTTATCATCACGGTCGTGGAAACGGTTGCAGTTTCGCGAGAACGGAAATGATATGTTTAATGCGAACCGCATCGCGGTTTCCGACCATAAGTATGTTACTATAGTCCTTTTTAAGTTGTCTTTTAGCTTTTTGAGTATACGTGTAACATCCCGTCCAAAACCAAGAAGACATAGCCTTAAGATAAGGAAAAGGTTATAGATAATGGCAGTGGAAATTCAAAGAGACGGAGATGCCACTCTAAGGAGTAGAACAAAAACTAAAATAGAATAACCATCATAGGTAAAAGTCAACTCCAGTACATATAATCAAAAGGGAAAATGAGGTCCCATACCCTCATCTCCAATAAGTCTCAAGAGTCATACGTCCACCAAAGTAAACCTCAAAATCATAGAGTAAACAAAACTAAGACAACTGAAAACCATAGTTCCAATACATAAGTCAAAACTAGAATTAGCTACTTAAACCAATTAAGTATCTAATCCTAAGTCCAGATTTCAAATACTCATCCACTATGACAAGCCCCTTTCTTTTCTCACACGGGAAACACACACACCCCCGATCCAGACTAGAACCACTCTAAACAGCGTCACCATCTGCACAAAGATACAACAATTTCCACAATCAGTGGGGAGTAACTAGCAGTTCTCCCAGCTCAAATAGAAACAGATAAGAGCTTAAATATTTAGAAACAACATCAGAAATCATAATACCAAACACCAAACTCACCATAAGATACAAACGACAACCATGCAACAAATGCGATCAACGATGCAACAAATGCAACAAATGCGGTCAACGAGCTCACACATAACAGACCATACCGCCTGTGAGTAGACTCATTGGACCATACCGCCCAAGGCCTACGTTGCATACTCGAGGAACCATACCACCCTTTTCGAATAGCTATAATCTACGGATCATACCACTCGTAGTAACCAATGGACCATACCGCCCAAGGTTTAGTAACCAATCCTAGGACCATACCTCCCTTAGGTTAACAAGCATAAATTTCTAGGACCATACCGCCCTTAGAAATTCAACTCAAACTCCTTGAACCATACCGTTCATAGGATTTCCTAATGAAGACCTCTAGAACCATACCGTTCCTAGAGTTACTCTATCCAGCAACGTGCAATCATACAAGACAAGCACACATCAATCAAACCCAACCATCAATAAGAACAAGTTATGAGCGTAACTAAACCAATCTTACCCATCAAGGTTCCAACATGAGTCTGCATAGCCAACACAAACAACCGACACGTTTCAAGACTCAAAACCAAGAGTTACCCATCACATGAGGACACATACCCTTAACGTAATACTTAAACCACCCAAAAACTACTCAAACATCCTTAGCATACTTACCTAAGACCAACCAAACAAAGACACACAAGCTGTAAACCAAAAAGGAATTAAAATCAACATCACGACCCAGGGGACAGACCACCCGTCGCGAGGTGAGACGAGGCTCGCGGGTCGCGACTGGCAGCGTCGCGAGTCGCGAGCAGCCTTCTGTCGTGGCCTGCGAGCTTCGTTCGCTCGCCCACGTACGCTCCTCGGAGGCTTGCTCCAGCCTTCCTTTACACCCGCACTTACACCGAACAATCTTGTAATGTCCATGAGTCACCAACAACAACCCAACAACAACAACAACCCCTCCAACAACAAAGATGACAACAACAACAACCACAAACCCCAACACCCACAACAACGACAATAACAACAACAACAATCTCCAACACCAACAACAACAATAACAACAACAATCTCCAACACCAACAACAATGACAATAATAACAACAACTCCCACACCAATAAAAATAACAACGACAATAACAACAACAACAACAATAACAACATGGAACTTTAACCATACAATCTTCTAAGTTCTTCCTAACATGATACTACGTTCTCTAATGCATTTCTAACAACCTAAGTTCAATATATATACTCTACCGAACTAGAATAACGCTAGTTACCTTTTTCTTGGGAAGATTCACAATAGAAAGATTCCAAGTACTCTAGAAGTCTTGTGAGATATCACCACCTTCGCCTCCTATGAACACAATCGCAACGAACTCAACACGCGCTTGAAACCGATGTAAAAATGGATTGACAACAAGTAACAAAAATCTGATTTTTGTGTGAGAAATGTGGATGAAGAACAAAAGCTTTTCCTCTCCCCTTTTCTCTTGAAATAGGCGTGTGAAATGGAGTAACAAAGAGGAGTTTTTCTGATTTTATTTTCAGAAAATGAAGGTGAAAAAGGTGTTTATTAAAAGGCATTAAGAGAGGTAGATGAAGAGATGACCTTTGGTTATCGCAACGTTACAAGAGAATCAAATAAAAATCTGTCCAACTCTTCATATAACAAGGCTAATATCAGAATTTTCGGACCTCCCTAAACAAATAACAAAATGCACGAAGGCTATTACTAGTACAATGTACATTTTCAGACACCACGTAAAACGTTCAAAAATAATATGTACAAGTATATGTTTTCCAAACTAAAAACTATTATTACCAACGTAATAAAAATATACACGTAATATACTATCACATTATACACTCGACACCCGCAAAAGTACTACATTGTCCGTTTTATAAGAACAAAGCAGACAACCATATAATACGACTAACACAATGCCACATAAATAAGACGTACATTATAACCTCTGCACAAAGTCAATTAAAATAATGTAGGTGTAAATATATATATATACTTTCCGAAAATAATTTGATAGAAATATAATTTATCACATCAGATAATGATAATTAACACGCGAAAATTTCAGAGAAATTTCGGGGTGTTACAATACGTCAACATTATGATAACATAATAATAAATTGTAAATTTGTAATAGTCAATAAAATCTTTAGTATTTTCTACGTAATAATATTGTAGAGAAGAGTGGGTACTAGTTGGTGGGAATTTCTGAAAAGTAGTCTTAGTACTAGAATTACGGGCGATATGGCCTTGTCACGGTTGCTTCGGCCCAATTTCGGCTTATTAAAATCCATCGTGATGATTCAGTTGGCTAATGTTAGAAAACCATTGCAATACGGGAGAATGAAACTGATTCAAGCATTTTTTGATACCATGCCCGGGTCCCAATCTATCATGCAACTAGATGTGGGATAGAGTAAGTTTTTTGCTTGAATGTCTAGGATGACCTAAATATCTAGAGTTGCTCGTATAGGATATTCAGAACAGTTGTTTGTCTACAACCCCTTCCCCCCTCTGCCCTCTCCCCGCAGCCACCCACAAGTCAGGAACAACATTAGAACCACCCACCCCCGCATATATCAACGTCTTCCTTCTTTAAACAAAACATAACAAGTGTTTTTTTCGAATTTTTCCCAGAAATCGATAATTTTTTCCCCATATATCAACACAACACACAACAGAGCAAGTGATTTTCCAAATTTTCCAGCAACTCCAGCGGCGGCGTGCGGAGGGGGAGGGGTGGGGGTGCTACGAGGGTGGCCGGAAGGGCGGCCAGGGAAGGCAGAAGGGGGTTGCGGAGGAGGTCAACTGGGCTATGAGGGGGTGATATGAAGGGGGGGGGGGGAAGGGTTGGTGGTTGGGTGGTTATGATTGTGGTTTAGTGTGGGGTCAGGTGTAGGTGGTTAGGGTTTTAGGGTGAAGGTTAAGGTTTTGGGGTTAGGGTTAGAAGGGTTGATTAGGGTTAATGAATAACGGAAACTTGACACCATTAGTCATTAAGAACATTTAATACATTTTATTAAAGTATTAAGGTTAACTGGTGCATTTTTTAAACAATAGAGGTACCCCATGAATTTTGAAATCCCACAGGGTTACTTTGTAAAAAAAAACCGTTTTACTTAAGTACCTCATGTTCTAAGAACTTCGAAGTACAAAGAGTCCATAATAGTAAGAAGACAAATCCAAGTATAGTACCAACCTTTTTACTGTTCATTAAACTTGGAAAATAGGTTTTTTGGTTGGAAAAAGGGTTAGTGGGTTAACCCAACCCGAACACGCGAACCTGACCCATCTAAGTATGCGGGTTAGGTGGATTGAATTCAGGTTGGAAATTTGAACTTGTCCCAACCCATTTAATTAAACGGGTTAGGTTGAGTTGGGTCGACTCATTTGATCAAACTAGTTGAAAATTTTAACCCAACCCGTTATCATTAGGTTGGGTTCATGTGTTGGTGGGTTGGGTTGATTTTTGCCAACTTTAATAAAAACACAATTTGTTCCCTTCTCTTGTTTGTGGTGTAGGCGTCTATTTGATGATCACTAATCTTCTTTCTAATTTAGTTACCATATTATTCATGTTTAACACATTATCAAACACAATCTAGGTCTTATTCATAACAATTTGTATACAAGCCTTGATGTTTTTTATGTGTTTGGAGTGTTGATGATGGCAACAAAAATTTTGTTTCGAGACATTTGGTAGTAGATCAAGTTTGACTTTGCAACAACAAGAGGTTGTGTTCAATGAAATTTTGGGAGGAGACTATGTTGTGATCTGTTATGACAGACGTGAGAGAGAAACAAATAATGAATGCAAAACAATGAAATATGTGACTTTTATTATGGTGTTCTGTAACGAGATTTCGCGGAACGACAAATCCAAAATCCGTTACAAAACGGCCGTTGTGTAACTGAACGGCAGAGATTTAATTCCATGGTCACATGTGCTTGAAAAATATGTGTTTGGAATCCGAAAGGTTGTGACTCTGCTTGAGTAATCATTTGAGAGGTTATTGTTTTTTATTATTGAGATGATAAAACCTGGGCATTGACTAAAAGCTTTTCTGCAGCAGTTTGCAGAACTTTGTTGGTAATTCATTGACACTGAATGTTTAGTCATTAGGCCTCATACCAGCACGTTCACTGTTCACACAGGCTACACTGTCACTTGGATTCGTACACATTCTTACTGTCACTTAGATTCGCACACAGGTTTCATTGTCACTTGGATCCACTCACCTCCATGATCTTTCCGTCTTGGAGTACCTAAATTTTGTACGATGGGCTTTAATCAGTCAGGTCTTGGGGGATAGACTCCATAATATTGAATGCTAGGTTAATTTTTAGTGCATGGATGTGACTTGACTTATATCTTGTGCTCTGTCACATAATAACACTGATGATGATGCAATGTTTCTTTGTGATGAAAAAGAATCTCAATTAGTTCTTTCAATCTAAGTTCATGATGGCAGTGGCCTCATCGATCAGTTATTCACCTGTAGAATATTTTGCTTTTACGATCTATTCTAGCTATGAATGATTGTATACATATGCAATTAAGTTGCCTTTATCATCTCTATCGATACTATCAGATGATGAGATCAGAGAATCATTCAAAATCTCTATGATGTTTCTTCATATGAAAATGATAATTTTAGCTGGAAAGTATTCTTTTTCAATTGAGGTTGTATTAGTGGTTGCAAGCTTGCATTTGTATGGTTATGATTTTTACAGTTTGAGAGTTACCAAAGTAGACCTGATTCTAGTGAGAAAGACTCCTCAGAATTTCTTTTTGTGTGTCCGGAAAATGAATGTTTTGTCTGTTTACATTCAGGCACTTTGATAAGACTTAGTGGAGTATCAGTAACATCCAATGCACTATCTTAAAGCAGGTACATTGCGTGGATGAAGCAATATTCTGCTGTCACAAATTCAGTTAATATCAGATGCCTATCTTGCATGATGGTGAACTGCCTTAATTTCAGAGAGTGATTGATGGTTTGTTTTGTCAGGTATTGTCCTTTCTTAGAATTCAATATAGATAAGAGAGTATGTTTCAGCAATTCAAAGTTGTTCAATTCGTAGTGTGCATATGTAGTCTTATCCCATGTTAACTTTTCAGCTAGTGAGTACAAAAACTGAGAAAAGAGAGAGGGACAATTATCTTATTTGTCTTGTAGCTCAGCTATTATCTTATTACAAGCTGTTATTATTAACGATTCTTTTTGTTCAGAGGTTAATCAACTTCTTATTTTTGGAATCAGCATGGTCCTATGTCCATTCCCTGGCTTCCACTTCCCATTGCCATTTTTAGTTAATATTGCTAATTTATTGTTTGTAGAACATCAAGATTAAAGACACATCAATTCATAGAAAGTACTAAGATCCCAGATCACAAAAAGTGAAAAAGATATACTCAAACAGTATTAACCTCACATAATTTCCTCTTCTGTTTAAATGGGATTGGTCTTTTTATTCAGTTACAGGCCCTTGCTTAAAGAAAGTGATCCTACTTACAATTTATTACATCATCATGAGAATAAGTAACTGGAAGTCACCTTATTATTTATCTGTATCTCGACTCAGTCGAAATTGGAGTTGAATTACAACTACTAACCCTTTACATATGCCTGTAATGTCTAATTGTATTACCTACAGTTCTTTAGTATGTAGAATCAATCATATGGATCTCTAACAAGTATGGCAGAAGCTGCACTTTGGCGCAACAGAGAAAGGTATAGTCACTTAAATATCTCAATTATCATTTGCGATTCTTGCTGTGCATATATATGGTGAGCTGATTATCTTAGTACTGTATAAGTATGTAATATTTACGCATATCAAATGTTTTAGGCTCCGTTTGGTAGGGCATAAATCATTTTCAGTGTAAAATGATTTTCATGGAAAACAATTTACAATGAAAAACACAATTCCAAAATTAGTTTTCCGTTGTTTGATTCGATGTAAGAAAAATAATGAAATGAAAGGAAAATGAAAGGGAAAGTAAGGAGGTAGTGAGAGGAGTGTACAAGAGAGATAAGGAAAATAGTTTTCCCTTCATTTTGAAAGGAAAATGGTTTTCCATCATTGGGAGAGTAATTTTACCCCAAGGGAAAATGGTTTTACACTCTTTTGCCAACCAAACAATGTAAAACTGAAAATAGAGGAAAACAGTTTTCCAGGAAAACGTTTTACGCCCTACCAAACGGAGCCTTAATCTAAGCTGGCAGTCATTCTTGTGTAATGAGTGTGAGACTGTCCTTTTCTTGCATATGATTGATGGCCTTGACAATACTTTATGTAAATGACATCTGAATGAAAATATTTACTCTTATCATTATGGGATATGGCCCAGGGATGGAAAGGTAAGACTAGACCTCTCTCTCTCTCTTCAAGTCTTCAAGTCTTGAAGTCTTGAAGATGATAACGTCCACTATATGAGAATGATTATAGAGCAAGGTTTACCAAAAAACAAATGCTTTGATATCGTGGGTCCATATAATCCTTTTTTAGATACGGGAGAGGAAGATGTAAAAGAACATATCATTTGAAGCTTGGATTTATATGGCTTTAGGGACCACAAGAACCTTTTCCTAATGGGGGCCTCTTAGCCGCCCAACTCTCTTAAAGACCGACCTGAAAATCTAGAACCCAGAAACTATTCTTCATGGAGCTGTTTTTTCATTCTCGATCTTACATATTCCATTTATACTCGATGGCTAAACTGTTCATAATATGCTACTCTTCTTTTCATACTATTTGCACTTTTGACTACGCACACTTCGACGATCGATCTTTACTGTCCTCAGAAGTACTCGAGCCATCATGACTTTGTGCTTTAATGGGATTAGACTTGGCCGTGAATAAGCGTCAGCATAAAGAAAAATGCTGTGTAGAAAAAACAATAAGGATTTTCAACTGAAAGACTATTTGTGTCATATGCAACAAAAATGAAAGTTTTATGCTCAAATTCTTAACACCTACTAGCTTTGGCTTACAAAAGCACCCTTGACTAACATTTTCACCAACCTGTTATTGATTTCCTATTTACTGCTAAGTTAGTAGTTAATGCTGTTGCTTTTCAACCAAAAGTGATCGTAGCATTGAGATCTCTATCTTTGATTTCACCTTATCCTCATGATACGAATTTGGTGTTGGCCTAACTTTGGAAACGTGATGTATAGGAGAATTTGTGTAGACTGTTTGTACAGTGGACTTATAAGACTTAATATAAAAACAGAAGGCAATCTAAATCAAAAACTTGTTACAATTATCAAACATGAGGAACCGGTCACGTATTTAGACGTTCTATTTAATTGATAAAACTTGCAAATTAATAAACTCTCCTTAGTTTTTTTTATTATCAAAATATATGTATAGGATTGGGTTCTAATGAGAACCTTCTTACGGTGAGAACCACTAAATATGAGCTAAAATTTCATAAAATGAGGAAAAAATAAAATAAAAAATGAGCAAAAAATAAAATAAAAAATGAGCAAAAGCATAAAATAAGTAAAAACATTAAATGAGCAAAAGCGTAAAATGCGCAAAAATATAAATTGAGAAAAAACGTAAAATGAACATAAAGTTAAATGAGAAAAAACGTAAAATGAGCAAAACGTAAAATGAGCAAAAATATTACGAATGTGCATAAAAATGTTCAATGAGCAAAAACATAAAATAAGCAAAATATAAAATGACCAAGAACATTGTGAAATGAGCAAAAACCTTCGTAAAATGAGGAAAAATGAGTAATTCTCACGGTTATCACCTTAAGGATGGTTCTCAAATGAATTTCAATATATATATATACACACACACACACACACACTTACTATGTTTGGAACTAGGGGATCGATTTCGGATGGTTCGAACATGTAACAAGTCAGTGATCGGCTTGAATTACCGAGATTCGGAAACATTATAGCAGTCCAATATTTTAGACCTATAATTGGTCTCAGCGTTACCGATTCCAATTTCTAACTTAGTGGGTATATACCAGTTCCAAGTCCAGAATCGGGTGTGGGGTACTCCTCACCCATTTCATGGTAGTTTCTCTAGTTTATTTTTATATTGGAGATCAAGTGGAATTTTGCGTAGTTCGTCATGGGATGGAATAAATCGATGAGATGAAATATAAATGTGTTGTAAGACTCGAACTCATAACCTTTCATTTGATATATAAATACACTAAGCAACTACTCTACAATCTCATATTGGTCCTTTTTCAAGAAATAATTTAAAGACAAGATAAATTTTATATTTTAAAAACGATTAAATACACATGTATATATTAATACCCATTAAGCTAATGCCCAATTCTCGGTTAAGCTTGTGACTTTGCTTGCTCACAATCTCTAGCTGTTAATATCTCTTGTACTTCTGAGGAAGTAGCTTTAGCTCCTGTTCAATTGGGACAACTTTATAGATGTCCCTTCAGGAGTAGAGAATCCTTCAAAAGGTTTTGGAATTCCGAATTCTGAATCCCCTATATTCTGTACTGATAAAGGATTTGGACCCCTATGGCTTTTGACTTGCTGGGGCCATATATATTACCCAGCCTAATAGTAATCAACCCTCCTTCTACTTTTGAAGCATCTAAGGGTTTAGAGGAAGATAACCTTTCTTTTGACCCTCTTTCGTTCCTCTCTAAACTTGAAGATTTTAGCTGTTATGGTGAAGTCAACTTCAATCTTATATCTCTAGACGAGGTTTGGCACCCAAGTTTACTCTTTTCGTATTTCTTGGTTTTTACAATCAATCTTGGCATCTGAAATATCTTCCCAAGTAAGACAAATGTTTCTATTGAAAAGGATGCTTGGTGCCTTCATGCAATGCCTGCTTGGCTAAAATTCCTTGACATTCACTCTAGTTCCTTAGGGAGTGCGAACTTTTGGAGTAGTGTTCTTATGTCCAGGGATTTGATAGCTGCTAAACCTAAGTACTTTGGCTTTGAAGCCTATAATCCACAACTGCTAGCTAGCCAATTTGGATTGGTCCAAATGTTAGCTATGCCTTATTTCCTGACCCGTAATGATCCTTGGATGTTAAGGGGTCATTTTGAGGAAGGCAAAGCTCTTCAAAGTAAATCTCTCGGCCTTACTCTCATGTTCATCACTCCTTAAAAATGGATCACGAAAGTTGTTCGATGCTTCCAAACATGGTGGGATCATGTATTCCCAGATGATTCAAAATGTTCTGAGGCTTTGGCGCACTTTGAGAATAAACTCTTCTTAGGTTGTACTTAATTTATTTCCTTACACTAGGGGAAAGAAACGGAAGGGCTGCAGTTTTTAAAAAAACGCAGCCCTCTAAGTAAAGAAGGGCTGCGTTTTTTTTTAAAAAAAAACGCAGCCCTTAATAGTGAAGGGCTGCGCTTTTTAAAAAAACGCATCCCTTTAAGTAATAAAGGGCTGCGTTTTTAAAAAAAACGCAGCCCTTTATGACTCATAAGGCTGCGTTTTTTAAAAAGCGCTTTTAAAAAAATTGAAATGAATCTGCGGGCTTCAAATGTTAAGCAGGCTAGCTACGGTTTCCTCTCCCTCCTTTTCTCTCACGTCCACAACAAACAAAAGAATGCAGCTCCCTTTTAATCTTTCTCCTCAACAAACCCCTCTTCTTCTCTCTCACCCTCCTTCTCTCTCATGTCCCAACTGTCGATCTCCGTCTTCTCGCTCCATCAGAACTCACCCCACTCTCTCTGCTCTTCCGATGCTTTCGACCTCCGTCGTTGCGACGACGTTGTTATCCCCAAAATCGACCGTTCCGTCTTCAACGAATCCGCTGGTAACCGCAAACAAACTTATTCTCATCTTCGCCTCGCTCCTCGCAACTACAACAACACAAACAACAACAGCACACAAAAAACACGCCCTACTCTCTCTCCTCTAGACGCGACTAATTCGCGAATAATCTCTCTCTTTAAGTCATTGTTTAACGGTGGTGAGGGGGAGGATGTTGATTTCCACCTCAGTCCATCAAGTGCTAGATCCTACAACCACCAAATGTCACGACACCACCAAATGTTTAACTTATTGTCGTTTTTTTTTTTCAGATGTAGGTTTGAGTTTGAGTTTTGTTTAATTTTCATTTTCGTTTTTGTTCCTTTTTTTTAATTTTCTGTCATTCTGAATTTGTGTGTTTGTAATTTTTGAGTTTAATTTTCATTTTCGTTTGAGTATTATGTATTTCTGTCATTCTAAATTTGTGTGTTTGATTTTTTTTCATTTCTGTTCCTTTTTTTTTTCATTTTCTGTTCCGTTTTTTTCATTTTGGTTCATTTTTTCATTTTCGTTATTTTTTTCATTTCCGTTATTTTTTTCATTTTTGTTATTTTTTTTTCATTTTTAGATCTATAAATTTTGACTGTTCTTGTTGATTTTCCCTGTTGTAAATTTCTTGATGTATTTAAGAGTAAAAAAATGTCAAAAAAAGCAATTTTTTTATTTTTTTATGGGTCGAAAGGGTTGTGGTTTTGTGCCAAAAACGCAGCCCTTTGTACAAAGAAGGGTTGCGTTTTAGGCACAAAATCGCAGCCCTTCCAATATGGAAGCGCTGCGTTTTTGGACCCAAAAACGCAACCCTTCATTGTGAAGGGCTGCGATTTAAATAGTGAAGGGCTGCTATATATAGAAAGGGTTGTTGGCCAAAAACGCATCCCTTAGGGTTGTTTTAACCGCAACCCTTCCGTTTTGTTCCACTAGTATTAGTTATTTTGTAACTTTAAAGAGGAATGAATATTAATAAATCTTCCTTATGCCTTTTGTTGCTTTTTATCTAAAGCTGGCAGGAAGAAGCTAAAAGTCCCTGATGGGATGAAGGTGGACTCTAAATATGGCAGGATATATTGGGCCATCGTGGACCAAAAGGTTCCTCACCTTGTCTCTTAAGAGGATGAGGACGACACTGCCTATGATTAAGGGATTTCCTATGGGAATGTCCAGATTGTGGAGGACATTCAGACCATGGGACCAATGAAGCAAATTGACCCTTTTAAGCGGGCTGTAAGGAAGAGAGATAATAATTGTCTCTCCGCCTCCAAGAACACTCAATCCCAGGAGCTGGGAGCAATCTGAATCTATTTAGAAAGAGACCAAAAAAAGATATCACAGTTGCCATTTTGCTCCTAAATCCTTGAGCAAGGCATTCCTATAGGAAACGTCCTAAGTTAAAAGCATCTTCTGAGGTACAACAATATGTGATCTCTTCTGATGAGGATGATGCTAAGACCATATCTCAAATCTTTCCCAAAATTAAACTTTCAGGATTCAAAGCAGGTATCGATACCCTCTCTCACTCTCTTTTGTAAGAAGTTTCATTCTTTGGAATACTAACCTGTTTTAATTCTAGGTTCTTCTGGTTTGAAAGAGTCTAAGAACTCTAGTATCCTTCTTTTGAGAAGACATCATCTTTTAACTCTGCCAATCAACCTTAAGTAGATGTTCCCATAGTGGTTGACCCAAAATTGATTCCAGAAGGTGGTTATATGTTCATCTAATAAGGCAATATTTGATTTGATTATCAAAGATCACATCAACAAATAATTTCTCAACTAGTTTCAAGTTCAGATGAATTGTTCTCTATTAAGCACATAACCATTCATGTAACATATATTCACAACAACATGGAAGGAAAGCTAGCAAAAATATGAACACATAATGAAAAATTAAGTAATAAAATTATTCCCATCACGTGCCAAGCATAAGTTCTTACTCACTCATATAAATTAAATAATGGCTTTTATTCTTCTATAAAGGGCATTTAATAAAAAGGAAAGGTACTATAATATTATATTTTCCTAAAACAACGATTCTATGAAACTACTCTATCACTGTTGGTCAAATATCCAACATTATTATAATACTAATATGCTATATATTGTTAATCAGAGACATGAAATAAATCTAAGGTACTACATTGTTAGTCTTATCCTTAGCTTCTTGATATTGTTCAGGCGTGAATGTCTCATCATCAGTTTCTTCTTCCCCCTCTTCATCGTAGTCGATATACTTTCTCTGCCGCTTGGAGCTTCGAATAGGTCGAGTATCTTCATCTTCCTCAGGTCCAGTGTCAGTTTCATACCTGAAACAAGCATGATAGATTTCCTCTCTAGTGTTGCCCCTAGCATGATCAATTTCTATAATGACTTCGTTATCACTAGGTATTCCTTTCCTCAGGATGCTATGCATGGTCCATTCTAAATTAATATATTCCCTATCATCGATGGGTGCAACGTCTTCATCAACTTCATCGTCACTCAGGACAATGGGGTTATAATAGCTTTCTAGTCTGGCAGACATATTTAGGAAACTACAACACAAATAGACCATAATATTTTAGTTCTCTCCCTAACATGTTCCCAAAAATAAATAATAAGGAGTAAGTATACATCATAGGCATGAAAACATAACACTTAGCAGGCAATAAAATATAAACAGCTAGCAGGAAAGAAAAATAATCATGCATCATTAGCAGAGAAGAAAAATAATAATGCATCATTAGCAGGGAAGAAAATAATAATGCCTCATTAGCAGGGAAGAAAAATAATAATGCATCATTAGCAAGGAAGAAAAATATAAT
Organism: Beta vulgaris subsp. vulgaris; assembly: GCF_026745355.1. Lineage (NCBI taxonomy): Eukaryota > Viridiplantae > Streptophyta > Magnoliopsida > Caryophyllales > Amaranthaceae > Beta > Beta vulgaris. The sequence goes on along the minus strand of NC_079204.1, from coordinate 24,613,580 downwards.
GATGCTGAACTAACTATTCAATGCAGGCATATAATTTTTTATATCCTATATGCCCTTCTATACTACCCATTCTCACAATGCAATAATATAAACTCTAAAGGCATGAGAATGTAATGCGGACACTAATAACAATTAATTGTCTAAAAAAAATTCGACTATATATAAAAAAAATTCGGATATATAAAAGTTGAAAGAAAAGAAAAAAAAAGTTTTGTTTCTACTAAAATTTCAAAAATTCGAAATTTTTGAATTATCCATAAATTTCGGAATAATAAAAATTCGAACAATAAAATTTTTCGGAAAAGAAAGAAAGATATTTTGGACTCTAAAAAAAAATTTCGGTCTTCTAAAAAAATATTATAATATGATATATTCCTATAAGTTTTCAAAATGAATAAGTAGGAGCAATTCTAAAGTTTTCCTCAAATAACTAGTAAGCTAGGTAGTTAATTAGGCGCCTATAAATTTTGAAAACAACCCAAAGCTCTTATACCACTTTGTAACACCCCCGATACTTCTCTCTTTTCAGAAATATCTTTATAATATAAAACTTAGAGAATTACCAAACCATTATCGCCCATGTGATAACATATCGGCTTATTCAGAAATTTGCAGCGGAAAACAATTAACTAATCTTTAAACTTTATTATAAATAAACAAATGAATAAGTACTTACAACTCAAACAATCTAAATGAGTCTACTCAACAACTTAATAAAATATGTTCTTATAACTGCAGAAAATAAAATATACTAGTTACTCATTCTCTCCACTCAAGATTCCCAATGATGCACATCTGCTAACCTGTAATGTCAATACTTTACTTAATCTGCTCACCAAAATGGATCATTACAGGATCAACAAGGCAAAGCCATGATCACACACACAAATAAAGCACGTAATCAGCAAAGCTAAGTACTACATACTAAAACATAAGCATTCCTAACATGATACTAATAACAACATGCAGGGATAAATAATAACTTAATCGTATAACATTCTATAGACAACTTTTACTGAACTAAACTCTAAACATCATTTTATTATTCAAATGGAATAATTATTGGATCGAGTTGTCCTACCAACAATGCCTTCGTTAAGAAGACGGAATACGGGTGCGACTCCGTATTCCAGAATGACCTGCGATATTGAGGAACGTTTGAAATAAAAGAGGGATGGTGATCAATCTATTCCTAGAAAAGCCATGGCACGCTCAGCATAACTCCAACTCCCAATGTCCAACTTTAGACGTGTAAAGTCTGCAACTATTCTCGTCACACTTTACGTTAATTATTAATTATCACTTGTTATGACACACACATACAAGCAACACAAAAATAGTAATCAAATAGTCACAAATGAACTTCTTTTATCTTAGAATTTAATAAGTGATCACAACTTACAACCCAAGATTATTTTTTTCTTAAATCCAATCCATCTTAGTTGTTGAACCAAGCCAACAATCCAACTTACCTTTACATAGGCAGAATTTATCAACTTACCAAATAAGACCCACAGTCCTCAAAAGATAGTGAAAATAATAATATAAAGGAACATATGAATATTATGATTCAATCCCTATAAAAATATTAATTTTTCATGCGAATTAATAAATAAAAATTCCCTTCCACATGCTTGCATCAATTATTCCATACAAACATGAATCTTTACTCATAATAAATCTCAAAATCACATGCTTGCACACAGGCATAAAACATATAACAATCAATAATACCAGAAATCATATATGAACATAACAAGTTCCTATACATGATACTAAAATTCTTTCTCCTTAAATAATGATACTAATCACATAGCGCACAGGTATGTACGTACCTTATGTAAAATAGTCGGCGGACCACTTTTAACTCCTTAAAAGTCTCCTACATAATATTCTCCGCCTAGAAATCAATATAAACTAAAATCAATACCCTTACATAAAAATACAGCAACTCTAAAATACTTAAAATCCCCTTTATATATATTCAAAAGCTGATTTTAATATCAAAACTTCGATTACTTTTAATTCCTAGCATAGTACTACCATACTAGTAATTAAAATTCTTAAAACTCCATTAATAAAATCCTTTATGAAATTCCAGCAACTTTAAAAATCAATAAACCTTCTTTAAACATATATAAACATGTTTAAAATCATAATCTAAATTAACCTCATAGTATCTAATATATATGCTACTATGGTTTTCTAGTAATTAAAACCCTAAAAATCCATGCTTTAATAATTAAAACTACAATCTAACCATACTAAACAAATCTGAATTTTTATTCTTATAATATAAAATATATATGAATCAAGATTACTTATTAAAACAGTAAATTAAAATCAATAATCATGATTAATATTAAAAGAAAGCATAAAAACATTTTCTTTAATGGAATCTTGAGGAAGAAGAAAAGAAAACAACCAACAAGAAGGAGAACAAAGAAGGCGCCGAGTAGGAAAGGCCACGGCAGCAGCACCGATGGTAATTACTTGGTGATTTCGAAAGCTTTCTGACGTTTCTTGTTGAAGAAGAAACGTTACTTGAACAAGAAGAAAAGGTTTGAGAGAAAGAACGAAAAAGGAACGTGGGAAGAGGAGAGAAAAAAACCGAGAGGGAGGAGAGAGGGCCGTGAGAATTGAAGGTGAGGAGAGAGAAAATAATTCTTGTGTGAGGTAAAATAATTGGGTACTTAGGATATTTATAAAGGGCTTCCTTTTTGGGCTTAGGAAAAAGAGATAAGGTTTAACGAAAATTGATGATGAATAAGATAAATAATTTGGAACTTTAATCATCAATATGACTCTTTTTCCCTATCCTTTTAGGATTTTAGGTTCCTCAAGTCCATTAGACTTCTTTTCCAATATAAATTAGTATTTAAAACTTTTATCAAAGCGTGCTTAATTAAAATATTTTTTTAACTTTCTTAAATCATTAAAATAATTTCATTTGACTTTTAAAATAGTCAACCTTCTTAAATAGTCAAATCATTTTAAAACTAGATTATGTTTAAATATAAATATATAAATATCAAAATATATTTATAAAATCCTTTAAAATTATGGGGGATTACACAACCTACTTAACAAGCGATGTTGTCCCCCAATTGAAGCCAGTGGCTGCCCCTTCTTTGGAAGGACATGGTGCCCCCCCCCCCAATTGGAAGAAACTGAGCATCTTAAGAATATGGAATCTGCTGATGAAGACTTGCTTCATCAATTTAAAGAAGAATTCCCTCAGATGTTGAATTTTCAAGCTCTCTTGTTGCTCCAAAATTTGTCATAGCAAGCCCTTCTATTGCAAGGGGTGAAATTCCAGAGGATGTTGTTCCCTTAGAGATTACACCCTTGAGGAGCAATATTGAGCTTTTGAATACCTCTGTGTCCAAAGGTTCATCATCAACTTCACAATCCTCTTCTGGGATTGGTTTGCCTTTCTTTCCTCGTGAATTCATTTTACACTTCCTTGCAAATCTGTATCCTGATAAAAACATATTTCACTTTCTTGCTAACTTGGCTTCTCTACTCTATGATGCAGAGGGAAACACTAGCAACTGTGATGAAAGAATCTGATGGACGGAAAAAAGCAAATTTGCAAACATCCATCAATATAAGGAATCAACCTGCTTCTGCTAGCACTGATTACTCCTCTAATGATGAGTCTTCTGAGCATATAAAACAAGAAGACAAGATATGGGACCTTTCTTGACCCTAACAGACAGACACTCAAAACATATTTTAGAATCCCTGATTTCTCAAAGCTTTAGTATTGAATACCTTGCTTTGATTATGTTAAGGAAACCCTTCTTCTCCAACAATGTAATGCTGAATCACTAGTAGAATAATTGTTTATTGCTGCGGTGATAGTGCTGCGGTTTTACCCATACGCAACAATATATCACGTAAAATGAAAAGGAAAAATATAAAATAACCATATTGTTGCAGTTTAGGCCGAAAACCGCAGCAATATGGTTTCAACGAAATTTTTTTTGACTTTTTGACCAAACATATTGCTACGGTTTTTGACAAGAACCGCAACAACATATTAAAATAATAATAAAAAAATATTATTTGAACCTTTTGTTGCGGTTCTTACAAAAACCCGCAGCAATAGGCTTTTCAAATTAATAATCAAATGTCCATCTAGAGTTTCACACGCCTCTCTCCTATTCTCTCTTCCTCTAACCCTCTCAATTCTCATCCGCTCATCTTCTCTATTAACCCTCTCAACAGTTTCATGCTGTTCGACAAAATGGCGCGCTAAATTCGTCATTCTCGGCTCTGCCCTATGCTTTCTTTCTCTCTCTTTTCTCTCTTTCGTCGTTCTTGGCGCTGAACTCGTGGTGGTGGCGTTTCTCGCGCCGCTTTCGTTCTCCTCTTCGCTGGTCAATCGTTCGACAGGAATGCTTGTTTTTCGTCTTTAGTAGCCTCCAACGGGTATGTAATTTGTTGATGATGATTACGATTATGAGAAATCGATTGATTAGGTTTTTAGTTTTTGCGTTGATTGTGTTTCTTTGCTTTTGTGTGTTGTTGATTACGAATTGTTGTGTTTTATTTTCAGATCCAGTTGCATTGATTACGATTTGTTGAGTGTTGAGGAGGTTCAAGTTGCGTTGATTATCATTCTCGTTCTTTGTCGGTTCACCAGGCGAATATGAAGACTCGCTCGTCGGCCGCGCTCGTCGTCCCACTCGAAGTCTTTGTTGTTCCTCAAAAATCTCCAGATTTTTTTTTATTTTTTCTTTGTTTTTTTTCTGCATTTTTATTTTTTAAGATTCAATATGATGTTAGGTTCTGATTTTTGGTTATTTTTTTTTTTATATTTTTCTTTTGAATCTCTTTTCTTATGTGTGTTGGATTTTGTGTATCTTTTATGTTTTTGAATTTTGTGTATCTTTTCTGTTTTTGAATATTTTTTCTTGTGAATCTCTTTTCTTATGATGTTAGTTTCGAAACTGGTATCTCAATTATTGAGAAATTTGAATTTGTTGTGTTTTATTTTTATTCAGTATTTTTATTTTTAAAATTTGATGACAAAATGCAAAAAAAAAAAAAAAATTGTCTGTACTCGTACATATTGTTGCGGTTTTCACTAGGAACTGCAGCAATATGTCTATTTTTTATTATTAACTACAAAATATTGATGCGGTTTTCCCCCATTAACCGCAACAATATGCTTTACAAATATGATATAAATTAAATATATTGTTGCGATTTTACCCGGAAACCGCAGCAATATGTTCAAATATTGTTGCGGTTTAAAATCGCAGCAATATATTAATTACCTATTGATGCCCCCTTAATTGTTGCGCGGTTGAAACCGCCGTAGTAGGCCACTTAATGATCGCAACAATAAGCATTTCTTCTACTAGTGAATCATGAGTTCAATCTCTCAAATTCTCAGCTCAAAAGCTTCAAGAAGAGGAAGCTTCTTTTGAAACTCAAACCAAGTCTTTTAAAAACTTTAGTAAACATATCCAAGATTATTTGAGTTCTTTTGATCAGAAGCTGAAGTCTCTTTATGAGGAAAGGCAGTCTTTACATAATCGTTTGGCTGAGATCAATAGAGAGGAAATCAATACTATCAATGAGAAGTCTTCACTTCAAAGCTCCATTGATATTGAAAAGAAGAAGCAACACCAAGGGCGCACCAAGCTTGCTAATTAGACAGGAGATGTTTAGATGGCTGTACTACAAAGCTTGATCCTCCAAAAGGAGAAACTCTGTAATACTCGATCATCTATTAAAAATCTTAGTTTACCTGTTAGACAATGTTGGAACGTCTAAGATATAACATTATTTTTAATGTTGTAATCTTAATAATTCCTAGATTTTTGAAACAATTCTACATGTTTTTATTGAAACACAGGATCATGTTATTCCCATATAGATGGATGATATTTCTTTAGAAATTTGTCATACAAGGCTCTATCATTTATATTGCCATTATATCTTTTAATAAGTATGCATTTCCATACATTTTCGTGTGAATGATAAAAGGACCTTGCCACTAAGGTGACCATTTTTCTAATTGAGGATCTTTGTAAGCTGCTTCTAGCAAAAACATTTTCCAAACCATATCATTCTCCTTGAATTCTTTAGGCACTACCCTTTTGTTGTAGGCCCTTCCAACATTTTCTTTTTGGATTCTCATTTTGGCTAAAGCTTCTTCCTTAGCTTTTAGATAATCCATAGTTTCAATATTCATTACTTGTCAATAGTCATCTCCTGATAATCCCTTTTATTGGGCTATCCTAGATGGCCTTACGTTCACTTCAGCAGGGATTACTGGAGTATGTTCATAAACTAAATTAAAAGGAGTAACTCATGTTGCTTCCCTTTTAGAGGTCCTATAGGCCCATAGGGCATATAGAAACACTTCATCCCATTTTTTTGGATTATTATCTATTAACTTTGAGAGTCCTTTTACTATGATCTTATTGGTAGCCTCATCTTGAGCAGTTGCTTGAGCATAATAAGGTGTTGAATGCAACATCCCAAATTGATTAATATAATCCAGTAAGTCAGGGTTCCTGAATAATATGGCTTGATCAAAGTTTATAGTTTCTGGAATCTCAAATCTTGTAAAGATTTCTCTTCTAAGAAATTTATTACAACATGGGTATTAATCTTATTGAAAGCCTGAGCCTCCACCCATTTGGTGAAGTAATAATAATTAGTCACCATTAGGATGTCTGAATGCTTTTAGAGGATGTAGGATTGGTTTCTCCTATGGCATCTACTGTCCATCCTCTGAAAGGCCAAGGTTTAAGAATGTATTTCAGTTATGAGGTTAGCGCCCTACTGATGGGTCCAAACTTCTGACATCTTTTACAACCTTTAGCATAATCTATACAATCCCTTCTCATAGTAGGCCAATAGAAACTATGTTCGTGCAACAACCATCTCTAAGCCGTTTTGATTGGCACCACATAGTCCATGGTGAATTTTTGCCATGAGAGTTAGATCTTCTCTAGCATCCACACACTTCAAAAGTAATCCTTCTGGATCATTTGTGTGCAATTCAACAAATTGCATGCAAAACTTGGTTGCTGCCGTTTTGACTCTATTTGGAACTTTTGTCCCAGTTTGGTTCTGGAGATAGTGGATAATATCATCTCTCGAGTCCTTTTCCTCCCTTGATAATGGAACTTTATAGACATGGAATATGTTTTTTTTTTATATTTCTTTATCAGTTTCATTAAGAGGATCGTTTAGGATCTTTTCTTGGAGAATGATATCTTCATTTTGTGAAGGTACCTCTTCTCTGGCAGAAGCTATTTGGGGCAGCTAATCTACTATTTTGTTTTCTTCCCTAGGAATGTGTATGAAAGTAATTTTCTTAAATTGTTTAATCAATTCTTGTGCTTTCTTTCTACACTCATGTGATACTGATGATATACATTTAAATTCTTCAGTCATTTAATAAATGACTAGTTGAGAATCCCCGTATATCTTTTCTCTCTTAGCTCCCAACTCTAGTAACAGCTCCACCCCAATGAACAAAGTTTCGTATTCTGCTCTATTGTTGGTGCATGGACCCGTTAGGGTCACTGCCAACGTGGTTGGAATCCCATCAGGAGATAGAATATATATTCCAGCTCTTGTTGTTTCTCTAATGTTAGATCCATCAAAGAACAAGACCCATGGAAGGATGTCCTCATCAATGATTCCATATTCACAGCAAGGATGGTTGCTAAGAAGTCAGCTAGAGCTTGACCTTTTACTGCCTTCTATGGTATGTATATCAGGTTGAATTGCGGTAAATATAGACTCCATTTGCTTAACCTTTCTTTTATAAAAGGTCGGAATGTCATATATTTTATGACACATGTTGGAGATACTACTTTTACTGGGAAGGCCATGGAATAATGTATGAGCTTAACTGATGCATCATATAAGGCCAAACACCATTTTTCTCCATGGTATACCTTTTCTCTGTGTCATGCACGATCCTACTTAGATAGAATATAGTATGCTCATGTCCCTTCTCATTTTCTTCAGTGAGGAGACTACTAATGGAATCTTCACAAGCAGGCATATATAAGCTTAATGGTTTTCCATTTTGCCTTGAAGGGATCAATACAGGAGGTATTACCAAATCTTTTTTGATTTGATCAAAGGCCTTTTGATGCTCCTCGTTCCATTTCAATTCTAATTCATGCTTTAATCTTAATAAGGGTGAAAACTTTTTAGTTTTTCCAGCTAGATTGGCCATGAATCTCCTAACATAATTGACCTGTCCAAGGAATCTTTGTAGTTCCTTCTTATTAGAAGATAGCTTGGCTACCAATACTGCTTTTGCCTTGTTTTGGTCAATCTCCATTCCATTTTTATGAATGAGAAATCCTAAAAAGTTAATAACTTTAGCTCAGAATGCACATTTGAGTGGATATATTTTTAGGTGATATTCTCTCATTCTAGTGAACGACTTAACCAAAGTCTCTTTATGTCTTAAAAAGTCATTTGATTTCACGAGTATGTCATCCACATATACTTCCCTGATCTTACTGATCATGTCTTTGAAGATTGTGTCCATTGCTCGTTTGTATGTAGCGCCAGCATTTTTTATTCCAAATGGCATGGCCACATATTCAAACAAGCCTAAAGATTTTAGAAATCTAAAGGTTGTTTTATTACAGTCCTCTTGTGCAATCCTAAACTGGTGGTATCCTGCATATCCATCCATAGAAGATATGTATTCATATCTAGATGCTGCATCTATTAGGAGATCAGCTACTGGCTGGGATATTGATCCTTAGGTTTTGCTTTATCTCGATCCCTAAAGTCAATGCAGATTTGTATCTTGCCATTTTTCTTAACTACTGGTACTATATTAGAAATCCAGTCAGCATATTGGCAAGGCCTTATATGAACTTTGCCTTAAGGAGTTTGTTCATCTCCTCTTGTATAGGTTCTGTCAGTTCAGGCGCTAGTGTTCTAGGACTTTGTGCCACAGGCTTAAATCCTTGTTTGATAGGTAGTTCACATTCTACTATTTTCCTATCAATACCAGGCATTTCATGATGTTCCCAAGCAAAATAATCCTTAAATTCTGTTAGAATCTCTATTATTTCATGTTTTTCTTGGTTAGCGAGGAGCATACTTATGTAAGTAAAATGTGAATTTTCATCATCCCCTAAATTTATTTCTTCTACTGGATTATGAAATTCTTGTTTAATATACTCACTTTTAGCCCATGCTTTTTCATCCTCTTCTTCTAAAGATTCAGCTTCGTGTAAAGTTGAGCAACATGCATTAGAGTTTATAAGAAATCCTCTTGGTATTTTCTAAAAACTAAATCTTTCATAACTTGATCAAAGATAGGGGTAAACCCATTATAACATTGTTCTTGGTTTATAGACATAATAAACTTTTATAAGAAGAATACAGTCTAACTCTAAAGGCTAACAAGAGCTATTGGTTGATCATAATTCGACGCATGTTGGATATATTCATATTTTGATTGAATGTCTTCAACTTCTGGGACATCCTCGACTTCTTGAATGAGAATTGCACACGAGTCTTCTATCTCTTGGTGAGTTCGTGACTCAAGTTGTAGAGCAACCTTGATTTTGATAGTGGGAACTGACTTTAGAGAGTCCCTGATAAAAACAGAATCAGGAGATGTGATTAGGCAAACTTCCTCATCTGCTTGTACCATTTCATAAATGTCACCATTCCATAGGACCTGATGGAGTGATGATGGAATAGCATAAATATGATGTAAACAATCCTTTCCTAGTATGACACTATAGTTAGTACCACTTTCAACTATGAAGAAATCAATATAAGTAGTTTTAGTTCCTACCCTTATCTTTAAAATAGCCAGTCCTTCAACTTTTTCTAATAAACCAGAAAAACCAAGGTTGATGATTTGTATGTTATGCAAATGTTTTCTAGTCTTTCCTAGTTTCCTAAATAAAGAGAGTGACATAATATTAACAGTTGCCCCAATATCCACTAATACTTTGCATAGACGAACTCCCTCAAAATTAACATTTAGGAATAGAGCTTTAGTGTGCTTATTATCAACATTAACTTACCTAAATATTTTATCTATAACTAATTTCTCTAGATTAGCCTTCAAGGATGTTTTACTAGGCACGTTCTCCTGAGGTGCATTCAACTAAGATGACAAGCTTCGAGAAGGAGTAATTTTAAGTTTACCTGCACTTTATTCCTTATTAACTTCGTCTGCCCATGATGTAGTATTGTCTGGAATCCTAGCTGCTCTTCTGACTTTTTCAACTCTGTTGGTAGCATAACCACATTGCACTGCATGTTTAGGCTCTCTCCCAGTTTTGTCTGAGGATCATTCACTAGTGGTTCTCCATACAACACTAATTCACTGTCTGACACCGGTAAGTCCAATTCCTCATATCCAAACTCTGAATCATAGTCCTCATTAAATCATTCCCTAGCACCTCTTTGAGGCTGCTGGCCATCATTCTTTGTAGATGATGTATCACAATGTTCGTCTTCTAAGGGCAACAATCTAGTGATACCACCAGCTTATAGAGCCTCTTCATCAACTCTTATATGTGATATAAGGGACTCCTACACATTTTGAGTGCCAATCTAGGCCATCGCTGCAGCAGCCTTTGCACTCATCTCTTTCATTTTTGATGACCTACTTTTATGTAAGTTTCGGACATCTTGTAGTGGCGCTGCCCTCACTACTAATTTAAGCTATACATCTCCTTGATTCCCATGGGGCTTTACCCTTATTTTGAGAATTTTGGGTACATGAGTTTGACTTAGCTCCCTTTCTTTTCCTTTTGAGGAAGGGTATAACCCGGGGCTATTACTTTTCCTTGTTCCTTGACTTCAGGACCTTTTCTGGAAGGGACATTGATAAGCGAGTACATAAGCAGGATCATTTTTGATGATCTAGGTTCTAACCATTTCAAAGGTTAACTATTTGCACAGGATGAGCACATCCCACCTATTAAAGCCTTCAATCATTTTATCGCCTTGGTTTGCAATGAGAATTTTTGAGTAGCCTCTTTGTAGGTATTAGCTATTTCCTCAGGCATCGCCAGACTTGGAGCTGGGTTGGAACTGACAGGAGCCTTAGCTTTGGCGAAGTTGGCCCTGTAAGCTTCTAGCTCCATGACATGTTGTTCCACTTTTGAGACAAGTAGTCTTTTGAGACTTAGTTACCTAGTTAGGCACCTTCTGAATATTTGGCATTGGTATGTTGTATGTGACCCATTCATATGCCATCTACACATATCTTCCAAACCCTCGTCATTGGTTATCTCTCGCATAACCAAGATTCTTTCATCAAGCAATCTATTGAAGAGTTGGTTACCTATTTCGGTAGCTTGAGATGTCTGCAAAGTGATAGTAAAAACGTTGTTAATTTCTACCTTACCACAGAATAATTTAAATGGTTCGTCCATTTGAACTACATTAACATCTTCAGCATCTGAAAACATGATATTTTTCAATTTCATCCTGGATTTTATTTCTAAAAACAATGCATTCAGAAGTATCATGAGTTACTGTATCATGCCATTTACAATATTTTTTACCTTTAACTTCATCAGTAGTTCTTACTTTATGTGTTCCTATCAGTTTTATCTTTTTGTTAGATAATAAACAATCGAAAGTAGCGTTGTATTTCTTAGCATCAAAGGTATATGTTCTCTTTTGCCCGGATTTCAAATCCTTTAGCGCCAGAAACTCTTTCTTCTCTAAAGGAGAACACTTATGAGATACTCCATGAATGATTTCTGCCACGTCCATTTCTTGCGCAGTTTCAAAGTAGAAGGGCTCCTCATTCTGAGCGAAGAAACTTTGGTTTCTTGCTGCATTTTCAGCTTGTAGGTTTCTCTCATACCTTACGGACAACTCTGCTAATTCAACTAAATCGCCAAAGGTTGACCATCAAACCTTTTTTCGGAACTGAATTAACATCCCCTCCTGAGCCATTTGTACAAACTCTATTTCAGGAATGCTAACATGACACCTAATCTTAGCCATTTTGAATCTAGCAGGTAGTCTTCTAAAGACTCTCCTAACTTTGGTTGAATTATGGCCAGATCACTTAGAGTCACTCCAGGTTTAGTATGTGCAAAAATGATTAGTAGATTGCACTTGCATGTCTTGCCAATAGTGGCTAGAATTTGTCAATTTTAAGAAATCATTGTCAGCTGCTTCCCTACACTGACAATTGAACCTGACTAAATATTCCTCAGCTGAAAACCTATCATTGCTTGAGAACAAGGTAAAGTCAGGTATCTTAAATGTTATAGGAAATGGATTGGCTCTATCAATCCATTTAGGGTAAGGTTTTTGACCTATTTGCCTCTGATTTTTCCTAGAATTATCTCCTACTAGTTTTTGGACCAGTGCCTCAACTTATGCCGCTAATGGATCCTGATGTCTCCCTGGATATCCCATATTCACATTCTCGATACCTCCTGTTTGATCATACACAGGACTAGGGTTAGGAATGAATGGTTGATTTTGATAAACTCCCATAAGGATATCCTGGCGAAGCATATAATTAGGACTGACTGCTCCTTGTGCCATTTGTGGCGGAAATGTATGCACATTTGTGGGCATCCCCAGTTGCTTGGGCAAATGGAGTTTGGTTTAACCATAACCTAGAGTATTCCCATAATGAGGCGTACCAGCCATAGTTGGTTGGTTAAACATATAAGCATAGGGTGTAGAAGGAATCCCAACCATATTTGATTGGTTAAGAGGCACATATGCATGAGGTGAGCTATTGTTGTTTGCAACCAAGGTACCTTGCCTTTGTCCTCCTTTTGATGGTCCAGATTGGTGTCTCTTGTCACCAACTTGTCCACCACCCATGGAAAACGAAGGTTAATGATGTCCTGACGCCTGGTGCCAGCCTGGCTCCACGCATGCTGCCATTCGATCACTTCTCCTAAGGTTTCTATAATTACCCTCTCCACGACTCAAGGGTATTACCCTTGTTTGACACTCATGGGAGGAAGTTTGTGGATCACGTGAGACTAATGGATATTTAGTTTCAGGATGAGAGAAATGCACCCTTGGTGGGTAACCTATTGAAGGAGGATCTGGCGTTATGCCACAACTTCCTCGCGTTCTATTTAGTGGGACCTCTTTTAATGCCTTAACCAACTTCTCGTTTAACTGATAGTGTTTTTCGACTAGCTAGTGGTTCTGAGCGAGTAACTATTTCAGTACGTAGCGAGAGATTTAGACATTGCCGTGAAAGTTGCACTCATAGTATCATTGATATCTATGAGTATTCGATCAATTTTCCTAGAGTTAATCTCTCTATTTTGCTCACTTATCCTTTGGAGGATATCTGTGAAGACTGTAACAGACTCATGGGATAGAGTTCAGTACTTAGAATCAAATTGTTGTCTTTGATTTTCTCTGGCCACTAGCGGATTTAGTTGGGAAAAGTGGAAAAAAATGTATAAATTTTAGCTGATAAAGGTTGAAGAAGAAGGAAATTGGAAACAAAAATAGCAAAGCAATTAAGAAATGAAGAGAGTGAAAAGGTATGAATCCTTGAAGAAATGAAACCAAATAATAGGAGTGTAGTATTTAAGAATAGTATTTATTTATACTCGTATATGTCAGGAAACACATCAACAAATAACAAAACTTACTCTAGAGGTATAGGATTTTAATGGGTGTTATCCAATTTTTGGATGATGAAGGTATGTTATATGGAGGAAGGTGATGAAAATTGAAAAAAGGAGAGAGAACAAATATGGCAGTGGAGAGATAGTGCGTGATAAGCGAATGAATTACAAGTAAACCACTAGTGGTATCAATTTTGATGAGCTGCTACTTTGATTAAAGGTCCATTATTAAAGCAATATCACTAATTGAAGTAGCGTTATATCTTAACTAACCGCTATTTTTTTAGCGGTTTTGTTTAATACTAAAAAGAAAAAAAAAATCACTTTCAGTCCTATGTGGACGTTATCTAGGGAATTAATTTTGAAAATGGTAGAAAGAGAGAAATAATTTTGTTATTAGAATCAGCTGGGGGAAAATTTCGCATATTTTTGGAAGAAAGTATAATTGTATTTGAAATATTTATTTATTTTCATATTTTGGCAATTATGAGCTTAATTTTTAAACATTGTTTTATAGTACCCCCGATTTAAACAATGTTTTATAGTCCCAAAACACTCGTTAGCATTTGCCAATATTGTGACCAAGTTTATTTACAGTACCCCCGATTTTAAAATTTTGGGTCCGCCACTGTCTCTGGCCTCTAATACTAAATGTTTTACTATTTATGCGAACTTTCCATACAATTGATGTACAAATCCACGATCAATACTACTTGGAGATGAGTTTTCCCTTTCAGGAATCTCTTTATTTGACTCTTCCAGAACATGATGAATTGGTTCACCATTGTTCCCTTGCGCCCTAGTCTCTGATGGGATTGAACCACTAGTTTCCATATATTTTGGAAACTTAATTCACCTTGAGCAAATTCTTTATTCTTTCTAGAACGTGTATGCAGCATTGTAAAAGTTATGAAGAAGGAATTTGACAATTTGATTATGAATCTTTCTCCTCCCACTGTAGTCGCCAAAAAACTTGTTGGTGCGAAATTAGTTTGTTGACTTTGCAAACAAGTCAATGCACATCCAATAGTTTGATACTCAATGCCACAAGAGGCTTAATCTCCGGGGGTTACCGGTTTAAATTAGATAAAATCTTGCTAACTACTTTGTTGGAATTTGATTGGTTAAACTATAACACCTACTCCCTCCGTCCCTAAATAGAGTGCCCATTTCTCCAATGCACGTTTGCCAATGCACGTTTTGTATCGTTAATATCTTTAATTTCATAATAGTAAAAATTATAAAAGTTTGATTTTCTTAATGTACGTAATGAGACGAATTAAACAAGACCCCACATGACTATGTTTTTTCTTATATATTAGAAATATTTTTTGAGGGCTTTCTTTACCTTTGAATAGTGTCCAAAAAAGAAATGGGCACTCTATTAAGGGACGGAGGGAGTATTAAATAGAACAAAATGCAATAATTAATCGATTAATTATAGCAAAACATTCCCATTTACATCATAAACTTTAAGGACAAATCTTACAACACATATGAGGATAAGCCAGGGTAGACAATTGAAGTGAAAACATGAAGATTATTACCTCCATTATGAGTTATTGTTTTAACTGGAGAATCACATAACTTGGCGCCAGGGTATGTTCTAAATCTAGTGAACTAAACTATAACCCAGAAGGGGGTTAGCTAGGCTAATATTAGGCTACGCTAACTAGGAAAAGAGTAATAAGTTGTTGTCTGTTGTGATGATTGTATTCTACTTGATAATCCTTCTTATATTTATAAAGCAACGTGATACATGACTTCCATGCATCTTTGGAGGAACAACAGTTTAATCATCTTTGATTCACATCCCAACCATCTTCTGGCGCTGAATAACTGTAGTGCACCTTCTTCGTTATGTGGATTCATCTCGTGATTATTCTCTAACTGCTTGTACCTATGCCCTTCCTTGACTTTCATCTCCTCGGGATCTTGGTTATCTTTGACTTTCATTGACTTTCTCCTGTGGGCTTTATATTATAACTGGGCCTTCATATTAAAGTGAGATTAAACCTTTTGATGTCTAATATAATGTACCATACTAAATGCTATTATGCATCTAAAAATGTTAGTATTAGAAACCCTAGTCCTAATCCCAATGATAATTCACAAGTGATCATTTCTTATTGGTAATTTGATGGGCATTAGATTTAAGCCATAAGAAAATGACAAAGATGAGTTAAATTGGTCGTCTAAAAGCTTTAAAGAAAGCTCATTATAGTTTAAGGTGTTGCCTTTGCATCGTTGAAAGCCTGATTGCAATAGGAAAAGAATGAGACTTGAGTACCACTTCTATTTCCAATGTAGGCATGTAGCTGTCATGGAACTATTATTTAAATTCTAGGAATAACATAGATAGTGGGTTTATTATATAGTTGATCTAAAACTTGCATTACCAGAAAGGGAAGGAAAAAAATCAAAAGAAACAGAAAAGAATGTGGAACATTTCGTAGCATGGAAGGCAGGTCTATCCTGACGGTATGCATATTAGTAAGAAAGAAATAATTTTAACCTCTCCTTCCAGTAGTTTTTTTTAGAGAGGGACCCATCAGAATATATGTGATTAGAAGTGATAAATATCGCTATCCACTAGGGGTTTCAAAGCCACTAGCAAGGATCATAGTACAAAATAAAAATTGTTGGAGGATTTAAAGAAAAATGTGTAAAAGTATATTAATTGAACAAAAAAAAAATTCTTATCTGAAAAAGAGTAAAAGTTGCATCAATTAATGTGTTTCATCATCTTTTTTCCTTAAAAAATACAATCGATTATTAAGAACTTTTGTTTGTGTATTTGAATAACTTATTATAGAAATCAATCGATGTTTATGTGTTTGAGACACTTGTTATATATAAATCAACCCGTGTTTCTGTTTTAACTCTTACTTTTTGTCAAAAAGTAGAACTGTATCGTTTGAAAAAGTAAAAGTTAAATCGATTAGCGTGATTTGCCAATCTTTTTTCTCCAAAAAGTGTCATTTATAAAACCCTTTTTGGTGCATTTTAAACACTTGTTATTATAAATCAACCACTGTTAATGGGTTTGAGACAACTGTTATTTGTAAATCAACCCATTTTTATTTTTGCAAAATCATACTTAATTCTGTCAAAAAGTACAACTATAATCACTAGAAAAAAAACAAATAAATAATTTTCTATTAGACCCTCCAATAATTTTTATTTTATACTATGGTCCTGGCGAGTGGTAGTGTTTTATCACTCCTCTATATGTGATAAGATTATGGCATGATTCTTGAACATGCTTGTGTGTACAGTGCACTTAACAGGGTGATTAGATTATATCATGTTAGGATGCATCCAGAGTTCATTGATTGGAACTCCTGTAATTATTATATTTTGACTATAACATGCTAAGGTGGAGGGTCATGTTGAGGACCAAAATCAAGTCCTATCAAGGTCAACATGCTTTGATGAGAACTTACTTCAGCTTTTTAAGCCTCCATATCTAAGACAATTCAATGGTCAATGAGATTTAACCGTGGCCTTGTTTTGCTGTTTTCACTTGGCTGATTTGATGAACTATATATTTTTATTGGCAGTTTATGTTGATTCTGGTAGCATTTGTTGTTTATAAACATATTTGGCAAAACGTTTTGCTGGTTCCTAGCTATTGATTTACATGTCAAAGTACCAACTCAACCAAAAGTTTAAGCTGATGGTTGAGGCCCTAGGAATAGATTTATACTCTATCACGCCCCCTCACGCAAGAGCCCTTTGGGCTTGAAGTGTGGATGCAACACAGGCCTCCCTCATACTTGACGCTAAATATTCCACTGAGAAAGAAGGGGTAGATGAGATTCGAACCCGTGACCTTTTTGTCACGCTGGCTTTTGATACCATGTCAAAGGACCAACTCAACCAAAAGCTTAAGCTGATGGTTGAGGCCCCAGGAATAGATTTATACTCTATCATTACAAACTAGATGACTACAAAATAGGCAAAAGTCAATAAGACACTACCAAAAATAATTTTTTGGTTGTTCAACAATATAAATAGGCCACAAAAAATGTAGTAAAATAGGCAACAAACAAACCGGTTTTTCTCTGTCTTATTATATTCGACTTTGTGTTTTGCACAAGAGTTTAGGCCGTGATACTTCAAGTTTTCTAAATGATACTTTTTGACCCATTTAATGTAAAATAGTGGAAGAAAGTGAAAACGTTAAAAAAGAGAAAAACAAATATAATGGTATTAGTTTTTGGCGGGGTAAGTACCTAAAATAAGAAAAGTTTGAACAATATAAAAGTTAAAAAGAAATAATCATTTTAGAAAAATGTAACGATTAAAAAAAAGAAGAGAGTAATAGCAAAACGTATCATAACTCATTGAGGCACACTGAAACTGTTCCTATGCAGATAAAAATGAGGAATAAATGCAAACGACAAACCTACCAGAAAAAAGAAAAAAAAAAAAAAAATAGATGAAAAGACAAAAAAAATGCAAGGGGGCGGGCATATTAAAAAGCCAAAACGCCATTACATTTTTGTATGGGCTCCTACACTTTTAGGCCTTCCTTTCAAGTGATTGTGGGTAACCACAAGTCTTATTTGGATTATTCCTCATATGCTAAATTGGAGGCTACAAAGGGGTAGGCCTACTACCTCACTGAGCCTAACTGTACGGATATTTTGTTTGCGTGCGCCGTTGCAGCCGTCAGACTCTGATTTCTAAACTCATATCACTTGTACTGGTTTCTCTACAGCCTGATAGCAATGTTTCTCGTAAACCAATATTCCCTTCTTTTTTGGTTTCGTTTTGCTCCATTCCTTTTCAGAGTTTTATGGGGTAATCTTCCAATCTATAGAGGCACACAACAAGAAGAAGCATTGATGGATGGTGTATGTTTATCAATTATCATGATTCATGACCTTGTGTTGTCTAATGTGTGGCAGTGGCCATAGCTGGCATAGTTTGTACTGTTCTTGCAATAACAGATGTGGCTGGTGGTTGTGAAATACTTTGCACGCTGCTTGATCTGTAAAGGAACTGCGCCACGATCATGGCACTTGGACCTACAACGAGTCTGTCCCATGCTTCATGAGCATCTTCTCCCTGCTTTAGAAATGCTTCTGTAGCATTAATATGATGCAAATTCCACCCCCAAAAATCTCTTAAGCGATGTATCTTTTGAAGCTGTCGACTTGCTAGCTTGCATGTATTTTCTTTGACTTCATCAATGGCAATTTGAAGGAGAGTGTCCAATGTTTCTTTATCTACAATTCCTTCAGCCCTGAGGAAACGATCAATTTCTGGAACACCAATTGCACGTCGTATTCCGTGAGTATAATTGGCTTCGGGGTCGAAAATCCCCCTTACTTCATCTATTAAACCTGCTTTAACCATCTGATCAACCCGTTTTGATACAAAGCTTCGGAGAATGTGTAGGTTTACATCAACCCAGAGAAAACAACAATCATACCTTGATGCAAAATAAGGATCATCATTCACTAGTGATTCAATGAATGAGTTTGATCCACCTGCTATTATTGGGAGTTTGTCTTGTTCGATGATGGATTCTATCGCACTCAAGGCATCATGTCGGAAATGAGCTGCGTTATAATCAACATCAGGATCTATTATCCCTAACAGATGATGGGTCACCCCTCGACACTCTTCTTCCGTCACTTTGTTAGTGACTATATCCAGCCCTTTATAAACCTGTATTTTATCTGAATTTATAATTTCAGCTGGAAAATGAGTTGCTAAGTCTATGGATAGTCTGGATTTCCCAGTCCCTGTTGCTCCCATTACAACCACCACTTTGTCCTTGTAACTGCTGTGAAAGTTCAAGGAGTTTGTGTTAAGTCCTCCAGGAAAACTAATGAGAGGTTGAACTTGTTTGCAGAGGGGGTAAGATAGATTCATGGTGTAAGAGTGAACCTGCAGGTATGTATGTATGTATGTACGTATGTATGTATATGTTATATATGGAGTTATATCGTAATTTTCCAAAAAAAAGAAGGTTTTGAGGGAAGACTGTAGGAGGACAATAGATCAAAGTCCAATGCCAAAGACCTTGGTATATATACTAATCATGTAAAGGACAATGCGCTACTACTTTCTATACCTTTTTTTACCCGATATGCGGCTACTGGGATCACTAATGAGCAAGTAACAACTGTTTCTCTATTATTTTCTTTTTGGAGGGGGTAGGGGTAGGCGTAGACGAAGCCGAGTGGGGAGGAAATGGAAAGCTAGGCTGTAATCTGTATATTTGGCAAAAGCTATAGCTTCTGGCAAGGGAGCAAGGCTAGTAGTGAATATTTGAAGCTGGTGTTTTGGGTATATGTTAAAATCACAGAGAACCTCAGAATATTTTGTTTTTTCTCTTTTCCTCTCAATGGTGAACCTCTTTGAAGGTTTTTGTGACAGTGAAAACGACACTTAAGTTATTATCATTGATGCAGAGAAAGAAGAAGGAAGATGGGTATTTATGGTGGGTGCGATTTAAGCAAAAACCTTTTATGGAAAAAAAAACATTATCATCCAGATTCTGCAAAGTTTTAGTCTAATCACGCCACATTGCATGTTGAGAGTATAACTTTGCATTTTCAAGTTATCGTCCTGCCTTAGAATATTGTTTGATAAGACATAATATAAGCCACTTGATCTCTAAAACTTTGTTTGCTTATTTTAGTGTTTTGGATGGTTCTTTGTGCTTGGGGTCCACTTCAGTGGAAATGGTGGCCTCTTTAAACTCAAGCCCATATAATTTTAGTGGAAGGTTTAGTTTAGAACTATGGAGCCATTAAGTAAGATCAAAAATACTTCAAATAGAGACCTAGATTAATGATTTGCCCCCTCTTTTAAAAGTAGAGGTTCTTGGAGGTTTTTTTAAGAGTGTTTCAGACCTCAAGATATCTTATTTTAGGTAGCTTGAAAGCAGTAAAGTAACCAACCTATGTTCAATCAAACTATGTTGAAAGTTATAATTTAAAGCAATTTGTGCTAAAGATATTAGATGACAAATATATTATGGTAGGTTTACATATTTAGATGGGTTGAGAATTGAGAATATAGTTTGTTCTTGTACCTTAATGTCCTATAGTATGTTCCGAAGGCCGAGTCAACCTTCTTTGACTTGGCTGAACTTGAACACTTCAAATAGGATAGGGGCACCATATTTGCTCTAAATTTTTATTGTTCCAAATGGAGAATATGTGTTTGCTAAAGGACATAGGGGTTAGTCAGCTGGAATATAAATTGCATCATGCAGATTCTCTTCTGGGCTGGCTGGTTGTCGACTGACTAGCAAAACTTTATCAATTGAAGGTAAGACTTAAGAGAGAGAGAGAATGTCTTGCATATATTTTTTCTTTTGTGTGGGGGTTTTAACTTTAGTTTTAAAATGTTATTTTTATGTTTGTGATAAAAGAATAAGCTTTCTTAGGGAATCTGATTGAGAAGTTGTTTTCTTTAATGCGATGCACATACAAGACTTTCGTCTATACGGCTTCCATACTTGAGTGATAATATAGAAAACCCAGAAAGTGTTTTGTGTCCGTGGAATTTGGTTCTCACGTGGAAGTTGGACCTCTCTTAAGTCTAAGTCCAACACAAGTCAGCCTGAGCACTAGATTTTGTTGAGGGAGCACTTACATTTTTTCTTTTTATGTGTGGTCAAAACTTACTAATGTTTTTAAGAATACACTAGTTCAAGATTTCAACAAGAGTAGAGGAGAAGAAAAGAGATGAATATTGTTAAGGTTTAAGGTAGTTGGATGGGATGCTCTCAATTTCATTTCAAGGAATACCATTCTATTATTCAACCTGCTTCTTGCCGGCAGATGGCATTGTTTTAAGCTACCCAAAAAATAAAAATATAGAGAGGCAAAGACTAGGACAAAAAAGAAATTACAAAAAAAAAAAAATTGATGTAATTGGTTCTATCTAGTTCTAATTTATGGTTAGCTTTGAATTATTTCGGTCTTGTTCTATCTAGATACAAGATTTTCATTCTAGTCAATGGCTTATGTTCTTGTTTTCAGGTTTCAGTATGACTCAAGTCGATTTTGAATTATTGCACACCAAGATAATTAGGCTCGAACTGATGACTTCAATCATGTTAAGGTGACACTCTACCGACTACCGCTGAGCTATATCCTTTCCATGCCCATGTCAAGTAATAGAACTAACTGATCCTAATGCAAAGGGTCAAGAAGCTCAACGCTACTATTCTACTATTCTTGTGTTGAACAACTTGGAGTCGGGACTTCTTTTCGCATTATTATGGATACGAAAATAATAGAGAAATTGAATTATCAACTGCTCCAGCAGAAATAGGATTAAGCACTTAAAACTAGGGGTGCTTACAGAAAACGAAATCGAAAAACTAAAAAGCTGGTTAAAATGGGCGGTAATCGTACTGAAAAAATATGGATTAAACAGTTCGGTTATCGAACCGGTAAAATCACAATTAAACTTTACGGTTACAGTTGTGATATTTTGTAAAACGATTAATCGAAAATTGAATATGTTTATTTTGTTTTACTAGTCTTTAATTTTTTATAAGAATTAGATTAATTAATTATTAATTATTACTAAATGCATTTTGTAAGTTAGTAGGTAGTACTATTTTGATCTCTATAAAGAAAAGGTCGGTAAGTTCTAAATAATACCATTTTTAATTAAGGTTGTAAACTCTCTACCTCCTTTAACTTGAGTATTCAACGCCAACAACTTGAGTTATGTATTAATTTTATTTTTATGTTGGCCATGAATAATTAGTACCAAGTTGGCAGTAAGTTCATTAACAAGTATGCTCTGCCTCCAACATAAATAAGAATAAATTGCCAACTTGAGTAGTATTAGTGTTGTATATATCAGTTGGCGGTCAATACTTATTTATGTATTAGTGTTTTTTTTTTTTTTTTTTTTTTTTGATGTTGGCTTCTTCAACTTATTGTTACATTATCTACATTGGGAAAAAGTGAAATTCTAATATACCTATTAAGTAAACTAAACTAATAAAACTTGCATAACGGTTAATAGTTAACTGAAAAATCGTACCCAAGTATCGTGTAATCGCTTAGGTGGTTACTGATTTGAACGGACATGGTTACGGTTCACAAAAATGACGAATCAAAACTTTCAATTACCTAACTGAAATATCATTTCGAAACATTAACTACCTATGAACACCCTTAGTCAAAATAGGTGAAAATTTGCCGCATATATTTATTTTGGCGTTCGTACACCCAAGCCAAAACTAGGAGAAAATTTGCTTCATAAGTTTATTTTGGCTTCTAATCAAGTTGAAAAACCGTTAGCAAGTTATTTATAAAGTCAAAAATAGAGATTTTTATTTATTTCAACAACAGGTTTGGACACATTTTTAAGGAAAGGAAAAAGAGGGTAATTAAGCATAAAGGTACCCTCTAATTTACTAAAGTGGGAGACAAAATTGAACAATTAATAAAGTAAAAGTACCCCTTTAATAATAAAAGGTGGGTTGGTGAATAATTGATGGTATTAGTTTAGTAAGATAAATAAAGGTAATAGTGACAACTAAATTTGTTTCTTATACCAAAAGTTGAATTGTTGCTATATATGTGAAACTACCAAAAGTGGCATTGGCAGCAATAGAAGAAAAAATGGAGGAACGTGCGTGGAACCTGTGTTTTTTTATTGGTAAGATGAATAACCTCTGGCTACCCTCGCACAAGGCTCAACCCAGAAGCCCAAGAACTTGGAAGGAGGGGGAATGAAAAAATGAATCCTCCTCCAAGTGCCCAACACCTGGTGGGATTCGAACTCCTGACCTTATTTTCATTAGGTGGAATCTCCACCAAGTGAATCAAGTCTGGTAAAAAGAGAAATATTTTGAGTCCTCATAAAATGTGTTTGTATAAGTGAGTTATCTTGCCTTAAGAATTAAGATAATAGGCAATTTATGAGTTCAAAAAGTTTATTTTACCTTGTCAATTGGTTAGGAGCTTGCAAGTAATTGTCTCAGCACTCGAGAAGGTTTGCATCCTAATCACAAAAGTCTCTCTCTAGTCGTCTGTTAGGGTTGGAGTGCGTAGTCTTGGATTTCGAATCTTTGTCTCTTTGGGTGAGTCGATTGTCCCTATCGAGGGATTGGGTGATCGTTGTTGATGGCAAATGACATAATGGTAAGATGGTCGTACTTGAAAATTGCTGAAGTGGAGGAGAGTTTTGTTGCTTTCGATGATATGAGTTAGAAAGATGTTGACCCAAGCATTGAAGCGGCAATGGTTGGGAGAATTATGACAGAAGACCATATAACTTTGAGGCGTTTAAAAGGACCATGAATCAAATATGGGTAACCTAGAAGGATGCCTTGTTTCAACAGATTAAAAACAAATTGTTTGTGATCCAATTTGTGTAGGCGAGAGATTAGTTGAAGGTTATGGAGGGTAGATCGTGGACTTTCGATTCATATCTAGTAGTTGTGAATAGGGGTGTAAGTTCGGTTTTTGGTTTGGTTTTGGGTAAAACCAAAACAAACCAAAGTAAATTCGGTTTTCATATTTCAAGTCCAAATCCAAACCAAAATGTATCCCAAACAAAATCGAAATTACAAAACCAAAACCAAATCAAACCAAAACAAAAAAAAAACTGAAATTCTTGTATGATGGAAAAAAAATGTTTTTCAGATCTTACAAATAATACGAAAATTATCAAGTTTCAAATCATCAAACATAGAAGAATTACTTCAAATCACAACTAAGCTTAAAATTGAAGTACTAGAACTAAAGGTAATTGATAAAAACATCATAACCTTTATAGGATATGCAAACTTCGGCTTGGTTTGGTTTTTTTTCTGTTTTTTAAAATAAAAATTGAACCAAATCGAATACCGAAAAAATGAAAATTTTCAATCCAAACCAACCCGAATTTCGAAGAAAACCAAATTATTAATTTGGTTTGATTTGGTTCAGATTTTGGTTTTTTACCAAATAACTTACACCCCTAGTTGTGAATAACATTTGAGGAGGAGTGCAACCCTCGGATATTGTTCTTAATCATATCCCGTTCTGGGTCAGACTCTATAATTTACCCCTTGACTCACGATTTGAGAATCATATCCGAACAATTGATAGCATTATTGGGGAGGTTGTAAAGGTGGATACTGATGGAGTTTTATGGATAAATTTGCTAGAGCAAAGATCATTATGATATCACAGAACCATTGCAACGTATCTAGCCAATTCGTAATAGCAGTGGTAAAGTGGTCCAGATTCAAATCAAGTACGAGAGGCTTTTGACCTTTTGTTACGTATGCAGGTTAATAGGGCATACTGAGCATGATCCTATGATGTGCTTGAAGATCATAGAGGAGAGGAGAAGAAGTGGGGAGCGTGTCTCAAAGCTTCACCTCGTCGGGGGAGCATCAAGAAACAAGAGGAGGCACGACGCTTCTGGTCTTGCTTGATCGAGGAACCTAAATTTTGATAGTTCGACGTGGAGAGGAGGCGGACAGATGATTGTGTGGGAGGCTGGGAGAAAAAGTGTTGGGGATGGTAAGAGGGAGGAGCAAGTTTCATTAGAAGTTGGGGAGGCGAGGTCTCAGCACGAGGCGCTTATTAAAGGGTAACGTGCTCTTTGTGGGTCGAGGCTGGATACTACACCCACACATGGTATGAATGACATTTCACATGTTCCTATTATTAATAAAGATCATATTATTATGGGGGCAGTGAAAAGAACTTATGGAGTGGAGGGGATAATTATTGCTAATAATGATGAGAGAGAATTTGAGGGAGGTGAAAATGTGAGTGAGGAGTTAGTGGGTGGTCAAAATGAGGGAACAATGCTACTAATATGGTTGAAATATTATCTTTTTCTATTGGTTGTTATGTCCCTACTAATTAAAACGTGCAGAAGGTGTTGAAGAAAGCTCAAAATGTTAAGACAAGGAGTGAGAAAAAACGGGAGGGGTCTTAAAAAGCGATAGAGTTATTTTGGGGGGAAAAAGGAATAATTTCATGGATGCTTAGTTGGGGATTGATGGGGCTGATGTGGAGATGGACGAGAGAGCTCTGATGGGGAAAAAGATGAAAGTGCTTGGTGACATTGACGGGGAAATTACTCCCCTAATAGCAAAGGACAATGAAAATATTCAGCTGGAACTATCAAGGCTTAGGCAACCCTGGAAATTTTAAAACTCTTCAATGATGGTGTAAGAGAGATATGCCTAACATGGTTTTCTTAATGGAAAATATGATCGATGTAGAAAAACATCAGTTAGTTAAAGTAAAATGTGGTTTTACAGATGGTTTATGTTTGAGTAGTATAGGGCTATCGGGAGGAATTGATTTTCGGTGGAGTGAGTTAAATGTTAAACTCATATCCTATTCGGTTCACCATATTGCCGTGGAGGTTTGGGAAGATAGTGATGCTCCTTTATGGGCGGCTGTGAGGATTTATGGGTGGCCGGCGACTTCGAATAAACATCTATCTTGGGCTTTGATGAAGGAGATTAGGTGTGCTATTTCATTATGTTGCCGTGGAGGTGTGGGATGATTGTGATGTTCTTTTATGGGGGCAGTGAGGATTTATGGGTGGCCGGCGACTCGAATAAACATCTATCTTGGGCTTTGATGAAGGAGATTAGGTGTGCTATTTTGATTTTGATGATTTTCTTCGGTGATATCAATAAGATACTCCATGCTTTGGAGGAAAGAAGGTGGTGTGGTTAGATGGAAAAGAAAATTGATGCTTTTCGGGAAGCAGTAGAATTGTGTGAGCTCACTGATTTGGGGTATAGGGGTGGCAATTTCGCTTGACAATAGGGAAATGATGTGCAAATGGTGATAAGGGAAATTGAAGATTGGATCGATTCTTAGCATGTGAAAGACGGGGCATTCTGTTTCCTCATCCGTGGGTGAGGAATTTTCCCATTTATAGGTTGGGTCACATTCTGATTTTACTTGCTACAGGTTCGATGCAGCAAGGCTGCAGGAATAGGAAGCGTGTCCACTTCGAAGCTTTGTGGTTATCAAATCCTGATTGTTAGAATATAGTTCAGCAAGCTTGGAGTAATAATAGGGTGTCGAATATCACAGTTATAGTGGATGGTTGTGCATTGACTTTGAAGGGGCGGGTTGCAATAACATTTGGAGATGCAAAGAAGTGCATAGAGCTTAAAGAGGAGGTATTACAAGTGGCAAAATTAAACTCCAAATGGGAAAATGATACAGAAATGTAAGGAGATTGTTCGAGAGTTAGATGACCTAATTTACATGAGACATATTGGCATGCGAAAGCTCGAGAAAATGAAATGAGAGACGGAGACAAAAACACATCCTACTTTCATCATAAGGCGAGCCAGAGGAAAAAACGCAATACAATTCAAAAGCTCAAAGATGATGAAGGGGTGTGGAGGGATGGTGAGGCGGATGTAAGCAATATTATTTCTGATTATTTCACTAATTTCTTCTTCTCTCTCTTCGAACATTGATGCAACACTTGTAAGTTTTTTGTCCAAAGTGTTGGTCACGACCAATGAGGCCTTGGTGGTCGAACCTAATATTGAGGAGGTACATGAATCTCTGTTTCAAATGCATCCAGAAAAGGCTCTCGGGTTTATGGTATACATGCTTTGTTTTATAAAAAATGTTGGCATATTGTGGGGCATGATATTGTGACTTTCATTAAAGATTGGTGGGAGGATTTGAAGGTAGATATGCCGAACAAGACTTGTATCATATTAATACCCAAAAGTTTGAATCCTCAACCAATGGATGATTTTCGGTGTATAAGTTTGCTTTATAAGATGATTTTTAAGACGTTGGCAACTAGGCTCAAAGATTTTCTCTCAAATCTTATCTCTATGATTTTGTCTCTAGTAAGCTTATGATTGCTTGTGAGATTTTTCACAACATGAAGAGGTTGGGTGATGGTAAGGAGGGCTTAATGGCTTTTAAGCTGGATTTGAGTAAGGTGATAATGGTGAGGTGTGGAAGGCGGTTTGGAATATGGAAGGGACACCAAAACTTCACCATTTTGTTTGGAGAGCTTGTGCTGGTTCTTTGACAACAAAAGGGAAAGATCGTCATATTATAGAAGATATGAGATGTGATCATTGTAATGGGAAGGAGGAATCTATTGTTCATGACATCTAGATGTATTGTTGTCTCTCCTATATGGCATAATTATCTGTTTATCTATTATGTGAGGTACGGGTTGGTTTCTTCATTCGTGGATTTTCATTGTGTGGATTCATTGAAGGATGGGAAAAATGGATTTGCTCTCTTTCATGGCTTTTGCTTGGTTGGCATGGTTGTATGAATATTCGGTGACTTTCAACGAACCATGGAGCAGTGTGGAGAATGTGGCCGCTGGGTTTTTGTAACTGGTGCAGGAGTATAAAGGGATATGCTACGTCAATCTTTAGTGCGTCGGCTGGACAGGGGATGCCTTCTTGGTCTAGTTAGGTGATGTGTCACACGGGATGTCTTGGACTTAATACGGACGCAACGATGCTAGCGGAAGATCTTTTAGGTGTGGGTGCTATGGTGAAGGACGAATGGGCGAAGGTTATACTGGTTGTTGTACAAAGGTTTCGTTCGAGATGGTCTGTGGCCTTAGCTGAAGCTATGGCAACAAGGGTTGGAAATGGCAAGGCAATATGGCTATGACTCCATTGAGTTGGAATGTGATGGGTGCAATCTATCGAAAGCAATTGTTCAGAAGAAGTTTGGGCAATCTCGCGTTAATCTTGTCATTGAAGATATTTGTATAATGGGGGATAATTTGTTTAATTTTTTATGTTTCTCACGTTAAGCGGAGAAGGAATACAGTTGCACATTTTATTGCTAGAATCCACCCCTTTAATGGGGTGGAGTAAATTTTTGTGAACTCTTTATCTTAAGGTATTTTAAACTTGTCAGATTTGGATGTTGGTTAATGATATTTGGTTGCAGTTTTCCCCTAAAAACAAAGGACGTTTCACATTTTAGTTCTCAGCTTATAGACGACTAAGGTCTTTTTTGGATACATAAAAGTTTGTGTCCATAGGACCTTAAATAGTCAAATTAGAGGAATAAGTAAGCATACTAGTTGACGCGGATATCAATAAATAATCATTATATAATACTCCGTCCCTTAGTTTCATAAAATTGCTTATACTTTGAAAATATAAAAATTATGGACAACATGACTCGACTAATTTGTGTGCCATATTAATCACTCATATTTGCAATACAATTATAATTTAAATTTAATTCTATTTTATATTGCATGTATTCTAAAACTTTCAAAAATAGAATAGAGGTAGCAATATTATGAAGTTTAGAAAGATAATAATTTCAAGAATTTTATCCTATAACTTTTTGTTTCAATTTTTACAGAGAACATGAGCGCAATTTTATCTTAATATTTGTGAGTAAGTTGAAGAGGAATGACATTTGTATATATATCCTAGTTTCAAAACTATATTTGGTTATATTGAAAGGAAAATAATAGGCATGATATAAGGATGTTTAACAATTGGTTGTTGACTAATTTATCCATGCGTTTCTATTACCTGTTTATAAAAGTGTGAAGAAATTAACTTTAATTTTGGATGTTAATTGTAAAGCTACGAGCGATTTTAATTTATTCTCAAATTTGCTCTAGTGACTTCTCCATTTAATTTATGAGATTGTGATTTTGTGCATATTGTATTTTCTTTTCATAACGGTTTTTATATTTCACCAACTCGTTATTGTGTAGCTCTGAGTATTTTTGTCAGTCTTAGAAAACTAATTTTATTTATGAAATTGTTTATCATTTTGGATGATTACAAAGTTCAGAGTAATAATATTATTATATTAGTTCCAGTAAAAAAATTGAATATAAATTTGTGATCATTTAATATATTTAATCAAGAAAAAGGTTTTACTAATTTAAATTGGAGTTTTATTACAAATAAATATCGTAGCTTGTTGGTAGGATTTTGACATCCTTAAATGGTTAAGGTTTTGGGACATCTTATTAATATATTTCGATAATCTCAAGAGAATCGTCTTGTAAAAGAAGATGTGGCGTCGTATCAGTACTTAAAATGAGAAGACATGTGACAACTTGCAATTATTATCCGCGAATATTAATTATATATGAATATTAATATTAATTAGTTACTTAAACTTTTTTTGTGTTCCTTAATCCAATAAATAGAAACCAAGCGTGTGCCCAACATCTGGATTGAGAGTGCGATGATCTACTTCAAAAGCGAGGTATGTGGTTCAAGTCTAGAATGGATCGAGTGCGCCAAGAAAAAGTATAAAAGTCAAAGAAGCATCTTACTCTTCATGCATGCTTCAGTTAGTTAGGTAGGATTGCGGCTATACTCAAAGCTAATAATGTCTAATATCTACTAGAGAAAAACTTAGTAATATAAAACATATTATTTGCACCATTATTATACAAGTAATATTTATTTGCGACCCATGCTTTCTCTCTAGTACATGTGTGTCGACTTGATTTTTTGTATTTGCATAATACAAAGGAACGAGAAAAATAAAAATGATGAAGACCACCGAAATCCACATCTCATCATTGTTTGGCACTTATCATCGCATTTAATCATTAGAAAAAGAGTTCATGCCATTATGTGAAAGAACCGACTGTTTTTTATTTACTCAAAAAGTTTGCAGTCAAACCTTAAGGTTGACGTTATAGCAAATTTTATAATTAATTACTTCATTTTTATTTAATTATTCCACTTTAACTTTTATATTATTTATATAAACTCAGATCTTAATGTTTTATTCATATATATTTTTTGTCCTTCCTTAATAGTAACAATTCACTTTTTATGCTTGCCTATGCAATATCTTGAACTTTAATGCTCTTTTATAATGAAAATTTTTTTTTGACAAGATATCTCGTGAATGTATTTTTTCTTTATGTATAAATCACAAACAATGGTTACTGTGAAGTATGTTAATACATTGTGAAACTGTTGCAAAGACCGGAGGAAGTATGAAAACAAATATTACTCCCTCTGTTTCTAAAAGAAGATTGCTACACTTTCTCCCTTTTCATGCATGTCAATCCAAAATTTTGAGTAGTATAATCTCTAGTTTTGTATTTGTAAAAATCATAAAAAACAGGTACATATAAAATATATATTAAGACCAATCTAACAAGATCTGACATGACTATATTTTTCCTCACATACAAATCATAAACAATGGTCAGAGTAAAATTTATGGATAGTAAAATTTGTCAAGAGTGTCGTAATTAAAAAACCCAAAAGTAGTATGATGTAAGGTGTTAGATATGTTCGATAAACATTATCATAGTATCAAATTTTTTATTATTTTTGTTAATTTATAATTAGAGAGTTTAATGGCCAAATTTGTGCATCGTCAGTGTGAAAGTCAAAGTGGAACAATTCAATTAAAACATGGGGAGTACTCATGCCGGTAAAAGAATTACCAGTTGCTACTTGTGCAAAATATCTCTTGACTTATTTAGGCAAAAAAGGGTCATTTTACATTACACCTTTGTGTTTTTTCAAAATTTATGTTATACACCAACCTTTTCAGATTTTCACATGTTACCCATAAGTTTTTTTATCCACAAATTTGTCACCATTATACGTCAATATTGGATTATATTTTGTAATTTATTAGAAATAATTTAACTTATAAATATTATTTTCTAAGTTAAGCTACGTAAAAGTATAATTAGTTCAAGTAGATCACAAAAGGTAAATGGTATTAATGACGTCTAATTAAAGGCTAGGGTTTATACATTAAAAAGGATAAGTTTAAGAATAGTGTTTGCCTGTTTGGAATTTTACAAAGATAGTTGTACAGCATATAAATTCAAGAAACACAAGAATATAACATTAACGTAACTAAATAAAATAAAAGAAAGGTTACATGGTGAAATAGAACCTTCACCTGTTGCTACTTGTGCATTATCTTCTTGATTTGTTTGCAAATAAAGAGATAGTTACATGATGAAAAGCGATTAGTATAAAATAATAATTTTAGCTTTAATATTCATATACATAATTTAAGTATAAACCAAGAAGGGTTTGATGGAATATAATTATAACAAGATCTTTAGTAAATAATTATTGACTAACGTAGTAGAGAATACTAGAATGAAAACAAATTGTGTATTAGAATGATATACTTCTTTTTAAAGATAAGATTTTATAAATTCTTTTTTAGAGAAGAATACCTAATAAATTTGAAAAATGTCGTCAATAGTTGAGTCAAGAATATTATCAAATATGTCCTGAGGAAAAAAAATAATATTATCTGTCTGGGTTCATTTCATGGACCGGTCCATAAACGGTAAAATTACTAAAATACCCATACGTATAGGGAACATATTCCTCCACCAGGTGGAGCTGACTAAAATACCCTCATTTATTGGAGGTCATCCTCTATAAATAGGGATTGTCTCATCAGTCAAAGGTATTCAATTCTCACCTACAACAACGAGAGCATCTCTCTCTACATTTACTCACTTTCTCTCCCTACCTCAATCTCAACTAACTTGAGCGTCGAAGGGGTTTTCACGAGAACACCCCTGGACCATTTTTTCATTTTATTTTGCAGGATTGTCGAAGACCTCTTCCTCAACTATTCAGACCTTCTCGAAATTTTAAGACTCTTAACATTACAATCATCTTTGACAGTTTCTAGGCAGAAACAGTTTGGCACCGCCTGTGGGGATGCTAGCTACATCTCAAAGTCACATAATGAGAGCAACAGGGCATCCGACTGAAGAAAGACAAGAGCTTCTCACCTGGGCCGAAAAGCTCCCATCATATAGTCATACCACACCTAGTGTAGAACCAACTCATTAGTGAGATGAGGGATCTACCTCACGGGATGAGTAGAAAAACCTTAAACTCTATAACTAATTCCCTCTAGATACACCCTAGTTAGTCACTACGACTAGCCCGAAGAGGATAATTAATCAGCTGAACTAAAACATTCAACGAAGTATTCAAGAGCTCCTAGCCGACACATCGCAGCTCAATTAAGGGCCTCATCTTCAAGCCCAATTAACACCACTCAAAGCATATTGGAGAAAGCTCGGGAAGAAAAGGACCGAGAAAATATTCCATAGCAACAAGTCGGCGTAACATGCAATCGGACACATGCCAAGTTGTCAACCATAGAGAAGCAAGTCAAGGAGAAGGACCTCGCGGATAGTAATTGCGCATCACAAGCCCTGGAAGAAAGTGTAAAAGGACTCCTCTCGGATCCAATAAGCACAAAGAACAAACATGCAACTAGGGCCCCCAACAAGTTCTCAGGACTCTTTCATATTATCATCACGAAGTGCCCCAACCAACTTAGCTAAACATGACTATGTATCGTTTATGGTGACCTACTTGGCATCCGAGTAGCGTTGTTCCGTCGAGAAAGTGCTCCTCGGGAAGCAAAAGGCTCGTTATCCTCCCGAGTCAAAAACTTCTCTATTAGCATCCCTTCGATCATCACGAAGTGCCCCAACTAGATTAGCCAATAAAATGGCTAAGAATTGCTTATTGGGACCTACTTGACATCTGAGTAGTGTCGTTCCGACAAAAGAGACCTCATCAGAAAAGCATGAGGCGTACTTGCCCTCTTGAGTCGAGAAACTTCCCGTAAGAACCTCCTCGGTAAGCACGAGGCTTGTTAGCCTCCCGAGTTGATAACTTCTTCAAAGGTACCTCCTCGGAAAGCACAGGTCTCATTAACCTCCCCAAGTGGAGAACATCTTAGTTAATATAGCTAAGTACATCATACATATCTATCTCGGGGAATTAGACAGCTCAACCCCCCCCCCCCCCAGTCAGTAAGACAATGAGCTTCTCTGTCTCACTAGATTACTCACCATTGAGCAACATTAACCAGGTACCACCCACTCTATTTTCCAGGAAAATAATGAGCTTCCCCTTCCCCACTAATAGATATAAGGTGATCATCTCACGTAATTACCGACACGAAAAGGTACTTCGACTCGGAAAAATAGGCGGCTCATTAGCCTCCTGAGTTGGGAGAGTATGTAACCCTCTCAGTCTCAACAGAGTGCTTGTGATTTAGCGAAATTCAGCTAAGTACTATCCATACGCCCACCTCGGGATTATAGGTGGGGCCATGCCCTTTCCAAGCCCCCACATTCATAACTCTCGGGCAGTCGGGAACTCACTCTTCCCAACTCGAGAAAGCAAGAAGACTGACTTGGGAAAACACAACTAGGTCCCCCTCCTAGCCAATCCGTTGCCTAGCTTAGCTCAGTAGCCACACATGTATACCCCTCAGGAAATATGGGGCTTCTCCCCAACTCGGGGATTAAGTATCTTCCAAACTCAGGAATTTCCCCCATGAGCCTCACCTAGCTCGGCATCGGAGAACAAAACATTTGGGGATCCCGCACATTAGGGTACCTAGAAGTAAGGCGCAATCTCGACCCTTCGACTCACGGGACCGACATGGTATTCCAGACCAAGAGACTCTCTTTGATTCCGCTGGACGACCGCTTCGAGAAGGAATGAGTCTGCTCTATCCGTTCATCCAGCATGGGGCTAATAACTAATTGCTTGAACCCATTAGCTGGTCCAATAAATACACTCGATGGAGGTATAATGGTGTTCGTCAGCCCCCCGAGTCAAAAACTTCTCCAATGGCATCCCCTCAGTCGTAGAGGAGCTCCCTGACCGACTTAGCGAAAAAATGGCTAAGTATCGTTTGTGGTTACTCGGCATCCGATTGTCGTTGTCCAAACAAATCAACCTCCTCGGCCTAACATGGGGCACATTAGACCCCCAGTCGAGTACATCTCCCACGGTACCTTCTCAGCCATGCAATACCCTATCACTTAGCAAAAAATAGCTAAGTGCAAACAAATCCTCTGCTAGCATGGGGCTCATTAGCCCCCCCAGTCGAGCAGATCTCCCACGGTACCTTCTCAGCCATGCTAGGAGTACCCTATCACTTAGCAAAAATAGCTAAGTGCAAACAAATCAACCTCCTTGGCCTAGCATGGGGCTCATTAGCCCCCCAGTCGAGCACATCTCTCGTGGTACCTCCTCGACCATGCTAGGAGTACCCTATCACTTAGCGAAAACAACTAAGTGCAAATAAATGAACCTACTTGGGAAAGATGGGGCTCACTAGCTCGCCCGAGTCGAGAAACTTCTTCATTGGCACCTCCTCGGTCATAAGATGAGCATCCTACTTAGTCGAAAAACAGCGAAGCATCGACAATTGGACCTACTCGGCATCCGAGTAGCGTCGTGAGACCTTCTCAAGAAACATTGGGCTCACTACCCCCCCCCCCCCTTCAAATCGAGAAGCTTCTTCATCAGCACCTCCTTGGTCAAAAGAGGAGCATCCTAGTTAGTCGAAAAACGACTAATTATGTATAATTAGACCTACTCGGGATCCGAGTAACATCACCTCCTCTGGAAGAAAGGCCCTCACTAGCCCCTCTGGACTCGAGAAACTCATTAATCGACACCTCCTCAACCATAAGAGGAGCGTCCTTTTAACTCCTCCAAGTCAAGAAACTTCTTCATTGGCACTTCCTCGGTCACAAGAGCGTCCTACTAACTTAGCCTAAAAACGGCTAAGTATTAGTAATTGGACCTACTCAGCATCCGAGTAGCGTTGTCAAACCTCCTCGGGAAACATGGGGCTCATTTGCCCCCCTGAGTCGAGAAACTTCTTCATGGGCACCTCCTCGGTCACAAGAGGGGTGTCCAACTAAATGAGTCCAAAAACGGCTAAGTATCAGTAATTATTGGACTAGTCGACATCCAAGTAGCATCGTGAGACCTCCTCGGAAAACATGGGGTTCATTAGCCCCCAAATCTAAAAACTTCTTCACTGGCACCTCCTCGGTCACTAGAGGAGTGTTCTACTAACTTAGCCCAAAAACGGCTAAGTATCAATAATTGGACCTACTTGCCATCTAAGTAGCGTCGTCAGACCTCCTCAGTAAACATGGGGATCATTAACCCCCCTCTAGTCGAGAAACTCCTTCATTGTCACCTGAGTCATAAGAGGACCGTCCTATTACCTTAGCTAGAAAACGACTAAGTATCTCTTATTGGTACCTAATTTGTAAGAGATCGTCGACTCATAATTCGGTCATGGAGGCCCTCATGTGCGATCCTATCGTTCAAGGACCCCTTTGGGAGTGACCAGCTCAGGGTGACCCTCTCGACTCGGGCATTGTTTCCTCGGCCCATGGAAATAACTCGGGATCAAGTCAGGAAAAAACTCGGGTAACATAACTTCCTCATGCTCAGGAATGAAGAACCACTCGGTCTAAGAGCCAACTCAGGATTTAGCACCCCTCGAGTCGGGAATGTTTCCAAAGGCACTTCGCAATATCGTAGATTCCAGATCAGCACCCTCCTGGAGTTTGTAATGTATAGCATTGCATCTCGCGCACCCGAGTACTTGCCTCGCACCATGAAATCACCGAGCTCAGCATCGACATGTCGGGATTAACATCCTCTTAGGTCGGGATTTACCTGATGCAGGGTGCGTCTAGCGCACTCGGATTTGTCTAGCGTGCCTTGATGCATTGAGCTCCTTATAGCGCGTTGTGCGTGCAGCACGAGCGCAGACATTAGCCTCTCAGTGCAACGTGATGGTGAATCCTAGCGCCAGTAGATTTTCTCCACTACGATCAGTCATGAGAATTCGTGGTCCCGCTCAACATCGGCAAAAATGCAATTACTATGTTCCACTAATCAGTCGCACTAAAAAGGACGATTTCCACTCCGATTACTTGGCGTGTGGCTAATTGTTTGGGCCCATTTATAGTGAAATTACTAAAATACCCTTGCTTATAAGGAAGATATTCCTCCACCAACCGAGAGCTGACTAAAATAGCCTTATTTATTGGAGGTCTCATCCTCTATAAATAGTGGTTGTCTCATCAGTCAAAGGTATTTAACTCTCACCTAAAAAAGCCACAATATCTCTCTCTACATTTACTCACTTTCTCTCTCTAGCTCAATCTCAACTGACTTGAGCGTCGGAGGGGGCTTTTCGGGAACACCCCCGGGCCAGTTTTTCATTGTATTTTGAAGGATTGTTGGAGACCTCTTCCTCAACTCTTCAGACGTTCTTAGGATTTTAAGACTCTCAACACTACAATCATCTTTGATAGTTTCTCGACAGAAACATTATCCAAGAGAAAACCTAATGAGATAGGAATCAAATTTCTCACACGACTTTGCTTCACTATAGATTTGATTGATACAAACTTCATAAACTTGAGCTATGAGTAACCGGATGTCATCCATAAGCGTATGGGATTGAAGTCATTGAACAGTTGACGACATTAATAGTCCTAAAATTATCAGCTTTTTCTAGATTACTAATGCCTAGCAAAAACAAAAAAGCAAACAATAACCATTACAAAGTGTGGTTGCTTCAAGGAAGCAAGCGTATAAGCAGAGTTCCGACTCCAATAATGGGTTGTTACTTTAACAAGTCTCATATAACCATTTAAATTGTTGTGCAATGTTGTCGATGTGATGTTGTGAACCATCAAAGTTTTTAATTGGAAAAATCTAGAAG
Source organism: Beta vulgaris subsp. vulgaris (assembly GCF_026745355.1). Taxonomy (NCBI): domain Eukaryota; kingdom Viridiplantae; phylum Streptophyta; class Magnoliopsida; order Caryophyllales; family Amaranthaceae; genus Beta; species Beta vulgaris. The sequence continues at coordinate 24,576,448 of NC_079204.1, read as the reverse complement.
GGTAACAACAACCACTTTATCCTGCTATTGTGACGATAAATGGTGAGCCATTATGTTGAAATTTTTTGTGGCACTAATTTCATTGTATGATTCCATTCCCTGAGAGGGAAAAAACCTTTTAAATAGAGTTTGAAGTAAAATGTTTGGAAATACAACCTTTCGTTATTTTCAAAGATCCATCATTAGAAAGACTAACCTAAGGAAGTAAGGGCTAATGTCCTTGCTAATAAGTGAAAAACATATTAAGATAATTGAGTGATAGATGAACCGATGAAGCATTTTTCTTTTTGATTTGTGGGCACTGGAGAAAGAAAAGAAAATTACAAGCTTTTAAATTTTAGTTAGACTACGGTTGCAGACCTAGGCTATGTTCAGTTCACCTGAAATTTTCTGATCTGAACTTATCTGATCTGATCTGATCTGATCTGAACTTATTTTTTCTGATCTGATCTGATCTGAACTTATTTTTTCTGATCTGATCTGATCTGATCTGATCTGATCTGATCTGATCTGATCTGATCTGATCTGATCTGATCTGATCTGATCTGAACTTATTTTTTCAACAAGATCTTATCTTTTTAAAATATATTATTACTATTATATTATTACTTTGTAAATCATTATTATGCAATACATTATAAGATCTTCTTTATAGTGTTACTATTATTATCATTTTATTTCTATTACAACTTTTATACAACTTTTATTATTAATAATAATTATTATTATTATCATTATTATAAGAACAACAATAATAATTATAATCATAATTATTATTATTACTAAAAATAATTATATAACTCAAGTCATTATTTTATAAGAGCACTTATACAATGTTTCACACTTTCCCTTAAAAAAAAGTTTCACACTTGAGAAGTCGGCAAACTGAACTCTTTTTTTTCCATATAAAATAGAACAAGATATACAAACAACTATGACTTGAGCAAAAAATAAATAAATATCGTGCAACTTCAAATAGCTAGAGAGATTTGGAATTCGGTAAGAAGAGGTATACCGAATCTAAATTTATAATTTGTATGTCACACTTAGCTTATTTTGAAATGTAATCCGAAATTAGTAGTTTCGTTGTCATGAATTTGAGATATCATATTTTATATATTTCTTATTTTTGCGTCAATCTTATGTTCTTAACATGTGGCTTTTAATTTTCTATTATTTAATAACAACAAAATAACTTAATATAATAATAGCAATGACATTTATAATGGTAACAACAAGATTAATAATAATTACCAATATTAATAATTAATAAGTACAACAACAACAATAATAATAATTCTTTTGAACAAATGTACTAGTAAATAATAATACCCCCTTTGTATTTTTTTATCTTTGTCACTTAGAATCTTGACACTATTCACAATTAGAGATAATCTTTTAGATTTTTCTTAATATATAAGAAAAAAATAGTCATGTGGGGTCTTGTTTGATTCGTCTCAATGAGTACTTTATTAATATTCAATTATTATAATTTTTATTAATATGTAGTGAAAGATATTTAATAATAATAATTTTTAAATATAAGCATGATATGATCTGAACTGATCTGATCTGATCTGGCTGATCTGATCTGATCTGATCTGATCTGATCTGATCTGAACTTATTTTTTCTGATCTGATCTGATCTGAACTTATTTTTTCTGATCTGATCTGATCTGATCTGATCTGATCTGATTAGATCTGAAATAAGCAAAAATAAGGTGAACTGAACATAGCCCTAGAAGGGGACTTAAGGGTACAGTTGTACCCCCAAATTAAAAAAAAAAATCAGTTAAAAAAACTTTAAAAAATAAAAAAATTCATGCAAGGCAAGCAGGCACGCGTTTCATTTTTTCTCTCAGACTCCTCTCTCTTCAGTCTCGTTTCTCTCTCCTCTCTCTCACACCTGATACCAGCGATTCAGCGAAGTACGAACGACCAATACCGAGAATCGACTTTCGACGAAACCAGTGAGGGGCGCCTACGCTTGAGATTCGACTTCGCCAAATCGCCAGACGCCGGTTCGACTTCTTCGGCTTCTCGAATCGTGACCCATACATCAATCCGAAGCTTGTAAGTTGTTAGCTTATACTTCTATGTTTTAATTTTAGATTTTTCAACCTTTCTGAGTTTATATATGTTAGATTCTTAAATTAATTGAATATTTAGATGTAAATTGTTGAATTTGGACATTGTTGATTAATTAGTTAGGGTTTGCTTATTGAAATTTGAAATTGAATTTGATAATTAATTTTATGAATTCCATTAGGATGAAGATATCATTGCTCGATTTCAAATTATGAAGGCTCGTAGGATGCAATTGTAATTTTAGTTTGAAGTTCAATCTTATGCATTTTTTTAACAAAATTGGTTGTATGACTATGGATATTTTAGTTGTAAGACTTATGTATTGAATAATTTTAATGAAACTTTTTTCTACTATTTTTGTGTTAGTTGTACGTCAGTAACTCTGTATCCCCAGATTCAAATTCATGGGTCCGCCACTAAGTTAGAGTGTCCATATCATAGGCCTTTCGAACATATTTCCTTGCAACTTTCTTACATTTGGAAAAAGGTGAAGCTGTTTTTTTCAATTTACTTTTGTTTGATTTGTAAGGGGATTTGTTAAACATCACCCCACAATTATTTAAAATCGCCCCAAATTCATTTTTATAGACCATTTTACCGTTTCCTCTTTTCCACACCACCCACCACCGCCACCACCACCTCGTACATCTCCACCACCACATGCGACCTCCACCACCATCACCACCTCCTACGAACTCCACCACCACCTACCTACAAACCAGGCCAAATTTTTTTATGCCATGGGTGGAACGTCCACCGCGGACGTTCGCCCATGGCATAAAAAAATTTGACCTGCATTTTGGTGGCAACCTGGTAGGAAGTGGGTGGTGGTGGTGGCAGCCTGGCAAGAGGTGAGTGGCTGTGTTGGCAGCTTGGCAGGAGGGGAATGGTGGTGGTGATCTAAGAAAAAAGAAAAGAGAAGGTTGTGGTGGCATCCTAGCAGGAGCAGGGTGGTGGTGGCGGCGGCCTGGCAGGAGGTGAGTAGTGGTGGTGGCAGCTTGGCGGGAGGGGAATGGTGGTGGTGATTTAAGAAATAAAAAGAGAAGGGTATAAATATAATTTTAATATTTTTTGGGACGAGTTTAAGTAATTGTGGGGCGATGTATAGAAGTTCAGTTTGTAAGTTGCGGGAAATTGTTTTCGCAAAGATACAATATAATGCTACATTTTCCTCACTACTTTTTACCTTTGTTTTTCTTTTCCTCTCATGCCTCTATGTTTCCCTTCCAATTCATTCTAACTTTTCTCTATAACCTTATGACGCGTTTCAATTCTAAAGCCAAAATTGTGATAGATTAAATTAATAAAAATAGGATAAAATTGAAAAGTTAGAATCCCTATCATCTTTATTATAAAAAAAGTATTAATAGACTTCAATGCGACATATTACAAATAAAACAAAGACTTAACAAAATTAAATTGTGAGTATTAATTGCAGAAATATAAAAAGTTTAAATAGGTGTAGAGAGCAACATTAATTAAAGCGAAAAACGTTCACAATATGAATTATGGTAATGAGTGCATACATTGACACGAGGCTCACCGAAAGCCCATAATTCTACCGAAACAAATCTTCTTTAATTGTTTTTTTTCACTTTAGCCTATCTTTTACTCCCTTTGTTTTTTTGATAGTTTTGGTTAGTTCCATTACTAAGTGGCCACTCAAGAGCCCATATAATTCAGATTATAAGAGTTCCAACCTAAATAATGTAGCCTAGGAATACAGAGCAAAAATTCCTCAAAGTATAAGAAATACAAAACAGATGCTAAGGCATTAAGATCCACTTAATAGGAGAAGGATCACATTCATGCTACAAAATTGTCAAGTCTGAGAAGACCTTGCTTGGCAAGAGCATCAACTACCGAGTTTGAGGAACGATCTTTATGGAAGATTTTGGCGGCCAAACCTGATTTGCATGAGCTTCTGATAAAGTTGAGATGAAATTTTATATTCCAAGGGCCACCATCACTTTCGTTGCACCAAGTGACAACGTTTTTTGAGTCCGATTCAAGATCAAATGCACTGTTTCGAAGAGAGTCTTGGGCCAATGAGATTGATATTGCTCTATGGATGGATAATACTTCCGCACTATTTATTTCCATAGTGGGAATTGGGCACGAGAACAGGCAAATGAAGTGAACAAAATGGTTTCAAAGAACTCCACCGATTGAGATGGGGATTGAAGGAGGCGTCCACGTTCCACTTTAGACGGCCAATTGCTGGGGGAGACCATGATGAGGGGTGAGATGTGATAGATTTGAGGATATGGGAGGCATTCCATAGAAGACAACTCGGGATCCTCTGAATATCAGTAGGGGAGTATGGGAATGGGTCACTCCAAGCATTGATCCACCACCCCATCCTTAGGAGAATCAAGTCCTGGAGGTTGGCCAAGGAGCTTGACACATTATTGATGACGCGGGTGTTCCTTTTGCTTCCATAAGGACCAAATTATAATGAAGAATGAAGCTAACCACACTTTCTTGAAAAAAATCGTTCTTTATCGAAATGTGCCATTGATCAAGTAATTCCCTCAAGCGACCTGGGAATACCCATTTGACATTCCATAAATCTAACCACCATTCCCATAATTGGCGAACAGAATTCACAGTGGAGAAAAAGGTGATCCACTGCTCGGAGTAATGATTACAAAAGGAACAAAGGTCTCGGATGCATCAATCAGTCCCATTTTGAGAAGCTTGTGACAAGTGTTAATGCGGTTGAGGAGGGTTGTCCAAATAAACACCTTAATCTGGTGTGGAACTAGGCATTTTCAAAGGCCTTTGATAATGTCATGATTTTGTGGAATAGTGGATTTTGCTAGTTCGAAGATGAGAGACTTAGTAGATAAGTACCCAAATTTGTCAAAGGACCATACGCGATGGTCATCATTATTGGGATCTAGTGAGACTTGAGAGAGCAGTTGGTCGAGAATTAATTTCTCGCATATATCCCTTCTTCTGAGTGATTTGTTCCATGAGAAAGTCCATAACCATCTGCCCCCATCCCAAAATCCGCAATTTTGGATTGTTGCTGCAGGGAAAGTGGTAATGGAGAAGATCTTGGGGAATTTAATTTTGAGAGGCTCAGCCCCCAACCATAAATCATGCCAAAAATATGAAGATGAGCCCGATCCAATTTTCTTCGAACACCTGTTTCAATCAAGGACTTCAAGGCTGGACTGTTGAGGATGGCACGACAAATATTTCTCCATGGACCGCCAGATGAGGGGATTGAGAGGTCACCAATGGTGAAGAAGGGAGAGTGTATATATTTCAATTGGATTACATACCTCCATAGATGGATTGGGTCTTGAAGAAATTACCAAATCCATTTGAATAAGAGAGAGATATTACGGAACTTTAAATTCCCGACACTTAGGTCACCCAGATTTTTCGGCAGTTGGGTAATGCCCCAAGAAACCAAAGGTATTGCTTTTTTTTCACCAACTCCACCCCAGAGAAAATCCTCTGAATTTTAACTATTTTCTCCAAGACTCCCGATGGAAGAGGGAATAAAGACATGAAGTACAACGAGATATTTGCCAATGACGCTTTAATGAGGGTTAAGCGTCCTCCAATGGATAATAATTTGCCCTTCCAAGAGGCAAGCTTGCACTCCATTCTTTCAAAAAAAGAGTCCCAAGTCTTAATGCGGAAAGATGATCCACCAATTGGCAGACCGAGATATTTGAATGACAGTGAGTCAGTCTTGCAGAGCAATAGGTTGGCAGTTTTTTTTTGGCCAAGGAGCATCAACATGGATCCCAATCAAGGAGATTTTGTGAAAATTCACTTTAAGTCCCGAAGCCAAGTGAAATAGAATGAGTGCCATTTTTATGCTCTTAAGGTAGTCAAGCCTGGGGGAGAATATCAGGGTATCATCCGCATATTGCAGATGAGTAATAGCGGGGCAATCATAACAAGCCACGATGCCTTGCCAAAGATTCAAGGTTGTTGCTTTTATGATCGATTGGTTCAATGATTCGACAGTAATAGTGAAGAGGAAGGGGAAAGAGGGTACCTTATCACAAACCTCTTTGGAGGGTGAAGGGGGTTGAAGGAAATCCATTAGTAAGGATTGAGGCTGATACAAACGTGACACACGACATATTCTATTGGTGCCATAAAAGGGGAAAATTCATTTGCTCTATTACCCAATGAAGGAAATTCCACGAGACATTGTCGAATACCTTGTGGAAGTCTAATTTGAAGATAGTAACGGGTGATTTCAAACGTCTACAAGAATCAATCTGCTCCCCCGTAACTAAAGCCCCGTCGAGAATCTGCCTACCTTCGATAAAGGAGGATTGGAGTGGGCCTATACGTGAATTCATTACTTTCTGCAGTATTCTAGCCAAAACTTTAGCGATGATCTTGTTCACACAACCGACCATGCTAATTCATCGAAAATCCTTGAACTCTTATGGATTATCTGATTTCGGAATTAGGGTAATGAAAGCAGTGTTGCTGCCAAAAGGGAGCTCGCACGAGGACCGAAAGTCATGGATCGCAGAGTAGATGTCGTGTTTTATAATATCCCAAGATGCTTTTATAGACTTGAAATTAAAGCCATCAGGCCCCGGGCTTTGTCTAGATCACAAGATGCCATTGCTTGGTCTATTTCGTGATGAAAGAGGGACAATAAGAGCATCAATCTGATCTTAAGTGAGCTGATCGAAATGGAGTCCATCAAAGATTGGTCGAACCTGGAAATCTTCATGGAATATAGATTTGAAGAAATTTTTTGCACACGATTTAATTTCCACATGATCAGGAATTGTCGAGCCATTGATTTTGATTGAAGCAATACCATTGCGTCTTTTCCTGTTTGATGCCACCATGTGAAAAAATTTAGTGTTAAGATGTCCTACTTTTAGCCACAATATGCGAGATTGTTGGACCCAATAGACTTCTTTACGTTTTGTCCATTGCCAAAGATCAGATTGGGCCTCTCTTTTTTTTCTCAATTCCATTTGACCTAGGCACAATGATTTGAGGTCTCATCTAGATCATGAACCAGTTGCTCCAGCACATGAATTTTAGCATCAATTTTCTCATAATCAAAATTATTCCAAGACCTGAGATGAGCGTTGTCTTCTTTCAATTTTTCTAGAGAGTGATGAGTGTGCACTCTTGAGCCAAGCCTTTTTAATGATTTTAATGCAATTTGGGTCTGATAACCAGCAATTCTGAAAACGAAAGGGTTTGGGCCCCCAATTCCGATCCAGAGAATGCATCAATAATGGACAATGGTCCGAGAGCCCTCGATGCAAAAGAGTTATCTTGAGAGAAGGGGTGATTGAGGTCAATTCGTCTTGGACGAACAGTCTATCAAGCAAGCATTTGGGATTCCCCTAAACCAAGTAAAACCTCTAGAAGAAGAATGTATTTCTATAAGATTGAGGTTGCTAAGCATTTTAAATCATTCGATCCAGATTGTGATAATGATAAGCTTCCTATTTCTTTTGCCAACAAGACTTCATTGAAGTCTCCTATGATGAGACATGGGTGTTGAATCTTGAGAATAAAGTCTTAAATTTCCTTTCAAACGTGAGACCTGTCAAGAGCAGCACATGGGTTATACATATTAATTAACACGCATTCAAAATTTAGTGATGGTATAATACCACTAATTGCTATCCAATGGCGATGGATAGTGGATTGATTTAGAGTGAAGAAATTTGAATCCCAGATTGAAACAAGGCCACCCGAGTTTCCAGAGGAGGGGCTGAAAGAATGAGTTAAGTTTGATGATTTGTAGAAGGAGGGAAGGATTTTGGGTGAGATTTCTTCCATTTTTGTCTCTTGGATAAAAATGAAGGATGGAGCATGCTTTGTGATCAATTTCCCAGGGTACTTCGATTGGCTCGAGCTCCAAGACCCCTAATATTCCATGAGAGAGCAGACATTGGATGATATGAAAATTGATGAGCATAAGTGAATCCACGCACAATTAGAGTTCCAATTTTGCCATTAATCAGCAAGGATTTCGTCGATTCTTGCTCTTAAGTCTGCTTGGGAGCCACTCAATGAAAGACCTAAGGTCTTTGTAGAGGTGATCATTTTGGCCCGGCCCGGCCCGCTTTTGGGCCGGGTTTTGGGCAAGCCAAAAACGACTTTTTAGTCTATTTTTTGGCCCGGCCCGTTTTGGCCCGCAAAAGCCCGCTAATTTAGGCCCGAATTAGCGGGCTTTGGACACAAAAATTCGGCCTGAATTTAGGCCCGGCCCGACCAATGGGAAATTTTTTTTGGCCGCGGCCCGGCCCATGATCACCTCTAGGTCTTTGCTATGTTGATGACATCATCCACCCTGATGCATATATCATCTGTAGAGAGGGGCTCAAAATTCGATTGAGGATGATTCTTTGATGAGGCTAGTTTTTGTTTCTTTTTTTTCTTCAGTTTTTTCGTTCGTTTTTTTGCCTGGCTTATTTTTTTTTCAAATGAGATGGATCCTCAAATCCTGGAGAGAAGTAAGGGCCTAAGAAGGAGGTGGATCCCATAATTGTTGAGCTTGATTTTTGTTGATTTTTGGGGGCTTTTGATTGAGTTTAGGGTGGACTAAAGGTCTGATTCTTATTTTTTGGGCCATTGGATTTTATCTGACTATGAGATGATTGGGCTTGAGTGGCATTGGGTTGGTACAAATTCGAGAGAGGGGAAGTTTGGAGTGCCTGGAAAAAGAAAGGTTGACTTTTTGGATTGTTTTAACATGTGTTTTTTGAGAGGAATATGGAAGGAGGGCTTTGGGAAGTGAGATGTAACTAGGAGCCATCAGTATGAAGCGAGTTATTGAGGATGTGAATCAGTGGGCTTCCAGAGGCTTCTTGGTCAATTCCCAAGGATGCATGAGAATTATTGGGAGACCCAAAAGTCATTTCGGCTGTGGGGCTATGGTAAGAATTAGATTCCTTTGGTTCTTCATCCATGACGTCATCGTCATTGTCATCTTCGCTGGCACCGTAGTTATTTTTTGTTGGCATTTGCAACGACATACATTGTTCCTTGTAGGTGGATTTTGGGTTCTATCCTCCCATATGAATATATTGGACCTATTTCCATCAACCTTGAGAACTATTTTTGAATTTATTTTGAACATGAAATATGTGGTTACTAAGATTTTTGCATTATTAGATTTTTTGTGGTATATTGAGAGAACTTTTCCAAAGATACTCCTAATCTTAAGGAAGTTGTCACATCCCCAAGCTTTCAGGGGTACCCCATGAATGGATAACCATGTTTCTCGCCAGATTTGTCGTTGACCTCCCTGATCTCAATAAACCATTTTGATAACCATTTGCTTTGAATAATTTCCATTTTGTCTTCCCTTGTATCAGATCTTATTAGATGAAGCATACCCCCAAGGGGGTGGATTTTAAGGCATAGAACTCCTTTAGCATGGATTTGATCTAGAATATAGTTAGATGAGGAAGAAAAGTGGGCAACACCAATGACGCTTTTACTAAATAACTCCTCATTCTCTGTAATTTTTTTCACTTTTAAAACTTCAAAAGATATGTTTTTTCGGTTTTGTTCTTCTTCTTCTTCACCTAACACTCTTGAGCTAATTATTCGTAAAGAAGATAGGTCTTGTGAGAAAAAATCCGGTTGGGGTTCGATTGTTTGGAGTGAGAAATAGATATCAATTGAGGATGCATTTACCATAGGATGGTTACGGTTGGGGTGGTGGTTTGGATTTGGTAGTGGTGGTGGGCGAGGCAACCTCTCTATAGGATCTGTTGTCTCTCATATTTGTTTTGGTTGTGGATTTCGCAGGATTCTGGTTTTGATTTGGAATGTGAGTTTGGGTGTGGAGGGATGGAAAATCAGGTTTGTCAAACTTTGCGGGTTTAATTTTTAATATGAAATTTCCAATTTTTTCTCCGTTTTCCAATTTGATGGCATGGTGAAGAGAGTGTGGTGAGAGAAATTTGATGAATGCTATCGATATTGATTATGGGGATCTGATTGAGGAGGTAAGTATATGGTTGAGATTGATCCATATCGGTGGAAAATTTCAAGGATTTGAGCTTGGTGGATGTTTAGAGGGATAAATCTAATGTAGGCTGTTTTGATGGTTGAGGTTCAACGGTTGGTAGAAGTGTGGCGGTTCTTGTGGGGATTCTTTTTCTTCACTAAGGTACAATTACTAGTTGCTCGCACACCGGCTTCTTTGTCTATTCCCTCTCACTTTGTTTGCCTTTCCCCTCTCTCTCTCACTAGACACGATTTTTAAGTTCTAATTATCCTTTTCTTTTACTCCCTCCGTTTCTTTTTAATTTACTCACTTCACTTTGGGGGAGGACCAAGAATGAAGTACTCCCTCCATCCCATAATACTCTTTACACTTTCCCTTTCTATCTGTCCCAAAATACTCTTTACACTTCTATTTTGGGATATGATCCACTATTATTTTAATTATTCTACCTTTTGAACTATTGACCCACACTCTCTCTCCTCCAAATAAAATAATATCACTCTTATTACCTACCAACTATAACCATGGTCCACATTCTCTCTCCTTAAAATAAAATAATACTACTTTTACTAACTTATAACTCCTATCAAATCTACTTTTCATTAAAATAACAATTGATAATCAAACAATAACTTATTATCTAAAACTACCTGCCTTGATATAAGTGTCAAGAGTGTTTAGTGACGGAGGGAGTACAAAAGTATAAGAGAGAAACTCAAAAGGTGAAGAAAGAAATCGAAAAGCGTGAAAGACATACTAAAAAGTGGGTTAAAATATTAAAAAGTGAATGACATAGATAGATTAATAGACAAAGTAAATGGAATATATTATTAAAATAGAAAAAATAATAGTGTATAGATTTAAAATAAATAGACCAAAAAATGTGTAAATTAATAAGAAACCAAGGAAGTAATTTTCTCAAATATTATCATTAGGGTTGCACATGATTTGTAAAATAACTCAAAAAAGAAGGACCATAACCTTAGACTAAGGGTATATTCTCTGCGACATAAAACAACTAAACTGAATTGAACTGACTGCAACTGAACTGAACTGAATTAAATTATATTAAATTATAACTAACAATAGTGATAATAATATACGATAATATTATTCAATTAATAATAAATTCATAATAATGATTTATAATAATAATAAGTTATTAAATAAAATAATAATAATAAATTGTTGTAATAAATTATTAAATAATAATAGTATATTATTGTGAGATATATGGAGTAGTCCGTAATAGAAAAATAAACTAATAACTTGACGAACAAAATTAGAATATCGAAATATAGAATATACTTTATCACCCAACGCTTAAAAAGAATGTTAAAAATTTAATGCGATGTGTACATTAGTTTTAACAATTTTCGATTTTAAAAAAAAATACAAACTACATACTTGCAATGTAAAGCTAAATTAAATACTTATAACTTTTGGATTCTGGGCCATTCTTTGCCACTAAGGTTTAACTTTTACTTCACCACAACCTTTAAAAACTAAAGGGGCATTTCACCACAACCTGTTCTTTGAATTAAATATTATCTCTATTTCTCTTTTTTTTCGAGCGGCATCACGGTTCGTTCATGCCCAACCAAGGTAATAGTTTGCTCCCTCCAATTTCAACTATCAAAACGTGTATATTTTTTTTTTCATTTCAACAATGACAAGTATTATTGTTGTTATTGTTAATAGTATTAGTGTTGTCATCTACTAAAAAGTTTGTACTTTGAACAATGGCAAATATTATCGAAATGTGTACTCCCTCTGTTTTTTATATCATTCTCACTTACAATCTTGACACTATTCAAACTAAGAGAGAATATTCTCAATTTTTTTCCAATTTATAAGAAAAAATATAATTATGTGGGGTCTTGTTTGGTTCGTCTCAATTAGTACATTATTAATATTTAATCGTTATAATTTTTTCTATTATATAATGAAAGATATTTAAGTTCAAAGATGTGCATTGGAAGATGTGCACATGAAAGTGAGAAAGATAAAAAGAAAGCAGTGGGGTTACTTCTTATGCTTGAATTATCATTTCAATATAATTAGCCTAATCATATAAAAAAAGTATTAGCAAAAAAATAATTAGCAATATTAAAATAATAATAATAATATTTTTAATTATAATATTAAAAGCAATGGTAATAGGAGTAATAATAACAAAAATAATATAATAATAATTGTAATCATGATATTAATATTTATAATAGTAACAGTAATAGTAGTAATAATAATAATGATGATAATAATAATTATCATTGTTTTATTATTAGAGAATTAAATGACTGAACTGAACTGGACCGATAATTGAACTAAACTAAACTGATTGTAACTGAACTGAAGTGAATTTAATTGAAAAATAAGATGGGGAGAACATGTCCTAAGGTAAAAAATGCTAAAATAAAGAAGAATATAGGGTTCCGATATAGTCGCCGACTTTTGACGAGTCTTATGCCGATGTTTACACCTATTTATCATATTTCTTACCGTGGAGGTTATGCGCGTTGCTTTGTGTTTCTCACCTAAAGCTGTAGTTGGTAACAATTTTTTCTTAAAATTTATGACAGTACTTCTTATAATTGGTACCAATAATATAGTCCCTCCTTTTCAAATTATAAGGCATGTAAACCACTTTTACGCATATTAAAAATTTAGTTAGTTTTAGTTAGATTTGCATAGGTAATAAAAAATTGACATTAAATGTTGTATTGATAATAGAAAATAACCTATAATCTTATCTTGATAGTATAAAGTTGCATTTGGTTTTACATCGATTTAATGTAAAATACCTTATATTTTGAAACAAATTTTTTTAGCTAAAATGCCTTATAATTTGAAATAGAGGGAGTATTTTGTAATTTTCTGGTCCACTGTCCACAATAATAAGTTATAAATTTTATGATACGAGCTTTGATGTCAACAAATAATTTTTTAAAATTTTTCAACAAATCTCCATTCTCCATCATATTTGTTTTTTGGTTCTTTTCAATGCGCAAGAGGTTAGTCATGCCAATAAAATATAGAAAAAATTAACAAAAACAATCTAAATTATAGGTGTTGTATTCTTTTCAATCCCAACTAAGGATTATTTTTGAGTAGTTCTTAGGATACGTTTTCTAAAAACGGACATATTTGACTGATGATCTACTCAACAAGTTAAATTTTTGGGAAATTTCCTTAGGTACCCCTGAGGTTTGACGTAATTGTCAAATTATCCCTCACATTCGGGGAATTCCTCAAATACCCCTGAACTTTGTGTTTGGGCTCAAAATACCCTTATCATATACCGAAATTCAAGTGCATTAATTTCCAAAGGTACCCTTGAAACTTAATCTTTGAACTTCAAAATTCAATAAGGGTATTTTGCATTGAGAATTAAGCCAAACCTCAAGGGTAACTCAGGAAATTTCCCTAATTTTTTTTTACATGTTTTTAGAAAACGTATCCTAAGGACTACTCCCCTGCCGCCATTCAGCCTCACTCTTCTTCTTTCTCCTTTTCTCTTTCCCCTGCCCTTACATCCTCCCTTCCCTACCACCATTCTTCGTCACGCTGGTGACCATCTCAGATCGCTCTCCGTCTTCCTCCTTTTCTCTCTCCCTTACCCCAACCTTCTCACTCCCTAGCCATTAACAAGTAAGCTTGGTCTCGAATCACAGACTTCAACAAACACGTAACCTCATACAATTAACCACTACTATTTGTCACTTCATCGCCACTAAAAACAACAACTCCATCCCGATTCGCGACGGCCGGAACCAGAAAATCAAGAACAAAAGAAGTATCACTCAAATGTGGAGCAACATTCAATTGGAGCACAATGTTGGGGATTTTAATCTTCGGTCATCCACCTCGAAAACTATTATGGGTTGTGAAATTTGTGGAACGTAGGCATCAAACGCATCGTTTTGGCCCGATTTTGCTATGGTGAAATGGTGAGAGTGGGGAAATAGGTGTGGGTGTATCTGTGGATGTGGGGACGGGGTGGTAGGGGAGGGAGGTTTTGAAAGGGGTGGTAGGTTTAGGGAGGGGGTTATAAAGGGGACGGGGTGGGGATGGGTGCGGTTGAGGAGGGGCTGGTAGGGTGGCAATTTTAGGGGTGGGGTTGGGGTGGCAATTTTTAGGGTGGGGAAGGGGTGGTTTGGGTGGTGGTTTTATAGGGTTTACCTATTGTAGAAGGTCACTAACCTGTTAGAATCGTTTTTAGAAAACATACCCCAATGTTGGGAGTGCTCATAAATAATTTTTAGTTGGGATTAAAATGACGAAACATCCATAGTTGTTAACATTCCTGTTAATTATTCCTCAAATATAATCTAAAACGAAAAGTAATTGGAGATCTGAAAGCAATATCGTAAATTAGGAAGGTAGTAAAAAATGACGATAGACAGTAAATAGCCATAATAACAAATAGAGTTTGTCTTGTAAGAGATCGCCTACTTTTAAATTAAAATTAGGCAGTGGTAAGCTCAATATTAAAAAGAGAATTAGCCCAATAGTGATAGGTTAATTTCTTTCGGTGACTTGTTTAATCCATTTAGTGACTAGGTCTACTATAATATTAAAATTAGACCGTCTCTTTTAATAATTTTTGTAACAAATAAGTGAATAAATTAGTCGACTTTTCGATCTCCATTTTACTGTACGTTTACTATATGTAGATTTAGTCTGTCAAATCTGCTGTTGTATTAATGGGCCGGGAAAGGGTCATTTTATTTTCTTTTGATGAGATCATGGCTTCTAGTCATATCAATATCATGTTGACATGCTTCATGCTACATGCTTAACCTTTATTTCTACTCATTTTAAATGATGATGCTACATTAAGTCAGTTGGGTTCATGACTTTGATAAGTACTGCCCTGTGTAGTGGCAAACTTATATTGAGGCAAAGGGTGCTCATTAGCATTCTAAAGTAAATAAAAGATTATCTATCTTTTTAGATGGATGTTAGAAAATAAATAAATAAAACTTCTTTTGCTTCTTTTTACTTGCAATAATTTGACTTTAACTCTTGTCAATGCACAACTTTAATGTCTTCAATCATTAATATATTCGAATATTGATAATTAAAAATTATAAAAAGTAAATATTCGGAAAATACATTGGACCAAATCTAACGAGATCCCATGTTTTTTCTTAGCTATAAATCACCAAAAATAAACTAGTAGAGTTTGTAAATTGTCTAAAAATCAAAGTGTTGCAAAAAAAAAGAATGGAGGGAGTCTTAGTCCTCGATTTTTGCAATCTCAAATTACCAATTCTAAAATCAATAACTAAGGGCTTGTTCGTCATCATTGTGGTTTTTAGATTTTTGGTTTTTTGTATTTAAAAGTCATATTATGTCGTATAATGGATCAAAAGTTAGTCAAATTAAACTTATTAAAAACATGATGATTTTGAAAACGGACAACTAAAAAGTGAAAAACACTTTTTCTTATTTTCTATTTTTATTTTTTAATTTTTAAAAAATTGAAAACAAAAAACAAGAAACGATAACAAACAAGCTCTAAGGCTCTCAAACTACAATTTAGTTGCTCTACTAACCACATGGCTTACAGTCACAGGGGTTATTCTTAACACTTTTTTATCTATTAGTGCAGATTAAGGACACATAACAATAATTGCTATATGTAGAGTCATAATTAGAATTATATTTTTTAATATGGAGAACCTTGTTTTAGGTAGCAAACGGGAGAGTGATGCCGTAAGTTTGGTGATCATAGTGTATCGAGCATGCTTTTACGCACGTAGTGCCGAAAGACGCAGCTTTTTAGTATGCGTCCCTTAAAAAAAATTGAGGCTAAGTGGAGTAGCAATGATAGAGTATAATTGCGATAAAAAGGTCGTCATGTAGATAATTATATTTTCATTTCAGAGCTTTGACCTTACCCCTCAAGTTGTAGCGATAGTTTATGAATTGTGTTATCATTAAATTAAGTTCATCAAATATCTTATTAGTGATCTAGGACAATAGGAGGTTGTTGCAATAAAAAGTTTTTGCGAATGCTGTCATTTCAATTTTATGAAACCACGGTTCCACTTGCAAATGCTGGGGGGTGGGCCAGGCCCATCGTAACTAATGTACAAGGTTGACGGTTGGGTAGTGGTGTCAGAAACAGATCTGATCGCTGGGTCAATCTGATTTTGACCTGACTTGAACCTGGTTCGATCTGTGAAGGTCAGTCTCCAGATTTGACTGAAACCTGACCTGGGATTACCCAGACCCGACCGATACCCGACAAGATTATATTCTGACCTGTTCAGACGGACCTGCTTTCAAACCCGAACCCGACCATAATCTAACAAGATATTAAATATTAACTTAAAATCCAACCAGACCCTGCAAATATGTGATTTAACCCGATTTATTTATGATAGACCCGAATTCAACTATAATTCAGTTGAACCAAATAAAATAATATATATTTTACATTACAAGAAAATGTGCCATTTACGACCAGATTTCTGGTCGTAAAAAGCTCAAAACTGGTCGAAAAAGCCTTTTACGACCAGAAACATGTGTGGTCTCCGGTGGTCGTAAAAGGCTTGGTCGTAAATAACTTTACGACTAGATTTAGTTTCTGGTCGTAATTGCTATATATATATATATATATATATATTATATATATATATATATATATATATATATATATATATATAAAGTTATCATTTACGACCAGAAAATCTGGTCGTAATTGCTAAATAAAAAAAATTAAAAATAGCAAGTATTTAGAGTTGCTAATTTCATTCCAATGCCCAAATTGAATGGCATCATCAAGTGTTGAGAAGATGGCATTAAATAAACATAACATGTAAAAATAAATCAATTTATATGATTAAAATTAATACTTTATGTAATTTACAATGCTAAAATCTTTAAACACATTACATACTATCAAACTTTAACTT
This sequence comes from Beta vulgaris subsp. vulgaris, assembly GCF_026745355.1. Taxonomy (NCBI): domain Eukaryota; kingdom Viridiplantae; phylum Streptophyta; class Magnoliopsida; order Caryophyllales; family Amaranthaceae; genus Beta; species Beta vulgaris. The sequence goes on along the minus strand of NC_079204.1, from coordinate 24,559,453 downwards.
AATATTTCAAAAAAAAAATTGAAAAAGAAAATCTGAAACATCTTCATCCACGTTCTTCATCATCTTTTAGGGTCTTCTTCATCTTCATCCTGTCAACTAAAATACATACAAGAAAAAAAATTAGATCAACAGCCCCTCAAAAAAATTAAAAAAAAAAAATTCAGATCAACCGAAAATAGATAAAAAATTTCAGTCAAACAAATTACAAGAACATAACTTAAATCAACCGAAAATAGATCCAAATTTAAATAAAACAAAATTCAAGAACAAGATTAGATCCGAAACCCTAATGAAAAAAGAAAACCCCTGAAACGAAACACATAAACCAGTTACCCAGAAAATTATGAACATTAACCGAGCAAAAATTTTCAGCATAAACCCAGATCAACTATGTGCATAAACCAAGCGATATAATCCCTAAAAATTCGAACAAAGCCGATTAAAATACCCCAAAAATTTTCGAACAAAATAGATTAATATACCCGTAAAAACATCGAACAAAAGCCCAAGAAAATTGAACAAAACCCCATATGTGCAGCGAGAATGACGTTGATGTTAAGCGAGAATGATGAGAGGCGAACGAACACATTGGTTGTGGAGGATGAGAGAGGCTAGCAGACGAGAGTGAGAGATGAGAGAGAAAGAGCATCTTAAAAGGGAGGAAGGGTGGTGGTGGCGGCCGAATTCCGGCAAGGACAGAGAAAGGAAGGAAGGAGCAGCACAATGAAAGAGCAGCGGTTTTTTTTTTTTTGAGGTGATGAAAGAGCAGCGACTGAACATAGAGAAATAGGATTTTTAGGTTTGGAGGAGAGATGGGAGAATGTAATAGGGTAGGAGACGATCTAACGGTTCATTTTGTTTTATGACATATATCCAATGGTTAATATTCATGATTCGTGTGCTTTGTGTTATTTTCTTGTGTGCCCTTGATTATGATGATCTAAGGGTTTAGATTTTGCCCATTAGATGATTTTGGATTTTGCCTTAAGAAAACAAATAATCCCACCAAATTATTATTCATAACAACTAATCTCCATGTTCCACATCCCTAAACCCCAAATCTCATACCTTATAACCCCATTTTAAAAAATATTGTGATTAATGAGAATGAGAAGAAAGAAACTTTCTCTCTAAGAAAGCGCTCTGGTGTAGGATAAGGTAAAACACTATCGTGCACCAAGCTGCTCCCATGGGGAGAAAGAAGAAGGCAACTGTGCCGGAAAATGGTTCGCCGGCATCGGTTCAGCCTCTAGAACATAAGGAACAATCTCAGGAAGATATTGTAGTTGAGGTTCATGAGAAAATGAATGAAACAGTAACTATGAGCCCGTCAAATGTTACGTTGCCGGAATCGGTTAAGGCCAATGCTGCTGCAGGAGTTGTTTTTGGGGAAGAAGCAAGACAAAACTGGAAGTCCTTTACAGCTCAGAGCAAAATCTCCGATAGAGGTATGGGTTTAAAATTTGTTGCACCTACTGTAGTTGATGGAGTTTCTATTGCAAAACTAGAGAAATCTGAGGTTGATAAAATGAATGAAATCTGGATGAATGCGGTGATAGTGTATGTAGTTGGTCAAAACCCAACACTTACAGCACTAAAATAATTTATTATGGCGAACTGGAATCTGGGGAATGAACCTCAGATGTTTAAACATGAAGAGGGGTATTTTGTGGTGAAAATGGGAAGTAGAGAAGGTAGGGATGATGTAATTTTTGCAGGCCCTCACTTATTCTATGGCAAGCCTATGATTGTCAAGCCATGGACAGCAAGCTTTAACTTTCATAATGAAGTACTGAAGGTGATACCTATATGGATAAAGTTGCCAAATCTACCTTTGAACTGTTGGAGTGAGGATTCTCTAAGCAGGATTGGTAGTTTGATTGGGGTACCCTTATATGCTGATGAATGTACTTCAAAAGCTTTAAGAGTTTCTTTTGCAAGGATATTGGTGGAGATGAATGTGACTAGGGAGGTGAAGAAAATGGTGAAAATAGCTGACCCTAATGGTCAGACTATTGTTCAACCAGTGCTGTATGATTGGCTCCCAGCTTATTGTAAGAAATGTAATGAAGTGGGACATAATTGTGAGGCTAAGGTGAATAGAATGCAGAAAGTTACACAAAAACAGTGGGTTCAGAAGAAAGACAAAGTGGTCCAGATACAGGAAGTGGCTGAGACAAGTCAAAAGGGTGATTGTGATGCAGAGGGTCCCTCATTAGCAGTAGATCCTAACTTAGGTGGGGGTCCTGTTATTGAGGTAGATCCTAGCTCACTAATTACCCCTACTCAAACACCTGTAGCTACAAAAGAGGATGAGCAAGAGAAGGAAATGGAAGCAGAAGGTGGGTGGAAAGTGGTTACTAGAAAGACAAAGGATAAAGGGAAGCTACCAATGTATGCTTCAAGAATGATTGAATACAGTAATCATCAGGATCCAGGGAGAACTGGAGGTGCTAAGGGACCAAACCCTTATTTGTCTTAATGATAGTGGGATCTTGGAATGTTAGGGGTTTAAATGACCCTAGTAAAATAAAGGAAATCAAGCATTTCCTAGCTGAGAAGAAAATTACAGTATGTGCTCTTCTGGAGACAAGAGTTAGAAGCCCAAATGTGCTAAAAGTGCAGAGAAAATTGGGAGGATTCTGGAGTTGGTGTTGTAACTACTCATCTTCCCCTAGAGGTAGGATGTGGGTGGGTTGGCAAGCTGCTGAGGTTTGTTTGAGAGTGGTGAAGCAATCTGAGCAGGTTATGGTGTCTGAGGTTACTAGCTTAGATGCAACTGTGGAGTTCATCTTTGTTAGTGTATATGGGCTCCATACTATCAATGATAGGAAGAGCTTATGGATTGAATTATTAGAGGTGATTGCCACTTGTGACAAGCCTTGCATTATCATTGGTGATTTTAATGCTATTTATCAGGTGGATGACAGAGTCAATGGGGCCATGGTTAGTGAGGCTGAAACTCAAGATATGGAAGATTTTATTCAGAGAGGGAATGTAATTGAAGCTCCAAGTATGGGTTTTTATTATTCATGGAGTAATAAAGGTCTTGGGACTTCTAGAATTGCTAGTAGAATAGATAGAGCTTTTGTTAATGCTCAATGGATGACTCAATTTCCTGATGTGAAAGTCAATTACCTGCCAAATGGAGTTTCAGATCACTCCCCTTTGATTTTTGACTTAGTAAATTCAAGAGAGGAAGGCAGCAGACCTTTCAGATTCAATAACATTCTGTGTGAACACAAGGATTTTGAAGAGACAGTGACTACTGCTTGGAGAGAAGGCAAGAGAGATATAAAATGAAACTTGTCTGGAACAAGTTTAAGAAGGTGAAGGTGGCTCTCAAAGCTCTTCATACTAGACATTACTCTCAAGCTCATTTGAAAGTGGAGGAGCTTAGAAGAAGGCTTGCTGCTATTCAGGATCTTCCTCAAATACAACATGATGAGAGGGTGCAGACAGATGAAAAAGAATGTTGTGAGCAATTGAGATTTTGGTCTCGAATTGATGATAGTATTATTAGACAAAAATCTCGAATAAACTGGCTGCAGGAAGGTGATTCTAATACCAAGCTTTTCTTCAATGCAATGAAGATCAGAAGAGCTAGAAACAAAATGGCTCTTCTGTATACAGAAAGTGGTGTGCTATTGAATAACAAAGCTGATATAACTCAGGAACTGGTGGGTTTCTATGAGAATTTATTGGACACTTGTGCTAGAGAGCTCCCTAGTATAGACCTCCCAACAGTTAGAGATGGTGCTAAGCTGAGTCCTGGTGCTCAAGAGATATTAAGCAAGCCTGTGAGTCCAGAGGAGATTGAGAGAGCTTTGTGGGATATTGAGGATTCCAAAGCTCCTGGAATGGATGGATTTAATGCTTTCTTTTTTAAAAAAAGCTGGAGATTCATCAAGCATGATGTTATTGCAGCTGTCCTAGAATTTTTCCAAAATGGTCATCTTCATGGTCCTGTCAACATAACTGCTGTTACATTGGTGCCCAAGAAAGCTGATGCAAGACATGCAAAGGACTATAGACCTATAGCTTGCTGTACTACATTGTATAAAATCATTTCCAAGGTTATCACTCATAGACTTCATCAGGTTATTGGGGAGGTGATAAATCAAGCTCAATCTGGTTTTATCCCTGGAAGACACATAGCTGACAATATCATATTAGCTACAGAGCTAATCAGAGGTTATGGGAGAACCCACATCTCACCTAGATGTGTTATAAAGGTGGACATCAGGAAGGCCTATGATTCTGTTGAATGGCCTTTCCTAGAAGGCATGTTATGTGAATTAGGCTTTCCTTGCAAGTGCATTACTTGGATAATGGCTTGTGTGCAAAGTGCATCTTACTCTCTGCTTATTGATGGAATCCCAACTAAGCCTTTTAAAGCAAAAAAAGGCATAAGACAGGGAGATCCTCTCTCTCCTTTCTTGTTTGCCATTTGTATGGAGTATTTGAGTAGGTGTCTGGGTAGACTCAAACTGAATCCTGATTTCAATTTTCACCCTAAGTGTGAAAAACTTCACCTCACCCACCTAATGTTTGCAGATGATCTGCTTCTCTTTGCAAGAGCAGATATGAGCTCTATTGTCAAAATCATGGCTGCTTTTCAAAATTTTTCTCTAGCATCTGGTCTAGCAGCAAGTGTGGATAAAAGTTGTCTATATGTGGCTGGAGTCTCTCAGCTAGAAGCAGTACAATTGGCTGATGCTATTCATCTTCCAGTAGGGAACCTCCCTTTTAAATACTTGGGGATTCCTCTCACTTCTAGGAAGCTGTCTTTTGTGTAATGCAAACCTTTGATTACCAAAATCACTGAAAGAGCACAAAGTTGGATGGCTCATCTTCTCTCATATGCAGGAAGGATGCAACTTATAAGAGCCATTCTAAGTAGTATGCAAAACTACTGGGCACATATCTTCCCTCTCTCAAAAAAAGTGATTAAAGCTGTTGAGAGAATTTGCTGTAGGTTTCTATGGACAGGTGAGACTAATCCTTCTCACAAAGCTCCTGTTGCTTGGTCTCAATTTTATAAACCAAAAAGAGCAGGTGGTTGGAATTTGATTAATATGAAAATTTGGAACAAGGCTGCTATTTTGAAACTTTTGTGGGCCTTGGCTTTTAAAACTGATAAACTCTGGGTGAGATGGGTGAATGCTTACTACATTAAACGAGGAAACATTCACAGTGTTACTATTACTAGTAACACTTCTTGGTTGCTTAGGAAAATTATTGACAGTAGGGACTTATTGTTGCAACTAGGAGGCTGGGATAATGTTTTACAGCAAGGAAAATACAGTATCAAAGCTGTATATAGAATGCTTGTGGAGACTGAAGATATAGTGGAGTGGAGAAGGCTGATTAGTAACAACAAGGCAACTCCAAAGAGCAAATTTATTCTCTGGCTGGCTGTTCAGAACAGACTGTATACCACTGATAGACTTCAACAGTGGAATATACAATGTAACAGGAGATGTTATCTTTGTGAGAAGGATTTAGAATCTACAAATCATCTGTTTTTTCAATGTGAATATGCTGATCAGGTGTGGAGGACTTTGCTTCAACTCCTGGGGATAAGCAGAGGTGGTAAAGGGTTTCAAGAAGAGAAAATTATTGCTGCAACTAAAGCTCATAACAGAAGTTGTAAAGCCAAGCTATATGTGCAACTGTTTACAGAGGCAGTTTACATGATTTGGAGTCAGAGGAATCAAAGGTTGTATAGTGGGAAATGCTTAACAGTTAGCCAAGCCATTAGAGAAATTGTTTTTAGAGTTGCTGGGAGATGTGATGTAAGAGATAGAAATCTTCTACTCTTTTGATCATGTAGTTGGTGTGCTCTTTCCTCAGATGATGGGAAAGTTGCTTAGTTTGTATTAATTTTTTTTGGTAGCCAATAATAATTTTGAATTGCCAAAAAAAAAAAAAATATAATTATTTATAGTATTAATCTCATATCCACTAATTGATCATATATTCATAGTTAATATATAATACTCATTATTATTATTGTTAGTTATGCTATTAGAACATATTAAGAGTCTATGTTCATTAATAATCAATCGCGTATTAGTTAGAATGATTCCAATATTATTATATCGTACTGAAGTATTTAAGTCTACTGATAAAATAGTTTGTTTATAGTCACTATATGCAAAGTTAAGACATATAGCTCAAGTAGATGTTTTTTGTTTCAAAATACATTTCTTATAAAGACGATTAACTCAAATATTGTATTGTTATCTTAATTAGCCTATCAACTACCATTGACACATTCGTTTAGTATAATATGTAATTTGAATCATTCAAGTAGATTTCTTTGTTTATGAAACACATTATACTCGAGGACGATTATCATAATGATTACCCACTTACATTAACTAATCTATACACTGATCCACTTGTATTACTTTGTGTTTATATATACTAATGTATACTAGCTAGAAACGTAACACATTGATCTATACACTATCTATACATTGACATATAGTCGAAATGCAATACATTAATCTATATACTAATTTAGATGGCCCGATCAGGAGTTACCCAAAGTTGAATGGACGTTCAATAGCGAATGGACCTGATGTTTCACAATGATCGAACTCAGGTTATTACTAATTCAACCCGAATACATTTGACTTAACACAACCGTACATGAAACCTAAATACGACCTGCGCAAACCGGGCAAAAAAATATCAACGGGTGATCATATCCAGGATTGGATCGGTTTGTAAATGGAACGCTCAGACCTGTTCGGCACCCAGGAATTCAATGATTTAAATGTGTTCGACTCAGTTGAACAAAACCTGACAAATCATGACCTGGGCCACTGACAATCAGAATCTTGACCTGTCCGGGTATGACCTGGTTCCCCCTGGGTATACCCAGAACCTGTTTTGACACCACTACGGTTGGGTTACCACCGAATAGTACAATACTCTATCTGTTTCTTAATATAGTGCTCATATATTTTTTTAGTGTATCAAAATATTGTTTTTATTTTCTTGTTTTATCAATTTATTTTGACTAAATTATCTTTTATTTTTACATAAACTTTCCAAAATACTCATACCTTTCTTTTTGAAAATGTATCCTTACTTATTATTTTACACCATTCGGCAGAACATGTATTGCTCTTTTATTTTCATTAAGAGAAAAAGAAATACAGAATTAGTTTCAAGACAAAAGTACCAAAAATGCACTTACTTTATTATTTTTTCTAGAAAAATCCTACTATTATTTTACTTTATTATTTTTTCTAGAAAAATCCTACTATTAGGAAAAATTGACTATCTAAATTAGGGAATTTTTAGATGGTTATTGTGTGTTCTACAAAATTCTAGATGACACCTGTGAGGTTTTTGCTGTTATAAAGAGTATGCCATCATTCAAGGAATCGCGCCAAGATGATTATGGACCTAGAGAAGCCCAATGTTATCAAACTAGAGCAAGAGGTGATGGTTGTCATGCATTCCCATAAGGAATAAATAATGCTTATGTAGTTCTAATCCCAACAATTGATGTACCTCAAAAGCGGAAGCAATTTTGACCAATTGGGCTAAGCAATATTGTTTATAAGTTGGTGATTAAAGTGATTGTGAATTAGCTAAAACCTATCTTTCACTTCTTATATCCCCGACTTGGTGCAATTTGTTCTTCAAAGGCATATTAAGACACAACATTATCATTGTGCAAGAATGCTCCATTCGATGGATAAACAAGGAAAAGTCGGATATGTGGCAGTGAAAATAGATTTTAAAAAGCTTATTACGATCGCCTTCGGTGGGGGTATACGAGAATCTCTAATGGAGTTGAGGTTACCTAAACATTTGGTAGAGATAGTCATGAACTGCATAATGTCGACTAAACTTCATATCTTATGTAATGGTGAGCCTTTGGAAGAATTTAGTCGTTCTCACGGAACGCGTCAAGGTGATTCGTTGTCACCTTATTTGTAAATCATCTGCATGAAAGGCTGAGCAATTTGGTCGATTAGGAAATTCGCCTTGGAGCCCGGAAGCTAGTAAAAGTAAGAAGGAAGAGTGTGTGATGGGTTCTAAAATAGTATTGCAAGTGTGCGGTGTCTGTTGTTAGTGTACACTTAACCAATACGGGCCGATCCACAGGGAGAAGATTTTTATAGATTAATGTTCAATTAGATTTACTATTTCAGAAAAAATATGATTGAATGAATATATAGTACTGATTGAATGAATATCTAGTACTAAGGTGAACTAAATCAGATATGGATGTAAATCAACTAATTAAAATCTATGACATTGATATGGTCCACCATGCTTATACTAATACAATCAATAGACTAAGCTCTAGAAATAGACTATGTACTCTCTCATGATATTGAAAAACGTAATAAGCACAATCAAAGTAAAGGAATTCATCAAACTAAACTTAGTAAGAAATAATACTGAATGATTGCAGAACAATAAAAACAAAATCAACGATATTTATGATATTTAAAGCAAAGAGTTAACACAAAACTAGAAAGAAAACTAAGTGTTTTGACCTAATAAAATAAAGAATCAGAAGATCCCGAATCGAAATAAACAAAACCCTAAATATAGTCTTTCCAAAACCAGTTAAAAGCAAGAAAAATAGTCAACCCGAAAAATCACCCGGTTGGGCAACGGTAAAATATTCTACGACCTTAGTTGGAATTTCCCCCGATTGGGGACACAAGCAATTTTTGGCCCTTTTTCCCCCCAGTCCACCGGGCTATATGCACATAGGTAAATTCATCTCGCCCGGTCGAGGAATTTTCTTCAGCTCTGACGCGAATTCTTCCACCAAATCTGTTGCGCGACTTCTCAGATCCAAAACGGGCTTTCCTTTTGTGACTCAAAAAAGGCCTTAGATGCCTAACCTGCATAATAGTATCTAACAAACGGAAACATGTCCGACCACATCAAATTACACAAAAACGAACTCAAAAGAGCTCAAATTGGTGCTCAATGCTAAGCTAATGAGGTTAAAAACTCTAAATAAAATAGATGCATTAGTCTGCCAATTCCTAACATGGTATTTGCGGACGAATTGTTGTGTTTCGTGAAGCCAACGAGGAAGAAACTGTGACTATGAAACGTTTTCTGGATACTTTTTGTGATGCCTCAAGATGTGATGCCAGTATTGAAAAATATCGAGTTGATTTCTCTAGTAATACAAATATAAAGTCCGAGACGAAGTATGTTCTTACCTATTTTGAATGGAAGCAAAATATGATTTTGGTAAGTATTTCAGGATACTTGTCTGGGCCCAATTGGTTAGCAGCCTAATTAGAGCACAAAAAGCCTCCAAAGAGCCTTGGACAAGAGGTTGTACTGTGTCCCACCACTAGGCTGACCTAATCAAGGGTTTGGAGATCCACCAAAGGGCTAAAATAGTCATTGCCTGAAAACGCAACATGACCATTGACTCCCAGAAGGCCTATTCACCCCATGGTTCCTCTCTGGGAATCTTCAGCACTATAAATACCAGCAGCTTCATCAATGAACATGTATTGTGTTCTCAACTAACAAATTAGAGCATCTCTCTTTAGACTCTCTCTACCTCAATCATCAACTGACTTGAGCGTCGGAGGGGCGATCTCAGAACCTTTTTTTTTTGCATCTCTCCGGTGTACGTATAATTAGCTGAGGTCAATGCTCTTGGGGTCCACTCCGACTCAGCACACATTAGCATCCTTAATTTTAAGACAGAAATAGTTTGGTGCCGTCTGTGGGGATAGCACAATAAGTTGCTTCACCACCACTCAACAAGATTCACCCCGTTGCTAGTCAGCAAAAATTTACCTCATTGTTACTCAACAATGGCCCCAACAAAGAGCACCCGCAACAAACAACCTTCAGCACAAGCCCAAAGATCTGAGCAGGCACCCTCATCTTCCCACCATAAGAGATCCGAACGGGCACCTTCACCTACCATCCTTCGATCTCCCACAGTCCATACTGTTCATGCTAACATTTATCTCTTACGACAAAATTAAAGTTTGGGACGATTCAACCAGATTATGTGTAAGACAATGCAATGAATGAATGGAATGGGGATCAAAGGGGATGAATACACAAAGATGGTGACGCGGAAAACCCCAATGAAGATGGGTAAAAACCGCGGGTGGATGAAGATCCACTAATCTACTATGGTTGACTGTCGTTATGAGCTAATGACAATCGTTACAGAGTATGCTTTTCTTTTTGTCTAGTACAAAGATAGTTTCGTAGTCCTCTCTAATGATACTTGTTCTTCTTTTGTATGCCTTTTTTTCCTTTGGCTTTTTTCCAACGAATACAATAATAAATTCTCAATCTATTACAATGGTAACGGTAGCTTGATTATAGGAGATCTTCCTAATTACACTCCAACGTTGCAATCTTCTTCCCTCCTTCGCATAATCTGTCGACGGATCTCACGGCTAATTTAATGCCTTGCTGAACTCTTTCCATTTTCAGATAATCCGTTACCTGCACTTCGATTGTCCATACCCTCGTGTCTTTTCGTCGCGTCTTCACGTCACAATCGTCGTGTCATTATGTCATTATGTCAACGTCTTGCTGCAAAAACTCGGCCATAACAATTTACCCCCAATTGTTGAATCGGGGTTACGCGAAAACCATGAGACAATTGTTAAAAAATCATAAAAACCAAATGAAGAAACTTTAATGCAATCAAGGCATTTCACCAAAAATAAGCATAGAAAAAATCTCATGCGATAGATATGGAAAATATCCTTCGGACAAAACATAAGGGAGAAAACAAAATCCACTTGGGCAATTATTCTAGGCAACCCAAAGGTCACAAAACGAAAAATGTAGTTTTTTGTTCTTTTAAATAGCCGTTTAATTCTAACCGTTACCCCAATGTCATGATTGCCTTTGAAGGCATAAATATCGTGGGCAGTTAAAGATTTTATTTTCACCAAATCTTTCTCTCTCCTCAAGTAAGATAGTTTCCATAACTCCCATTATTCTCTCCGCCAGAAAATCGACCTCTGATACCAGGTAATTTCATACTTTCCGTTCGTCAATTCCTTTAATTCGCACTATTTTCTCCTCTTCCCCAATTGCACTTATGGCACCTAGCAGACGTAGCATTAGGACATTCGTGAAAAACCAAGAAAAATCGAGAGGTAAAGAAAAAGTCGTGGAACAGAGGAATGAAAATGAGGATGAACTATCAACGATGTCAGAGGAAGACATGCTAAGGTTTTTAGATTTAGGGAATTTGCCCGAAAGTACTGTCATTAGGAATGCCGAGTCTGATGAACCACCAGAAACATGTCCCTCCAAATGGGTGGTGCTCTATGAGTATCCCTTCAAAATAGGCCTGAGACTTCCCTTCACTACCCTAGCAAGAGACCTGATGCAAATTTTACTAGATCAGCCCTGGGCAGATCATGCCCCAAGTCTGGCGAATCTTGAGCATCATCGACAGGGTGACGGCGTCATGGGAAGAAGCCTTCACCCTTCACGACCTACTGTTGTATTATGAAATTAGGGTCAAAGCAAAAAAATAGAATAGCCCTACATGCAAAAGCGAGGTTAGAACCTCTGGTTGGGGGAGTTAGTCGAATGACAGAGGTTGGAAAAACAGATTTGTGTTTGTGAAGAGGTCGTCGCTAGGGGAAGCTGGGATGTCTCTGGTTAGCGGCTGGAATACTGAAGGTGTGTTTATTTTCAGTCTTTTTACATTCGTGTCGCGTCATTAACACTACTCTTACATCGTTTCGACTGCAGGTATTAACCCTAAACTGCTGTCGCATCGCGACGAGTCTCAAAGTCTTTGCGACAAATTTTTGAAAGTACGAGAAGAAGACAGGCAGTTCAGAAGAATTCTATTTGCTTCTCAAGACAGTTGTTCATCTATGGCATCTGGTAAGTTTATCTATTCCTTTTGCCTTAGGGTACAACTTTAACCAGAAAAATTCACTTTTCTGACTGAACACTTTTGGACAGGTTCATCACAATTACGCCCTAGGGGGAGTCTGGACAGCCAAGCACTGGCTGAAATGCTACGCAAACACAAGAAGGAATCCTCTGCTGACATTGTGTCCGTGTCGACGTCGTCGACAAAGAAGGACGAAGCGGTCGTCGTCCACTTGGACGATGAGTAAGATGTTGCGTCTAAGACGTGCAAAACTGACTTCCTGGCCCCTCTAGACAAGAGTGGGCCTTCATACACTGTGACCGTCCCTAATGACTTTATGTCGTTAGAGAGGTCCATATGGCCTGAGGCTGATAGGTTCCTTTTTCCTAATGCTATGGAAAGGATCAAGGAGCACACTCTTCCTCGCATGGTGTCGGATGAATTAGAGCTTCTGTTCTAGGTATAGACACTTAACCTTACTTTGAGTCACTACGCTATTATGACAATGACTTATGGCTGCCAAATGACACACATTCTCTTCTGTTTATGCAGTCCTCTCAACATCTCCTTATGGTGAAGAGGGAGATCTCATCCCTGCTGAAGGGTCACTTGACCATGAAGCAAAGGATGGAGAAGGCTGAATCGGACGCGAAGTCCAAAGGCACTGAAGCGGAGTCTTACAAGAAATCTATGGAGGACATAGAGGTAACCCTAAAGAAAAATGGAGAAGAGCTGGAGGAAATTAAGAAGAAAGCGACCAATTTGGAAGAATCCTCGCGTCGGGAGATCGAGACTCTCCAAGCGAGTGTTGACGCACAGAAGAATGAGCTGGACCTTCTTGAGGCCAAAGTGACGACCAGGGTCAAGGCTAAGCTAATGTACTAGTTCCTAATGAAAAAGACGGTGTTGTGGACGCCACAGAAGGATATCGACCTGTATCTTAAGTATATAGGGTCGATGAAGGATCTGATGGACGAAGAAGACTTGGCTGCGACGACAGACTCTTCATCAAAAGTGGATGAGAACGCCCCGTCTTACGCCGGATTCATTGCGTCTGATGTGCCACCTGATCCTGAGACTGAAAAGGAAGCTCCAGCCATTACCTTGGCAGCTGTAGCGTCAACGGAGAAGGAAGCTGACGAGGTCCCTGACGCTTAGCTTTTAATCATTCTAAATTATGTCCTTTGTTTCTTGAACTTTAATCAAACTTTGTTCTGGGTCACTCAAGGGAGTGACTGTTTGTTTTGTACTTTTTGGGTCACCTACGGGGGTGATCATAACTTTTAACGTTTGAACTTTTGGGTCGCCCATGGGGGTGACCATTACTTTGATGTGCTTTTGAACCTTAGCAAAGTTAATCTTATGTTTTCACTTTGTGTCATATGCATGTGTCTCAGTCGTTATTCTGACGTTTTTAGAGGATAGCCAGGCGCTTAGTAAGCCGTCTTTGGTCGTTCAGACGTAACGTTTGGACTTATTAACTTAGAATACATATAGGAAATATATAGATACTTACGTGTTTTTGTCAGAAAAATAGATGAAATGTCGCAAGTAGTTGTGACTTTGAAATGACTGTGCCCCTACTATAACGTTAGCTGGGGTAGGGAAGACCAAAACACTTTAAATAGTGAGGACCGTGATTTCTTGTTTTATTATATAGTAGGACGCAAGTCTGCTTGTCGCCTCGTAAAGGTCGTCGCAACGTTATTAGGACGGACGGGAGTAACTTCCCTGAAAGTCAACAACACATAGTGAGAGAACACTATGGTCGCTAACAATTAGCGACGCAGATGCAATAGCAATATCATCTACTTCTTACACAATGATGGGAAAACAAAATACATCACTTAGCTTAGAAGAAGTATCGTTTGAGGTGTGTAGCGTTCCAGCTACGTGGCACGGAGCTTCCGTCGCGTCGGACCAATTGGTAGGCTCCATTGCCTACTACCTTACTAATTTGGTATGGTCCTTCCCATTTGGCCCTAGCTTACCAGTGTTAGCTTTTTGTGTATTTTGAAAAACTTTTCTTAGGACCCAATCACCTTCAACAAAGGACCTAGCTTGGACGTTTTTGTTGAAACTTCTTGCGACTATTTGATGCTGAGCCGCCATGCGTACCAATGCTGCGTCGCGCAACTCTTCAATGGTGTCCAAGTCGTTCACGAGCTAATCACAGTTCTGTTGCTCCGTCGCTAGGCCACATCTCGCAGTCGGGACGTTCACCTCAGAAGGCAGGGCAGCTTCACATCCATCTACTAGTGAGAACGGTGTTTGTCCTGTCGCTGTGCGTGGTGTCGTGCGATTAGCCCATAAGATGGTAGGCAACGCCTCCGCCCATTTACTCTTGTTGGTTGTGAGTCGTTTCTTCAAAGTGTCAATGATCGTCTTATAACTAGACTCTGTCTGTCCATTGGCTTGCGGATACCTTGGTGTTGACGTTAACAATGTTATGTTCCACTCGTCACAGAAACATCTTGTCTTGTTGCTAATAAACTGCGACCCATTGTCGTATATTATTTCGTACGGGACACCAAACCTGCAGATAATGTTAGTATATATAAAAAAATCTTCCTTGTCACGTACCTGTTGGAAAGAACCTGCTTCTATCCACTTAGAAAAGTAATCAGTTAGTGCCAACATAAAACCTTCTAACCTGAGGCTGGAGGTAACTTGCCAACTATGTCCATGCCCCATTTCATGAAAGGCCAAGGTGTTAAAGTAGGGTGCAAAATATCGCAAGGTTTACGTGTCATACCTGCGTGTCGTTGACAACTATCGCACTTAGCCACATACCTTATCGCGTCTTTCTTCATTTGAGGGCCAATAGTATCTCATGCGCAACGCTCTATTGGACAAGCTACGCCCTCCTGAGTGATTTCCACATGTCCCTTCATGCATGTCCTCTAAGACTTGTTCCCACTGATCTTTTTCCAAACAACGCAGATAGGGCCCTGCAACAGATTTCTTGAATAGTACTCCTTGAATGAGCACGTACCGGACTTTAAACCGAATCCTGCGCGCCTCTGCCTTGTCTGCTGGAAGCACGTGTTAGCAAGATAATCGTAAAGCGGTTTTGTCCAACTAACACTTACCTCCTCAGCGTCAGGTCGCTCGTAGCCATAGGTCACGATGCTACCAACGACCTTTTGGGTGTCTTGAAGCTGTTCGCTCATTGCTGCGATGGTGTCTTCAACATTCTTAGCAACTGCGGGATTTGCCAGATGAACTATAGGGACGGAAGTAAACGACATGTCCCTTAAAGAGGATCCGAGATTGGCCAACGCATCCGCCTGCGTATTCTGGTCCCTTGGTATCTGCAAAATGTCAAACGGGACAAACACTTTACTCTTACGCTGAGCTATTTCTAAGTACATGGCCATTTTAGAGTCTTTTGCCGCGAATTGGCCTTTGATTTGGCTAACTATCAGCAATGAGTCGTTGAAGACTTTTAACGCTTTTGCTCCCATGTCTTCTGCTAACGTCATTCCTACTATGAGCGCTTCGTACTCGGCTTCGTTGTTTGTCGCTCTAAATTCACAACAGATGGCTCGTACTACCTTGCCTCCTTGTGGCGACTTTAGCACGATACCAAGACCTGCGCCACGAAAATTGGAAGATCCATCAACAAACAATACCCAACATTCATCATTACTTGGTTAATCTTTGCAACTTCATCATTTGGAAGCTTTTCTAATTCTGAATGCTATTGCCTACTTACTCATGCGTCCTGTTAATTCGGGGTGTTGCAAGACAGAACTGACAGGATAGTTAGTCATAATGATAACGGTATGCGTCTCAAAATAGTGCCTAAGTTTTTTAACAGCTACAACCATGGCTAAAATGAGTTTTTCCAATGAGGAATACCTGGTCCTCTGCGTCTAGCAGAGACTTACTGACGTAATAGATTGGGAGTTGCTGACTTTCTGCTTCTCGTGTCAGGACGACACTGACGGACACGTTACCTACCGCAAGATAAAGCTGCAGCGTCTCTCCGTCACTTGGCTTGGACAACAACGGTGGTGACGCCAAATATCTTTTGAGTTCTTGCAGCGCGTCTTCGTGTTGTTGCAACCAGTCGAAGCCCTTATTCTTCCTTAGGACGTCATAGAATAGATGACATCTTTTGGATGATCTGGAGATAAAATGGTTCAGCGCGACTACACGACCGGTCAATTTCTGCACCTCTTTAACGCTCCTCGGAGATTGGATGATGATAAGAGCTTTTATTTGGTCCGGGCTAGCTTCAATCCCTCGTTGCGTAACAACATATCCTAGGAACTTTCCTGCAGGCACTCCAAATGTACATTTAGTGGGATTTAATTTCTTGCCATACCTTCGCAGGACGTCGAAAGCCTCCGACAAGTGTTGGGCGTGATCGTCTGCTTGCTTGGATTTGACGAGCATATCGTCTATATATATGTCCATGGTGTCGCCCAATTGGTCTTTGAACATTTGGTTGACCAATTGTTGATAGGTGGCACCTGCATTCTTCAAACCAAAAGGCATAACCTTATAACAATATATACCTTTGTCAGTGATGAACGCGGTCTTTTCTTGATCGTCCGGGTGCATCAATATTTTGTTGTATCCAAAGTATGCGTCCATGAACGTCAGGAGCTCGTGGCTTGCCGTCGCGTCGACCATTGCGTCTATATGAGGGAGAGGGAACGAATCCTTGGGACACGCTTTATTCAAGTCTGTGAAGTCGATGTAGACTCTCCACTTTTCGTTCTTCTTGCTCACGACCACGATGTTGGCTAGCCAATCTGGATATTTTACCTCGCGAATTTTTCGAGTGTCGATCAGCTTTTGAACCTCGTCATTGATGATCTGATTCCTTTCTAGTGCGAATATGCCCCTTTTTTGCTTTACAGGCTTGTGCTCGGGGTCCACATTGAGTTTATGTGTTATGACATCGGGACTGATTCCTGTCATATCCTCATGGGACCAAGCAAAACAATCTTGATTAGCCTTTAGAAAATCGATTAACTGACCTCGTATTTCTTGCGACAACCTCGCTCCGATTCGAATGACACGATCGGGGATGGACGGATCGAGCATCACTTCATCCACGTCCTGCTCACTGGGCGCGTCGGGCGTTGATCCATCCTTTTGGCGGCTTGAGCGACGAGCTGTAGCATTCTCTCGCGAATTTCTGCTCGCCCTTTATTTCTTGAACCCCCCACTTGGTTGGGAATTTCAGCGTCTGATGATAAGTCGATGGGACAGCCTTCATCTTATGTATCCACGGGGTGCCAAGGATGATGTTGTACGCTGACGGGCAGTTCACAACATTGAATCTGGTAGGCAAGTTGACACCTTTGGCTAACGTTGGCAACGTGATCTCTCCGACAGTGTGTTGGGTCTCTCCACTAAATCCAACCAAAACAGTAGATTTTTTAGTAATATCTTTATCACACAATCCCATACCTTCGAGGGCACTTTTGAATATGATATTGGCTGAGCTGCCCCCATCGACTAGCACTCGCTTCAACAAGCAATTACTGACTGTCAAGGATATGACTAGTCCATCACGATGTTCTACGTCGCAGGCGTCGTCGTCATCAAAGGTAATTGCCATCGCTTCCAACTTATGTTCTTCCGCTGACCTGCAAGATTTAAAAACGGCGGACAAGGGGGTGCCCTCTCTTGCTAGCCTTTTGGCTGCGGAGTACGTTAGTCCACATACATTTGATCCACCAGAAATAACATTAATTACCTTTACGTGCGTGGGCGACGCAGGAGGGATGGACTGCGCAGGATTCTTCTCGAAGGATGCTTTCCCTTTGTCGCTTAAGAGATCTTTGAGATGCCCTTTATTAAGCATGAACGCGACCTCACCTCGCAATGCAATGCACTCTTCCGTCTTATGGCCATGATCATGATGGAACTGGCAACACCTTGTCTGATCTTTTTGCGCCTCCGGTCGGCCACTCTTCTTCGGCCAACGGACGGGTGCTCCGATTTTGGTCAAGGCATTTACGACACCTCTAACATCGACGGAGAATCCATAGGAGTCTAGATCTGGGAAGGTTGGCGACTCCGTCCTTGCGTCATTGCCTGCATTTTCGACAACGTCAGTAACATTGTTTACCTGATTCGAGCGACCATACGGGTGCTTTCGCCAATTATTCTTTTTTGGGACGAAAGCCTTTCGGTCGCTGGTGGTTTTCGGTGCACGGCGCGTTGATATGGTGTTGAGGATGGCATCGTCTTCTTCTAGTTTCATTTGGGCCAACGTTTGTGACTTGACTTCGTCGAACGTTTGGCACGGGTACTTCGTCAGACGGTTGTATAGTTTTGATCGCAGAATTAGTCCTTTCCTGAAACATCCAATAGCAGTCTTAGTATCAAGATCTTTAATGCTAATCATTTCTTTATTAAAGAGATTATAATAATCGCGAACAGATTCTTTAGGTCCTTGGACGACGCCATATAGGTCGCTCGTCTGCTTCTCCAAGCTACGACTGCCTTCAAACTTCTCATAGAACTTGTTGACTAGGGTGGAAAAATTGCCGATGCTTCCTGGCTTGAGGGATCTGAGCCATTTGAGAGCGGAGCCGATAAGCATGGCTCCAAAAGACTTGCACATACAAGATTCTACCAAATGCCAAGGAATTGACGCTTGCCACATCTGTTGCTTATACTGGGCGACATGCTCGCCTGGATCAGTCGAACCGTCGTAATTAGCAGCGAGGGTAGGCAGGTTGAGCTTTTGGGGAGCATAGCCCTCGCGATCCTCTCTACGAACGGTGATTCTGCATAACCGTCTGGGTGCTCCACGATGCTTGGCGTCGGGGTCCAGGGAGTTGAGACATGAGCTTCATTAAGCGCCTATTCTGCTTTTCGATTTGGACCATGCGCTTTGCCATAAGATTTGCTTCTCCTTCGCCTTGATCGTTCTCTTCATTATTCAATGGCTCTTCGCCCTCAGGATCTTCGTCATTTTCAGGCTCTTCTTCGTCTGACTCAGAGAAGTCTCTCATGTAGGGGCCATCGTTCAAATTAGCGCGACGTCGGACCTTCGAAGCTCTGGATGATGCTAACTCCTCTTGCAATTTCTGGATTCTTTCCTGCGATGTCGTGAAGTCGGTAGCTAGCCGCTCATTAGCTTGCTTCATTTCGAGCATTTCTGCTCTCATTTGTTCATATTGCCTCTCCATTTCATTGAGGTTAGGTGTTTCTCCCATTTGATGGATTTTGAACAGTAGTTGGTCTGGTTATGCCCCACGGTGGGCGCCAAATTGTTTATGCTAAAATTTATCTCTTACGACAAAATTAAAGTTTGGGACGATTCAACCAGATTATGTGTAAGACAATACAATGAGTGAATGCAATGGGGATCAAAGGGGATGAACACACAAAGATGGTGACGCGTAAAACCCCAACGAAGATGGGTAAAAACCGCGGGTGGATGAAGATCCACCAATCTACTATGGTTGACTGTCGTTATGAGCTAATGACAATCGTTACAGAGTATGCTTTTCTTTTCGTCTAGTACAAAGATAGTTTCGTAGTCCTTTCTAATGATACTTGTTCTTCTTTTGTATGCCTTTTTTTCCTTTGGCTTTTTTCCAACGAATACAATAATAAATTCTCAATCTATTACAATGGTAACGGTAGCTTGATTATAGGAGATCTTCCTAATTACACTCCAACGTTGCAATCTTCTTCGCTCCTTCGCATAATCTGTCGACGGATCTCACGGCTAATTTAATGCCTTGCTGAACTCTTTCCATTTTCAGATAATCCGTTACCTGCACTTCGGTTGTCCATACCCTCGTGTCTTTTCGCCGCGTCTTCACGTCACAGTCGTCATGTCATTATATCATTATGTCAACGTCTTCCTGCAAAAAGTCAGCCATAACACATACCATGGACCCCAACCAATAACCATCCAACGACGATCATCCATCCCCCGTCCCAATCGATATAACATGTCGACCCTCAACCCTTATTCATAGTAGATATCACCCTAATAGCTTATCAGCTTCAGCAAACCTTACAGCGCAACATAATGGATATGTTGACCGCCATTTAGGAAGGGCATGCCCAGCCTAACCCTCGCGTCTCCCCGGAACTCAGTGACCTAATTCTCGTACGCTCTCAGAGGGAAGAGCACTATCCCCGCTCGACCCGCGGTCAACCTAACCTGTAGAGATCTGAGACTCGTGAGTAGAGATGGGAATGGGTTCTGGACCCGACCCGACCCAGACCCGTTAGGACCCGTCCTATTTATAAGGGTCTGGGTCGAGAAAGTTTAAACCCAATGGGTCCGGGCCGGGTCCGGGTCCATATATGCTAGACCCAGACTCGCCAGGGGGACCCATTTACATATTAGAATAATTATTTTACCTAAACTCTAAGGTTTTATGAGTAGTGATTTTGTGAAGTCATTGGTGTTGTAAGTCCATCTAAGACTTGTAACTTTGTAAGTTGTAACGTTTTAATATTTTATGAGTTAATTCTTAAAATTTTGTTTAGAGAATGCTTAAACCATGGATATAGGAACCTATATATATATTAGGGCGAAATTTTTTAATTACATATATTCAAAAATGTGATGAAAACTTAAAACAAAGAAGGACCCATTTAGGACATGTGGACCCGCTAGACCCAGCGGATCCGGGTCTGAAAAATCTAGACCCAACGCATCTCGGGAAGGTCTGGGTCTGTAAAAAATAAACGGGTCTAGGTCCAGCCGGACCCACCCTAGACCCGCCCATTGCCATCCCTACCCGTGAGCCAGTCATCACGATAGGGAAAGATCGGGACGAGACATAGATGAGCGCCACCCACCTACGGGGAGGTGGGCTCGCCATGGAGAAGAAACTCATATCGCCAAATCACCTAAAGGCGATGTAGGATGCAAATCTGAGGACGCCCAACACTTTCTTAACCAGAAGTGTCTCAGCCACGAGTATGATGCTTGACACATCCAGAATAAGAAAGCCACTCAGTGAGAGGGGCAAGGCAACTCAGCCCACTCTAGACCTCCTCGGATCAATAGTGGAGCACTCAAGCTCATGGTCCTGTTCAGCCAGGAAATCTTGAAAGCACCTACTCCACGAATAATTAAACGCCCCCCCATTCAACCACTTGCGGGCCTAACCAACCCGGATGATCATATAGCCACTTATAGAGCTCAAATGAACGTGTAGACCAGCTGCGAGGCCACCTAGTGCCGATTTTTCCTTACCACACTTAAGGGTCACGCCCTAAATTAGTTCCAAGAACTGCTCGCCTTAATCATAACCGACTTCTTAGTGCTTTAGGACCTATTCATCCACTAGTTCGTGACAGGGAAAGGGCAGAAAAAGACTAGCCTCCATCTGATGGGGGTTAGACAAGAGAAGAATGAAAGCTAGACCGACTACATCAAAAGCTTCAACGAAGAATCACTGAATGTTTCAGACTTACAAGATGCGGTGGCATTTACCCCACTAACGTCTAGGCTACAGCCGGGTCAGCTGAGATGTTCCCTGGCGAAAAGCGAAGTAAAGACCTTCTCGGAAGCAATGACAAATGCGCAAAGGTTCATTCAGGCGATAAACATATGTCGCCACCTGGATAATGGAAGCAAGAAAAGAAAGGAAGAAGGAAACCACAAGGATCAACCAAAGCAACAAAAGACAGGGGTCGGTCAGACAGATTCAGAGACCATGGCCACGACCCCAATTTAGCAAGAACCGAAGGGAGATATACTTGGACATCAAAGACAAGTCCATGCTCCCCCCGCCCACCTCCCATTAGAATGTCTTCCGCTCAAAGAGATAAGAGTCAGTGGTGCAAGTAACACAAAGAATGTGGGCACACCAGCAACGACTACAAGGAGCTCAAAAAGTCCTTAGACAATCTAGCGGATCAAGGCAAGTTGAAATGCTACCTAAAGCACACAAGTGAGGAGAAATGCAAGCATAAAGTGGGTCAATCTAATAGTGGGGATACTGAAGGCTTCATTGGGGTTATAGGAGGTGGCTTTGCTTCAGGAGGCTTAACCGACCGAATTCGCAAAGCCCACCTACAGTGTCTCAAGCACCAGGTGTTTAACATCCAACAACCCCGACCTAATTGCCCCAATGACCTTTGGGGCATCTAGTCGGACATTACATACACCCCCATGACGACCCCCTAGTAATTGAGCTCAAAGTGGCGAACACAAGGGTCAAGAGAGTGCTAGTGGACAACGGGTCAACAGCCGACATCATCACGATGAATGCCTCAAAAAGTTAAAGTACAGTGAACGGGAAGTCACCCCCCTCATTTATCCACTCATAGGCTTCGGGGGAAACTCATTACAGCATCTAGTCGGATCAATTAAGCTACCCACTTGGATGGGAGAAAAAGGTAAGGTAAGAAGTGTACTAATTGACTTCTTGGTAGTGGACATCCCTCTACCCTACAACATGATAATGGGAGACCCAATCTGAACAAAGCCAAGGCTGCCATTTCCAGCTACCAACTCCTCATGCAACTCGAAACTGACGACGCCAAGGTAGGTTAGATCCAAGGGGATTAGCATGAAGCAAGAGAAATGCTACGTTAATAGTTTGAAAAATAAAGTCGACATCCGAGAGGACTCGAAAAAGAGTAAACGAGAAGATGATCGGCCCTCAAGCGGCCTCGAGGTCTACATCACTGAAAACCCCAAGCAATATGAACTCCCTTAGCTAGCCGAGGACGATGAAGAAGTGATCATGGACAAGGAGCTGGGTCGGACGATAAGAGTAGGCAAAGCCATGGACCCTCGGATAAGAGAGGAGATCATCCAAATACTCACCGAGTACAAAGATGTGTTCACATATGAGGCCTCTGAGATGCTCGGCTTCGACCCCAAAGTCACGTGTCATGAACTCAAAATCAAAGAGGGGTTTAGACCGATCAAGCAAAATCTGAGGCACCAAGTTCCGGAGAAGATTGCCGCAACAGCTGCATTAGTTAAAAAATTGCATCAAGCAAGCTTCATCGACGAATGTCAGTACTCGAAATGGTTGGCCAACGTTGTGTTGGTCAAAAAGTCAAGTGGGGCGTGGAGAATCTGCATGGATATCACAGACCTGAGCTAGGCCTACCCAAAAGATAAACACCCTCTGCCTAAAATCGACAGGCTGATCGATTCCATAGTTGGGCATGCACTCTTCAGCTTCAGGGGCGCAAATGTACGCTACCACGAAATTCCGATAACTGAACAGGACCGAATCCACATCGCCTTCGTCACCAACCAAGGGTGTACTGCTACAGCTATGGAACATTGAAGTATATGGTAATGATATGATAGTCAAGAGCAAGGCCCATGGGGGATCACCCATCAGACTTAAGGGAAACCTTGGGCACGATGAGGCGGTTCTGCATGATGATGAACCCGAAAAAGTGCGTCTTTGGGTTAAAGGGAGGAAAATGCCTCGGATTCCTGGTGGACGAGAGAGGAATTGAAGCCAACCCCAAGAAAATCTGAACGGTGATGGAAATGAAATCCCCTCGAAAAATATGGGAGGTGCAGAGCCTAACCGGCTGTTTGGCCGCCCTCTGACGTTTCCTCTCCAGATCAGCATATAAGAGCTTATTCTGCTTCAAAGCTTTGAAAAGAAGAGATTTCACATGGGACAACAAAGCGAACATGCCTTTGCTTCCCTCAAAACACACCTATCAACCCTTACCAAGCTTATATCCCCCTTGACGGGCTAAACCTTGTTCATCTACATGGCCGTTTCAGAATACGCCCTCAGTACGGTGTTGGTGGCCGAGAGGTAAGAGAAACATCGTCACCCAGTCTACTTCATCAGCCATGCCTTCCGGGGAGCAGAGGCTAAGTATAGCGAGGTTGAAAAGATAGTCTTCGCCCTTGGAATGGCAAGTCGAAAAATCAAACCGTACTTTCAAGCTCACTAGGTTAAAGTCCTCACCGGATAACCGCTCAGAAAGGTTATGGAAAGCAGGAACCACTCCAGCCGAATGACGAATTGGGTAGACCAACTTGCTGATTTTGGTATGGAGTACGAGCCTACAAGGGCAATCAAGGCTTAGGCTTTGGCGGATTTCATCACCAAATGCACCACCAGGCCCCTGGTGTAATCCCTCGTAAATTTATGGATTTTATAAATATATTTTGGTATATATATATATATATATATATATATATATATATATATATATATATATATATATATATATATATATATATATATATATTTAAATATAATTTAGTTTAAAATAATTAATTTATTTAAAAGGTTGACTAGTTTGAAAGTCAAAGGAATTATTTTAAAGATTTAAGGAAGTTAAAATATTTTGTTAAGGCATGCTTTTGAAAAATATTTGAAATACTAATTGGATTTGAAAAAGGATTTTAAATGGGCCTTAAAAACCCAAATACTATTTGGACTAGGAAAGCAACTTCTAGTGATTTTAGGAGTTTATTCATCAATCCCATTCATTATCCTATCCTCCTTAGGATCCAATTACCTTTTCCTAAGCCCTAACGAAAAGCTTGTCTATAAATATCATTAAGCCCAAATATTTTACCAACAAAAAAATATTCTCTCTCTTCTCTCCTTTCTTGTGTTGGTTTGATTACTTTTCTTCTTCCTCAAGTTTTGATAAAGATTATGTTTTTATGATTTTTTCAGTACTAATTATGATTAGTATACCTACTGGAGAGATCATAAGGTGTACGAAATTGTTCAAAAATTTGCCTCTAAAGATAGGAGACCGTGTATTTCCATCTGATTTAATAGAATTCAATTTAGGAGAATTATATGTTATTCTTGGGATGAACTGGTTAAGTCTCTAAAAAGCTTATATAGACTGTGAGGTTCAGAAGGTAGTGTTGAGAAACCCTTTGGGAAAATTGACCTCCTATAGACGTTTTGGAAGCCTAAGAACTTTGGCGTTATTTTTGCGATGCAAGTGAGGAAGTTGATGAAAAAGGGTGTGAATTATTTTTCTATAGTGTGCAGGATGGGTGTAACACTCCGTCCTTTGATAAGACTGTAATATCCCAAAAATTTAAACTTTGCTTAAATTAGATAATAAAAATTATTGGCTAATATTTTCCTTTAATCATAAGTTATGATTCAAATTTTGTTATTCTAAATCCAAGTAATGATAAAATATAATTAGTTCGTTAAATGTATGGCAAGAGTTGCAAATAATAACATTAGTTAAAGTAAGGAAACAAAGTAATAAACAAATTGATTATTACACAAATTAAAAGTATTAAGAATAAAAAGGAAAAGAAAAGGAGAAAAGAAAAGAAAAAAAAAAAAAAGAAAAAGAAAAAGAAAAAAAAAAGGAAAACTCAAATAACAGAATTATGTTTTCCATCCGTGTCTTAACTTTTCTTCAAAAAGAAACCCAACAATGGAGTTTTAATTGAACCCATGAATTCTTATACAGAAACAAACTATTTTTCAATTAAAAATCCGAATCCAAACCAAACCCACCCAAAAATGCAATTTTTCATCAAATCAAACCCATCCAAATTCACAAGATGAAACCCCCAAAAATGACTATAAATAGCCATGGTTGCTCCATCATTATCACCCACTCACCATCCACAACCTCGCCGCAAAACTACCACCCTCGTCGGAAAAAAAACGCCACCTAAATCGCCCCCAAAACCTCTGTTTTTTTTGCAACACCTACATTCTCTCTCCTCTATTTGTTTTTCGGCCACCACCACCCACGCACCACTGAATCACCACCCTCGTACCACCGCAGCACTGCCGCGCTTTCTGTGGGCCACCACCGCACCTCCGCACCGCCACCTTCTTTCTCTCGCGTGCCCCCTCTTCTTCTTCTTCTCTCTCTCTCTCTCTCTCTCTCTCTCTCTCTCTCTCTCTCTCTCTCTCTCGCCCCACCTTTTGTTTCACGCCGCAGCCACTGCTGCACCGTACCACCGTCGATCGACGAACCCCCTCCGTGCCACCACCTGCTGTCGGGGCTCCACCACGTCACCAGCCTCCTTTTTCCTCCCTCCCTTGTTTTCGTGACTGCTCAGTTGAGCATGAGGTATGAAAATACCTCTCTTAACTTAGGTTTCATTTGAATCTTTTGTTGAAATGAGTTAAGCCCAAACTTAGCCATGTTACACACTCAACTTGTTGGACCAACAATTTGATAATTTTTGGTTCAATTAAAACTAATCTACAATATTCATTAACCATTAGACTTAATGGGCTACTTAATATGGTTACTTCTTTAATTAGCTGTTCTAATCAAGCAATAAGAATTAAACTAATTTAGTTAATTATCACCAATGATTCACCTTATTTTTGAAATACGAAATTTGTTAGATTTACTTAAGTTTGTTTATAATATTATAAATTTATGACAACTATTTATGATAAACGTATAATATTACGAATTGACGAGTAAACTTATCAATAACATCACTTAGTAATAATAAAAGTATTTATAATAACTAAAGGCCAGTTGTTCAAATAAATCGAATATTTATATTTTTGTTGCATCATTTTATGATTAGATTAAACGGAAAGGATATTACAGCCTTCCCCGGCTTTCAAGGTTATTAAGGAGGAATCGAGGTAACATCTATTGCTAACACCCACGATCCCCTTCGAAATGTGTTTGTGAAATGATGTTTATAATTATGTTAAAGATTTTGCGATGTGATTCTTATATGGATTGTGGGATTAAATTGTTTTCGAATGATTTTCGTAAATGATGATCTTATGAGTTATTGATGCTCAAGTATGATTCATGAAAGATCTATGGCTTATGTTGATGAATGCTAAACAAACGAAACATGAAAAATAAAAGTGAAATAGGTTATGGCAGTATAATGTTACGCTTATCTACTTTATGATCGTGCACGTACCTTCACATCCGCCGTACAACCGAAAAAGGAGCCGAGCTCCTTGAGGGATACTGCGTGTTACTCTACTACTCTATTTGGTGCGAGCGGTGTATCCAACAAGGGAGCTGGGCTCCTTGAGGATCATCGCATGGTGGTGTATCCAACAAGCTAAGGGAGTTGGGCTCCTTGAGGATCATCACATGGTGGGAGACGTCCCGCATGTCTATACTTGCCAGCTACCAAGCTAAAATATGAAAAAATAATGGGAACTTATGAAGTTTCAAGACACTACTTAAAATTGTTATTATTTCATTACTGATTACTAATGTGTTTTAGTATATTCTCTTCTCCCTGTTTGCAAATATAGTGAATTGAAATGAATTTACGTTGTTCGGGTAGTAGTATGTTACAGAGCTTCGGCTCACGATGTTGATTTTGGTTTTAGGTACTGATGAAGATAACAGATTGACTTAGAAATGAGGATGGTCAACTACTTTACATTGTGAAAAACTATATTGGTTATGTATATTTATTATCACCGGATTACGAACTTAGTTTAACTATAACTACATAATTATCTATGCTTAGCTATTTATATTTATAAAATTAAGATGCTTATGAGTTTTAATGATTATAATATGTTTAGCGTCATGAACGAATGTTTGCCTTGTATTTTCTCGAACGAGAAATACGGCAGTAGCGCACCGACCATCTAAGTTCCCCTGCTAATGATGGATTAATTAACATAAAAAATGATGTTTAGAGGTCGGGGTTCTACAAAGACAAAATAAAAAAAGATGTAGAGATTTTATTAATGAAAAAGACAACAGCGGAAATATCGTCAAGACGGATATATCACTCTATCGTTCATAATATACTAATCAAACTTGAAATTCAAATCCCAAATTAATTTAAAACAAAAATTCATAAGCAAGCAAAATAACCTTATAAACCCAAACTAACAAAAAAAGAAATAAAAAGATGTCTTAAGCCTAATAAGTCTTTATCTCACAACCCACAACAAAAAAGGGCTACTCTTCATCTTTACCTGCAAAATATAACAACATCCACAATCAGTAGGGAGTAACTAACAGCTCTCCTAGCCCAATTAGGATTCATATAAGAGTTATAAGAGACTTAATAGATAAGTTATGAAAACACCAATTCATGAACTAACACGGGTAAAAAAAAAATATAAATCACTTAAGGAATGCATAATATAACATGGTTGACAAAGAAATAACATGGAGGTAACAAAATGTATAAATATATATATAAATATGAATTAAGGAACAACACAAGAGACCAAATAAATCAACACGTTAAAAAATTATATGTAAATAATAGTTTGAGAGAGAACTGAACGCTAGTGGACAACTCACTTTCTATGGTAATGTCAAATCGCAACCTCCAGGACAGCCTATGAGTTACGTTCCCTACTGCATGTGTCCAAGAATGGCCATACTCCCGATGCGGTGTAGGATTACGTCCCCACCGACCTCTCGGACGACAACTGTTATTTCACTAGGAACACTACAAGGGGGGGGGGGGTGAATTGTAGTGTGGAACTTATTGCCCAAATAATGCGAAATTTAAAGTATAAGCAATAAGAAACTGAAAGTGCAAGAGAGATTTTTACATGGAAACTTCTTGTCTCAATACGAGAAGAAAAACCACGAACTACTCAGGATTTAAACTCTTCACTATAATAGGAAATCTCCTATGATTCAACCTATTACATAGGCAAGTTCCACTCAAAACTCCAACTCTCTCACAATCTCCACTCTATACTTTAGACTTAACTCTAAGTCTTTCAAGAGTTTCCACAACTTTACTCAAACCCTTCACCCTTAGATAGACTTCACCCTAAGTCTACGCATACACAACAAGAACTTACTCAAGTTCCTAACTCGAACTTACTCAAGTCCCTAACTCGAACTTGATACAAGAATTCACTCAAACCCTTTACCAAGTTCCCATTACAAGAGTTCACTCAAACCCTTTAACCCCAAACTCAAATACAGACGCTTGATAATTTGGTTTAACTCTAGTATATAGAAACTGAATAACTATAAAGGAACATGGCACTCGTATGAACTTGGAACTCACAGGAACTGACTCAAACATGGAATAAGAAAATATTTTTCTTTTGTAACGCTATTCCTTAAGCCAAACTTATGGAATAACATAAGTCTAACACTATGGAAAGACACCAATCAGACAATTTGAAACTCAATTGAACTTGTATATTTATAGCAGTCTTTTGGAATGAACGTGGGATTAATCATGTGTTAGTGGTTAAACCAGAATCCCATGATGTTCCTTACTCGGAGGAACACGTTCCTCAATCATCGCATGATCTCCATGATCACTGTTAAACATGAGAGAAAATTAAGTTACCGCTCCATAATTTTAGCAACCACTTTAAGCATTAATTTGAAAATCTGATTTAATTAAGGATATTTTAATTATTAATACAAAATAAAATCTTTTACTAAAATATTATCTTTAAATATTTCCATTAAAACCGAAAAGAATTTTTATTATCTTTGGAAAAATAAAATGTTTCCCTTAAAAAGATTTTCCTCAAAATCATATTTTTCCTTAAATAAAACGGTTACCTAGAATTTAGGCATAATTTACTCAACTGACATAAATGAACCGTTGTAATGCTCCATCCTAAGTCTAGTTACTTTTAATAGTTAGTTCCTTTAACTTAGATTAATAGACTAGCACGTCTGTTCATTAGAGAGGAGCATATATAAAATTTATTTAACAACACTCATTATACGTATTATAAATCTAGGCTTTTTATTTTCCAAAAACTGAAAAGATAAAATTCAATTAATTAATATCAGATTCCTAAAGAAACCGATTTTATTAAACCTATTTTATTTAAAACTTATCTTTTATTTTAAAACTAAACTTATCTTTTATTTTAAAACTAAAACTTATCTTTTATTTCAAAACAAAAACTAATCCTAAAACAACTAATGCATATTATATATAAATAATTAACCAAGTAGAGATTTATTTAGAAACAAACTCTAAATAAATTCTTATAGATAATATGCATCAGATTTATTGACTCTTAAATACTTTTGACTCTAAGTTCCACAAGTTCCTTTGCCCTTACGAGTTTCTTTAGACCTTGTTCCATTACCTTTCACGTTTCCACATACTTACATGAATCCTAAAAAATAAACTCATATTTTCTGCCTTCATGCTCCATGCTGCTCCAACTCAAGAACCGCATGTTGATAGCTCCACCTTTGGAACTTCAGTGTGCTAGTTCCTTTAAGAAACTTCGCACTCATAGTTCCTGCTCAGGAACTTCTTGTTTCAACTCTGAAACGTTATAATGCTACTCCCACTCAAGAACTGCTCCAAAACTTCATATTTAATGTTCCTCATAGGATGTACCTAGAACTTCTCTAGTTCAACTCTGAAACGTTATATTGCTGCTCCCACTCAGGAACTGCTCCATAACTTCATATACAATGTTCCTCATAGGATGTACCTAGGAACCTCTCTAGTTGTGTTCCTTATCAGAACTCTTTTAGGAACTTCACTTGTTGGAAAACCTTCATGATGTGATATATTCAACCTTTGATGACTCGTTTCATGTTAATGTAATATGCAAATCTCAAACAAATATGTTCGTTAGGTAATCATCATTTGTTTACAATCATCAAAATACTAGATGACTCAACAATAACAAAACCATGGTATACCTAGAATTACGTCCTATCTGGTTTGCATGTTGTTCACCTTGGGATTCCGTCCCTCAGGATAATCTTGCTCTCAAACAAAAATAATAATAATAAAATAATGCTCAATCATCAAATCACACGGAAATCAACAGAAACTTAGGATCTTAACCCAAGAATTTCAATTAAAATTAATATTCTTCTCAAAATAATAATAATAAATAATACTGATAATAGTAATCATAATAATAACTCCAAAATTACAATTTAATCTCATCACAAATTGAAAATAGGTGCAATGTTTCAAACACTTGAAAGTACTATCAATGATCATAATAGATAAAATAAATCCAAACCACCTTTTCCCCACAAAACTACAACAAGCCATAATCAACATGAGAAACCCAAACTAATAAAACACTTAACCTTATCATGCTAGTAATACACTAGAAACTATAAAGCAAAGCTCATAAGTTTATGTAAATTAATACTACAACCTCACCTACGCACAACAAAAACAAAACAATATCAAGCCATTGTTCCCCGAGCCATCCACGAGTAACAACTGAACAACCCAAACAACCCTCAATATAGTCTAATAATGGCAGCAAAAGACAGTTCAAACAGTACTAAAACTACACACAGCACCATAACAATCCTGAAACTCAACCCGCGAAACAACTAGGAATATAGCAGTATTAAGGGTCAAATAAAGTTGTAAAACAGCCATAAAACTAGCAACCAACAATTCCTAATCATAGTAGCTAAACAAAAGACAACAACTAGAACCATCATATAACAAGAAATCAAATAACCACCAAAATCCTAAAATGATACTAGTTCATATAATACACAAAAAAAAATCCTAACCTAACTAAACTAATCATGAATGTAACTCAAATAAGAGCATGGAGACTATCAATAAAACAACCTTGATCAATGAACCCAACCTAACTATTAAAACTAGCATAATCACTATACGAATACTAATCTATCTAGGGAAAACATTAGTTACCTTGATTTTAAGTGGTAAACAATACTAAAATGGTAGAGAAAGAAGAGAATAACACGCTCCCGAAAACTCCATGAAAAACCAGTGGACTAGTTTGTTTTAAACGAAAATTATAGTCACATTTTTCACTTACTTGAAAAAAAATTACACCACGAGCAAGATCTTTCCGAGTAGATAAATTCTGACTACTCAACGCCCAATTTCGATAAGAAACGAAGTAGATACGATGTAAACAAAATGAGTGTGCTTAAATAGCCGAAAATGCGAAAGAGAGAAGATAGGAGGTTCCAAACTGTTTCTTTTTCCTCTTTTCTCCTCACTTTGGCCGGCCGATACGAGGGTTATGGATAATAAATTATGTTGTTATAACATCTCCAAGAGGATAATAAGAGATGATGAGAGGGGGGTTACAAAATCAAAATAAGGGAATTAAAGTGGGGGTTACAAGAGGGTTATAAACCCTTCAACTATTCTGAAAATAACCCTTCATTACTCAGCATTTTTCACCAGCATACTTGTCTACGTAGAAAGTGGGAACATGCTTGGGACATAAATAGTCCAAAACGCTAGTTGCCAAAATATAAAACGGAGCTTAAACAAGTAGTTTAGCTACTATAAAATATATAATTTCTAATCAAATAATTTATAAAAAAATAATATACTATAAAGTTGACAAAATAATATATATTTATACACTATAAAAGTTTTAACGATAAAATATTCTAATTTTAATGGCAAAATAACAGTTAAGGAAAAATAACGCGAAAAAACTTTGGAACAAAATTTCGGGGTGTTACAATCATTCCCCTCATGAATGTTTCGTCCTCAAAACATGAAATAACAATTTTTTTTTTTGGAAGAAAGAACAGATGAGATTTACGAGAAGAGTACTAGAATTCCCATCCGCCCTTGCACGAGTCATCACGTAGATCCAATTCTTTGCCGGATTATATGAACCAGATGGCTTAGTGACCTTGGTGATGGTTGTCATGACATTAGGTTTCTTTGGACACTGGGAAACTTTGTTCCCCTCCTCTTTGCAGTAATAACATGCAAATGTAGAACCATCGCAATTCTTGCCAGGATGAAGTGTCTTCTCACACTTTGGACACTTAGATGGATCATAGGTTTACTTAAACCCAAAACTCTATTGATCTTTGCTAACGTTACCAAGATCATACCTTGGCTTCTTAGCCTCACTCGTCACATAAGTCACTGCAGGCTTATTAACACTCACAACCCTCGTAGCCTCTTCTTCCTTGATAGAAGCATGAATACTCAAAACGATCTCATACGCTCCCTGAAAAGATAGTAGCTCAAAAACTCAACACATGGGTCATTACTTTCGGATCCATCTTCTTGATATACCCTTTCACCCTCTCAGCCATGGTTGGTATAACAGTAGCAACAAATCTGGACAGCTAAGTAAACTTGTTCTTGAACTCCTAAATCGACATAGATCCATAAGATAAAGTAAGTAACTCCTCCTGTTTCTGCCAGCGGCGCTCATTAGGATAAAACCTCTCCTTTAGTAGGGTAGCAAACCGGGTCCACCCAAAACAAGGTATAGCAACACAACTTTCTCGAACAGTACTGCACCAATTATCAGCCTCCATTTTCAAATAATAGGTACCAATGGGCAGCATCTCTCCATCATGGCAACCTGAAGCGGCAAATAACTTCTCCATCTCCCTAAGCCAACTCTCTAAGATGACGGGATCAGCAACACCCACATAGGTTGGCGGTTAATGACAATCAAAATCATCAAAAATAGATAGCCCATAAGGAGGGGCAGCGCTACGACTTGCCAATGATATGATGGCATTCTCTAATGCCTGACGCCTACGTGGTGCGGCTTCCTTACGGGCACTCAGACCACGACGAGGAGGCATCCTACAAGGAAGAAAAATGGTTATTTCTTACAATCACAATTAATAAAGGCACACGTTATATATCAAAATAGTTCCCAAAGCTTTCTTCCTACCCAAGTAACTCTCACTAAGTACTTTTCTTAAATCCTAAGATACTAATTATCTTAGACGCAACAACTACACATTTTCCATGAAATATGTAGCAACTCAAAGAGAGTTTTTGGATCGTTTGCTCTGATACCAACTGTAACACTTCGTCCTTTGATAAGACAAAATAGAAAAAGATGTGGAGATTTTATTAAAGAAAAAGACGATAGTGGAAATATCGTCAAGACGGATATGTCACTCTACCGTTCATAATATACTATTCAAACTTGAAATTTAAATCCCAAATTAATTCAAAACAAAAATTCAAAAGGAGGCAAGACAACCTCATAAATCCAAACTAACAAAAAAAAAAGAAATAAAAAAAGATGTCTTAAGCCTAATAAGTCTTTATCTCACAACCCACCACCAAAAAGGGCTACTCTTCATCTTTACCTGCAAAATATAACAACAACATCCTCAATCAGTGGGGAGTAACAAACAGCTCTCCTGACCCAATTAGGATCCCTATAAGAGTTATAAGAGACTTAATAGATAAGTTATGAAAACAAGAATTCAAGAACAAAAAATATATATATAAATCACTTAAGGAATGCATAATATAACATAGTTGACAAAGAAATAACATTGAAGTAGAAAAATGTATAAATATATATATATATATAAATATGAATTAAGAAACAACACAAGAGACCAAATAAATCAATACGCTAAAAAAAATATATATATAAATAATAGTTTGAGAGAGAACTAAACGCGAGTAGACAACCCACTTCCTATAGTAATGTCAGATCCCAACCATCATGACAGCTTATGGGTTGCGTTCCCTAATGCCTATATCTAAAAATGGCCATACTCCCGATGCGGTGTAGGATTACATCCCCACCGACCTCTCGGATGACAACAAAACCAAGGCATACCTAGGATTACATCCTATATGGTTTGCATATTCTTCACCTCGGGATATCGTCCCTTCGGATAATCTTGCTCTCAAACAAAAATAATAAAAATAAAATAATGCTCAATCATCAAATCACAAAGATGTCCTTAAGGCCTTACACCAAATCAACAGAAATCTAGGATCGCAACCTAAGAATTTCAATTAAAATTAATATTCTTCTCAAATTAAAATTATAATAATATTTATAGATAATAGTAATCATAATAATAATTCCAAAATATAATTTAATCTCATCACAAAATGAAAATAGGTGCAATGTTTCAAACACTTGAAAATACTATCAATGACCATAGATAAAATAAATCCAAATCACCTTTTCCCCAAAAAACTACAACAAGCCATAACCAACATGAGAAACCCAAACTAATAGAACACTTAACCTTATCATGCTAGTAATACACTAGAAACTGTAAAGTAAAGCTCATAAGTTTATTTAAAATTAATACTACAACCTCGCCTACGCACAACAACAATTAAACAGCCCAAACATCCCTCCATATAGTCTAATTATGGTAGCAAAAGGCAGTCCAAACAACACTAAAACTACATACAATTCAGCACCACAACAATCCTAAAACTCAACCCACAAAACAACTAGGAATATAGAAGTATTAAGGGTCAAATAAAGCAGTAAAAAAACCATAAATTCAGCAACCAACAGTCCCTGATCATAGTAGCTAAACAAAAGACAACAACTAGAACCATCATATAACAAGAAATTAAGTAACCACCAAAACCCTAATATAATACTAGTTCATATAATACACAAAAATAAATCCTAACCTAACTAAACTAATTATGAACGTAGCTCAAACAAGAGCATGAAGACTATTAATAAAACAACCTTGATCAATGAACCCAACCTAACTATTAAAACTTGTAAAATCCCTGTACGAATACTAATCGATCTAGGGAAAACATTAGTTACCTTGATCGATTTTAGGTGGAAAACAATACTAGAATGGCAGAGAAAGAAGAGAATAACGCGCTCCCGAAAAGTCCATGAAAAATCGGTGGATTAGTAACGACAGTCACATTTTTCACTTTCTTGAAAAAAAAACATTACACCGGAAGCAATATTTCCGAGTAGATAAATTTCGACTACTCACACGCCAAATTCCGATAAGAAACGAAGGAGATACGATGCAAAAAAATGAGTGTGCTGAAATAGCCGAAAATGCGACAGAGAGAAGATAGGAGGCTCCAAACTGTCTCTTTTTCCTCTTTTCTCTCTACTTTGGCCGGCCGATACGAGGGTCTCCAAAGAGGATAAGAAGAGATGATGAGAGGGGGGTTACAAAAACTAAAATAAGGGTATTAAAGTAGGGGTTACAAAAGGGTTATGAACTCTTCAAATATTCTGAAAATAACCCTTCATTAGTCAGCATTTTTCACCAGCATACTTGTCTACGTAGAAAGTCGAACCTTGCACGGGACATAAATGGTCCAAAACGCTAGTTTCTAAAATATAAAACGCAGATTAAAAAAGTAGTTTAGCTACTATAAAATATATAATTTCTAATCAAATAATTTATATAAAAAAAATATACCATAAAATTGACGAAATAATATATAAGTTTTAAGGATCAAATATTCAAATTTTAAAGGCAAAATAACAGTTAAGGAAAAGTAAAGCAGAAAAACTTAGAAGCGAAATTTCGGGGTTTTACGATCACTCCCCCCCCCCCACCCTTATGAAAGTTTCGTCATCAAAACTTGAAATAACAATTTTTTTTTTTTTTTTGAAAGAAAGAACAGATGAGATTTACGAGAAGAGTAACAGAATTCACATCCGCCCTTGCACGAGTCATCACGTAGATCCAATTTTTTGCCAGATTAGATGATCCAGATGGCTTAGTAACCTTGGTTATGGTTGTCATGACATTAGGATTCTTTGGACACTAGGAAATTTTGTGACCCTCCTCTTTTCAGCAATAACATGCGAATGTAGAACCATCGCAATTCTTGCTAGGATGAAGTGTCTTCTCACACTTTCAACACCTAGATGGATCATAGGTCTGCTTGAACCCAAATCTTTGTTGTTTGCTGACGTTACCAAGATCATACCTTGGCTTCTTAGCCTCACTCGTCACATAAGTCAGTGCAGGCTTCTTAACACTCACAACCCTCGTAGCCTCTTCTTCCTCTATAGAAGCATGAATACTTAAAGCGATCTCATACGCTCCCTGAAAAGTAGTAGCTCCAGATTTCAACACATGGGTCCTTATTTTCTAATCCATCATCTTGATGTTTCTTTTCACCCCGTCAGCCTCGGTTGGTATAACAGTAGCAATAAATCTGGATAGCTCATTAAACTTGTCCGTGAATTCCTGAATCGACATAGATCCCTGAGATAAAGTAAGCAACTCCTTCTGTTTTTGCCAGCGAAGCTCATAAGAATAAAACCTCTCCTTCAGTTTGGTAGCAAACCAGGCCCACCAAAAATCAGGTGTAGCAACACAACATTCTCAAACAGTACTCCACTAATTATCAACCTCCATTTTAAAATAATAGGTACCAATGCTCATAAGTTTACCTAAAATTAATACTACAACCTCACCTACGCACAACAGCAACAAAATAATATCAAGCTATTGTTCCCCTAGCCATCCATGAGCAACAATTGAATAACCCAAACAACCCTCAATATAGTCTAATTATGGCAGCAAAGGCAGTCCAAACAACACTAAAACTACACACAATTCAGCACCACAACAATCCTAAAACTCAACCCGCAAAACAACCAGGAATATAGTAGTATTAAGGGTCAAATAAAGCAGTAAAAAAACCATAAAACAAACAACCAACAGTCCCTGATCATAGTAGCTAAACAAAAGGCAACAACTAGAACCATCATATAACAAGAAATTAAGTAACCACCGAAACCCTAACATGATACTAGTTCATATAATACACAAAAATAAATCCTAGCCTAATAAAACTAATCAAGAACGTAACTCAAACAAGAACATGAAGGCTATCAATAAAACAACCTTGATCAATGAACCCAACCTAGCTATTAGAACTGGCATAATCCTTGCACAAATACTAATCGATTAAGGGAAAACATTAGTTACCTTGATTTTAGGTGGAAAACAATACTAGAATGGCAGAGAAAGAAGAGAATAACGCGCTACCGAAAACTCCATGAAAACTCGATGGACTAGTCTGTTTTAAACGCAAACTGCAGTCACGTTTTTCATTTTCTTGAAAAAAAATACACCGCAAGAAATTTTTCTGAGTTGATAAATTTAGACTACTCAAACGCCAAATTCCGATAAGAAACGACGGATATACGATGCAAACAAAATGAGTGTGCTGAAATAGCCGAAAATGCGAAAGAGAGAAGATAGTAGGCTCCAAACTGTTTCTCTTTCCTCTTTTCGCTTCACTTTGGCCGGCTGATACGTGGGTTATGGACAATAATTATGTTGTTAGAACATCTCCAAAGAGGATAAGAAGAGATTATGAGAGGGGGGTTACAAAAACCAAAATAAGGGAATTAAAGTGGGGGTTACATAAGGGTTATAAACTCTTCAACTATTCTGAAAATAACGCTTCATTACTCAGCATTTTTCACCAGCATACTTGTGTACATAGAAAGTCGAACCTTGCACGGGACATAAATGGTCCAAAACGCTAGTTGCTAAAATATAAAACGAAGATTAAACAAGTAGTTTAGCTACTATAAAATATATAATTACTAATCAAGTAATTTATAAAAAAATAATATACAATAAAGTTGACAAAATAATATATATTTATACATTATAAAACTTTTAAGGATAAAATATTCTAATTTTAATGGCAAAATAATAGTTAAGGAAAAGTAAAGCGAAATTTCGGGGTTTTACAATCACTTCCCTCCTTATGATGAAAGTGTCGTCATCAAAACTTGAAATAACAATTTTTTTTTTTTTTTTGAAAGAAAGAACATATGAGATTTATGAGAAGAATACCCGAATTCACATCCGCCCTCGCACGAGTCATCACGTAGATCCAATTCTTTACCGGATTAGATGATCCAAATGGCTTAGTAACCTTGGTGATGACTGCCATGACATTAGGATTCTTTGGACACTGGATAACTTTATGCCCCTCCTATTTGCAGTAAAAACATGCGAATGTAGAACCATTCCAATTCTTGCGAGGATGAAGTGTCTTCTCACACTTTCGACACCTAGTAGGATTATAGGTCTGCTTAAACCCAAAACTTTGTTGATCTTTGCTGACGTCGATCATACCTTGGCTTCTTAGCCTCACTCGTCACATAGGTCACTGCAGGCTTCTTAACAGTCACAACCCTTGTAGCCTCTTCTTACTTTATAGAAGCATGAATACTCAAAGCGATCTCATACGCTCCCTGAAAAGTAGTAGATCCAGAACTCAAAACAAGGTCCTTACTTTCGGATCCATCATCTTGATGTACCTTTTCACCCTCTCAGCCTCGGTTGGTATAACATTAGCAACAAATCTGGACAGCTCAGTAAACTTTTCTGTGAACTTCTTAATCGACATAGATCCCTTAGATAAAGTAAGCAACTCCTCCTGTTTCTGCCAGCGAAGCTCATCAGGATAAAACCTGTCCTTCAGTTTGGTAGCAAACCGGGCCCATCCAAAACAAGGTGTAGCAATGTAACTTTCTCGAACAGTACTCCACCAATTATCAACCTCCATTTTCAAATAACTGTACCAATGCTCATAAGTTTACTTAAAATTCATACTACAACCTCACCTACACACAACAGAAACAAAATAATATCAAGCTATTGTTCCCTTAGCCATCCACGAGCAACAATTGAATAGCCCAAACAACCCTCAATATAGTCGAATTATGGAAGCAAAGGGCAGTCCAAACAACACTAAAACTACACACAATTCAGCAACACAACAATACTAAAACTCAACCCGCAAAACAACCAGGAATATAGCAGTATTAAGGGTCAAATAAAGCAGTAAAAAACCATAAAACCAGCAACCAACAGTCCCTGATCATAGTAACTAAACAAAAGGCAAAAACTAGAACCATCATATAACAAGAAATTAAGTAACCACCAAAACCCTACCATGATACTAGTTCATATAATACACAAAAATAAATTCTAGCCTAATAAAACTAATCAAGAACGTAACTCAAACAAGAGCATGAAGACTATCAATAAAACAACCTTGATCAATGAACTCAGCCTAACTATTAAAACTAGCATAATCCCTGCACGAATACTAATCGATTTAGGGAAAACATTAGTTACCTTGATTTTAGGTGGAATACAATACTAGAATGGCAGAGAAAGAAGAGAATAATGCGCTCCCAAAAACTCCATGAAAAATTCGTGGACTAGTCTGTTTGAAACGAAACGGCAGTCACGTTTTTCAATTTCTTGAAAAAAAAAAATTACATCGCAAGCAATCTTTCAGAGTAGATAAATTTCGACTACTCACACGCCAAATTCCGATAAGAAACGAGGGAGATACGATGCAAACAAAATGAGTGCGCTGAAATAGCCGAGAAAGAGAGAAGATAGGAGGCTCCAAACTGTTTCTTTTTCCTCTTTTCTCTTCACTTTGGGCGGCCGATACGGGGGTTATCGACAATAATTATGTTGTTATAACATATCCAAAGAGGATAAGAAGAGATGATGAGAGGGGGGTTACAAAATCAAAATAAGGGAATTAAAGTGGGGGTTACAAGAGGGTTATAAACTCTTCAACTATCCTGAAAATAACCCTTCATTACTCAGCATTTTCACTAGCATACTTGTGTAAGTAGAAAGTCGAACCTTGCTTGGGACATAAATGGTCCAATGTGCTAGTTGCTAAAATATAAAACGGAGATTAAACAAGTAGTTTAGCTACTATAAAATATATAATTTCTAATCAAATAATTTTTAAAAAAATATATACCATAAAGTTGACAAAATAATATATATTTATACATTATAAGGTTTTAAGGATAAAATATTCTAATTTTAATGGCAAAATAACAGTTAAGGAAAAATAATGCGAAAAAACTTAGAAGCGAAATTTGGGGGTTTTACAATCACTCCCCCTTATGAAAGTTTCGTCATCAAAACTTGAAATAACAAAGTTTTTTTTTGAAAGAAAGAACAGATGAGATTTACGAGAAGAGTACCCGAATTCACATCCGCTCTCGCACGAGTCATCACGTAGATCCAATTCTTTGCCGGATTAGATGATCTAGATGGCTTAGTAACCTTGGTGATGGCTGTCAGGACATTAGGATTATGTGGACACTGGGAAACTTTGTGCCCCTCCTCTTTGTAGTAATAACATGCGAATGTAGAACTATCATAATTTTTTCCAGGATGAAGTGTCTTCTCACACTGTTGACACCTAGAGGGATCATAGGTCTGCTTAAACCCAAAACTTTGTTGATCTTTGCTGACGTTACCACGATCATACCTTGGCTTCTTATCCTCACTCGTCACATAAGTCACTGCAGGCTTCTTAACACTCACAACCCTCGTAGCCTCTTCTTCCTTTATAGAAGCATGAATACTCAAAACGATCTCATACGCTCCCTGAAAAGTAGTAGCTCTAGAACTCAACACATGGGTCCTTATTTTCGGATCCATCATCTTGATGTACCTTTTCACCCTCTCAGCCTCGGTTGATATTACAATAGCAACAAATCTGGACAGCTCAGTAAACTTGTCCATGAACTCCTGAATCAACATAGATCCCTGAGATAAAGTACGCAACTCCTCCTGTTTCTGCCAGCGAAGCTCATCAGGATAAAACCTCTCCTTCATTTTGGTAGTACTACCAACAAGTTCTTCAGAGCCTAAGAGCTAGGAGGAGTCTCAATAGCATTGGTAGTACTACCGACAAGTTCTTCAGAGCAACCAACTTCCGTATTGTTGACGTCCTCTCCTACCTCCTCAGACTCCTCCTCCCCTTCCGCCTCGTCCAGGCCCAACATCTTCAGCATCAACAAGGGCTTAGTATTTAGAGAGAACGTCAGCCTAGAGCAAATCAGGGTGGGACTCAGCCAATGCCTTCTTCAAGCGATCTAGAGCATTGCCCTCACCCATCTTTTGGGCCTTACTGCCCACCTCGTTCACAAAGGCCTCGGAGGCCTCAGATTGCTGCCAATCGGAGAACTATTGTTCCTGCGTCTTGGAAAGCTTCTCAACCTTCGCCAAACGAGCCAAGAACTCATCAACCCTTTGCTCCGCGGTCGCTGTCTTTGCTTCAACTGTGGCCTTGGAAAGGATGGCTGAATCGCGAGCAAAAACGAGTTCAGTCTTCTCTTTGGCCCACTACTCCCGTTCCAGACGGAAGCCTTCTGATCGACTTTAATGGATCGCTCACATCGTCGAGCTTGGACTCGGCAATCCTATGGCCCTCCTAAGGTGGGAGAAGTGGGGTTTCCCCTTCTCCCTCATATCCTCGACCTCTTCAACCAGTTGCAATTGATTTCGAGCAACACTAGCGAGCCGAGCTGAGAATTGTGTAGAACACAAGATGTTAGGCAAATGAAAGAAAGCAAAAAGATAAGTCAGGCGCATTATAAAAAGCGCTCACCTTGACCTACGAGCGAAATAGCTCGTTCATCTCATTCTTCTCCAAGTATTATTGATATATTCTTGCTCCCCGAGGGAGTGGAGGTAATCGATGAATATAGTCAAGCGGTCGTCCTTCTCATGACGCTTAATTTCAGAAAAGGGCTTGGCCAGCGCCACAGCTACATCATCTGGTTCCTCCCCCAAATGATCTGGGGGAGAAGTGAGGGGAGTGTACTTAGAGGTTTCGAGGGTCCAGGCCTGAATTCTTTATTTTGCCCAATTTTCAGCATTATTAATATCAATAATCATCTGAAATTCGCATAAAACAAACACAAAAAATCGCATGAAACAAACACATGAATTCTCATGAAACAAACACAAACATATAAATTGAAAAAAACAAAATAAACACAAACTTATAAACTGAAAAAAAAAAACAAAATTCACAAACATATAAACTGAAAAAAAAAAAAACACAACCACACAAAGTGAAAAAAACGAAACAAACACAAGTTTGTGTTTTAGAAAATCAATTTGTTTTGGTATTTAGTTTAGGTTTTAGTCTTTCAGAAAATCAATTTATTTTTTTTAAAAAGTTAAAATATATATATTAAATAAGTTTAGGGTCTAACGGTCGGGTCTGGGTCAAAAATTTTAAGGCCCGGACCCTAAAAAATTCACTTGGACCCACACCCTTAGGATGAAAAAGTTGGACCCATACCCATAAATTAAGGCCGGGTCCAACGCGGTATGGGTAGGGGCCTGGACCCATGTCCATCCCTACCCTCGATCGGCTACTGAGCCCCCCCCATCCCGAGGGGATGGGCTATCAACCTCGATCGACTTGGCGCTCTTCGCCTTTTCCCGTTTAGCACGAGCTTTGGCTACCGCCTTTTCGGTCTGAGCGACCTTGTCAGCAGCTCTCTCTTTCCTCTTCTTAAAGGCCTTGGGATTGGCAGGGTCCTATATCGAAAAAAATCAAAAGATAGTCGGAATCAGCAAAAAACTATCAAGAATAGAAGCCAAGTATAGAGAACTAACCTTGGGAGGTGGAGGTACCCCCATAGACTTCTCCTTCAGCTAGGCTCTTATCCGAGCCGCTGTCATTGCTGCATTGCTCAGCTTATCCACCATGTCGGTGTCGGACTCAATTAGTTATGCTCGAGAAGAAGCTCAGACACAAAAACAAAAAAGTTAGTTGTTGCAAACACATAAAAAATAATAGTTGGGGAAGGTCAGACTCAGTCCTATAGCAGACAGGAGGTGCTCGTTTTTAAACAAACGATAGCTGGGGAGCCAGTTGCTCGCCATGAAAATCTCCCCCCTCGGAATATCTTAGATTTCGTTTTAATATAGCAAACAAAACCTCCCTCCTCCTTGGAGAGCTTGGGGACCCTGAAGTTCAGCCCAAAGTTCGGCTCCGTATCCGGCCGCACGATCGGAACCTCCCAATCTCTACCAAAGAACACAAAGGCGAATTCCCTCCTGAAGCCCTTCTTAGAGGAGGAAGATCAAGCACCATCTGATACCCTTGTCAGACCTGGAATTACCACCAACCCTGGCCATTCTCCCCCGCCATCATCTCCACCAACTTATACATATTCCTCTAAAGGGTAAGGGTTAGTCGGACGCTGAGCATATCACAGAGTACCTGGACCACTATTATCCCCCCCCCCCCCCGGGAATTGGGAGAAATTTAGCTAAGGGTCAGGTGGTATGCATTTAGAAGCTCCTTGACGAATGGGGTCAATGAAAATCGGAGCCCCATATCCAACGCTTTATAGTAGACGACTGTGCATCCGGGAGGAGGAGTTAGGACCGTATGAAAGGATTCCGGTCGGACCAGGTGGAAGGGATCCCTTATTTGAAATCTGATTGCCTAGCCTAGCGGATCATCCATGAGGGCTTTCATCGGAGTTGGGAGAGGACACTTTGAACCAAGACCCCCCTTCGGATCAATATCTGAATATTATAGTCGGCCATAAGTGGAAGTCTCTTCTTCATCACCCGACATCGCAGCCCTAACTATACCATCAGAAATGAATTAAACTAAGTAACTCTTCGAGGAGAGAAAGGCTAGGGAAACTTCCCAAGGATAGGAAACGGAACCTCGGCCTCATCCTCCACTAACGATGATGGGCTCGAAAGCGATACGACGTCGGGAATGGTTGAGGGGTCGGGTAACTTATTACAGTCGACACCGATATTATTCGCATCCGCTCACCTCCTCGGAAAACTTGTAAAGAGGTGAGGTCGGGGTGTCACTAACTCGGATAAATCTTCCATTATTTATAGACAAGGGATTCTGCCGAGGTTACTCAAAAGAAACAGGACAAGAAAAACAGAAAAGCAAATCAGGAGCGTACCTTATCGGACGAGAAGAACTGAGAAACTTGGCTTGAAAGAGTAGAGAGAAGTTGGAAAAATTTTAGAGAGAGAAGTTGAGAGAATGAGTAGATGATCCTAAATCCTCTATCGTCTCCTGTATATATAGATGCACAACGTAAACCTCCCCGCGTCCCTTAATGGGCTCTTATTAAGCGGCCCAAATGTACCTATTTCGTGCAGAAGCGTCAGTCTAGAGAAGATCATGAAACATCAAAAATCTCAAACAAACCCCAACTGGCTTGACTCTCAAAAGGGACCCCAAAATCCCAAGTATCCATGCCTGTCATGTGGCATATGGAATCGGTATATACTCGGATAGAATAACTGCTACCTCTCCACCTAGGTAAAGTCTCAGCAACACGCAAGTATCTACACCTACTCGGCTCAGATGATACCCACTCGGACAGCTTGGGGCTCATTAGCCCCTCATTTGTGTGGCGTCCATTCCATCTATACTTAGCCAAATATGGCTAAGTACTAGAAGGTACTTACTCGGATAGCTTGGGGAACATTATCCCCTTATTGGAGTGGCGT
Organism: Beta vulgaris subsp. vulgaris; assembly: GCF_026745355.1. NCBI lineage: Eukaryota > Viridiplantae > Streptophyta > Magnoliopsida > Caryophyllales > Amaranthaceae > Beta > Beta vulgaris. The sequence goes on along the minus strand of NC_079204.1, from coordinate 24,514,641 downwards.
ACATCCCGTCTATATTAGCCAGATATGGCTAAGTACTAAAAAGAACCCACTCGGACAGCTTGGGGCTCATTAGCCCCTCATCTGAGTGGCATCCGACCTACTCGGCCACAGGGACGCTCCTCCTAGGCCCAGCCACTTTTTCACCCATCTGGAAATGGCTAAGTCCCATTTAGTCCAACTCGACCATCCGGTCGGCACTCCTCCCCTTAGAGGAGTCACTCGGACTGATATGTTCCCATCCATAAGGAGTGACCCGATCGGCCTCTCCCTCTCAAGCTTGTGGCAACCCGATCGGCACTCCTCCCCTCTGGAAGTCACTCGGACTATGGTATTCCTTCCCATAAGAAGGGACCCCGGATCGGCGTCTCTCTATCTCTCTCTTTCTGACGAAAATTAACTTGGTCGGCGTTGTAATTCCGCCACGGATGGGAACCATCCGATAGGACCTTCATGATCCCCCATTTGTGGCGTAGGGCTAATTGTTTGGGCTCTATTGGTTAGTAGCCCAACTAGAGCACAAAAGCCTCCAAAGAGCCTTGGACAAGTAACTGTAGTGGGTCCCACCAGTAGGTTGACCTAATCAAGGATTTAAGGATCCACTTAAGGGTTGAAATAGTCAATGCTTGAAAAGGCAACATTGCAATTAACTCGCAGAAATCCATTCACCCCATGCTTCCTTTCTGGGAATCCCAGCACTATAAATACCATCAGCTTCATCAATAAACATGTATTGAATTCTCACCTAACAAACTTGACCATTTCTTTCTAGACTCTATCTCTACCTCGATTATCAACTAACTTGAACATCAGAGGGGCGATCCTGAAACAACCTGCGTGGTAGTCTAACCTTCTTTTGCATGTCTCCGATGTACGAATAATTAGCTCAGATCAACGCTCTTGGGCTCACTCCTACTTAATACACATTAGCATCCTTAATTTCTAGACAGAAACAATACTTATTATCAATGGTAAAACCACTAAAATAGAATATTGTTAGTTATTTGAAAATTAATGCCAACTTAGGCTAGTGGAATACTAGAAAGATGTATGTAGCAGAGAGAGAAACGCTTATATAACCAGCTCTGTCATCCATTTCGTATTATACAATGCATACTACTGAACTTCCTAGAACTTTCTGTGATGCGATAGATAAAAAGTCAAGAAGTTTTTGTGGTGAGACCAAGAAGGCAAAAGAAAGGTCCACCTTGTAGCGTAGGATACAGTGACTAAACCAAAACAAGGATGACTAGGAATTCGTTCGATGCGGCAAGCAATCTCAACATTTGTTACTATGTTTGGCCGGCAAGTGTTAGCAAAACCACAAGCTATGTGGTCGATAGTCTTGTCTTCCATGTACTGTGACATTTGACAATCGATGTAATGTTGATATGTTCAAAGAGAGAGCAAATGCTTTAAATACGTGATGAGGTATTATGAGTAGTATTGATATGATGAAGAAGGTTATTACTATGACAGTAGGAAATGGGGTTAAGACATTCTTTTGACATCATAGGTGGGCCACAAAAGATCCTGTAATCACATTTGCCTCTGGTGAACCTCCATTGGATGTTCAAGATACGAATGTAAAAAAAATGTGGGAGCCTAGTTTAGGATGGACAATTGATCTCTTTATTGATTATCTAAGTGAAGCATAATTCGGAGCTATTGCTGCCCACGGGTTAAGGGAAGAAGATGAAGCCATGGATGAAGTATTCTCGATTGATAATCCGCCAATTGACTTTACTATAAGTTCACTTTATAAATTATCAAAGAGGATGATGCAGCGAATTTTGGTCAAGTTAAAGGATGGGCCAATGTATGAAAGATTCCACTTCTGCAACGTATATGTTTTTTTCCTTTGGCTTTCGATTGAAGATAGGCTCATGACTAATAGGAATAGTTTCATTTGCAAACTAACAAGTGATCGAAGATGCATGATGTCTGGAGAAGTTAAGGAAAATTTAGCACATACTTTGAGAATTTCTCTAGTGGCTCGTTTATTATGGTAAAACTTGGCTTTTGTGTTTCCCGTCTCATCAATTCCACACCTCTTGTGGATTGAGTCTTGCACTAGTGGAAAGAACATCATTGGATCCGGTTAAAATAAGGGGGTTATTGAACCGAATTTGGAGCACATTGCCGGGTTCAGAGCGGTTCATAAAGGTCAACTCCTCCAGTTGAAAACCAAACCAGTTACACACTATCTCCATGATCTAGTTTCCACAAAAACCGAACTAATTACATCATAGTAAACTAATTAGGTTTTCACCTAATTAGTTTTGGGGAGGTCATGAAATTAAAAAAAAAACGTCGACTTGTACTGCAACCACAAGTCTCTTCGCATACTGCAACCCAAACATGGTTGGACAACCAAATAACAACAAATCAAGCATGGCTATCGATGGGATTGAGTTGCAACGAAAGAAAGACGAAATTAATAAAAAAAAAAAGATAAAATTATAGGTAATAAACTAAATTACAGCACATAAACTAGATTACAGTCACATTGATTCCTAGAGACAAAATACAATCAAATAAACCAAATTTTAAAAAAAGAAATCGATTAAAAAAGACGAAAAAACAACAAAAAGTGTCATTAAAATAAACTACGTTAAACACAAACAAAATTACATAAAATGGAAAAAATAAAAGAAATTGGAGCCAAACAAACAAAATCACCAAAAACTAATTAAATAAGGCGAAAAATAAAAACCCTAATTACAAGAAAACTAATTAAAAAATGAAAAAAAAATTACAAAGACAAACGAAATTACGATGACGAAGATGGATGAATCAGCGTTGATGATCGACAAGCGAAGTTATTCAATGAGCGAGACGAAGATGGTGGTTCAAGGGAGTTCTTCAAGTGATGAGCAACGAGATGAGTTCTTCGATGAATGCGAGAGAATTAGGGTTTCAGAGGAGATGGGCGTTTGAGAGAGGAGGCGTTTGAGAGAGGGAAGAAAGAGAGGGCTTTTGAGAGAGAGTGTTAGGGTTTGAGTGTGGAGAGGGGGGCGTTTGAGAGGGTGGTGGTGGTAAATCTATTGATGCGGGGTAGTAGTGAAATGGGTGCGACGAAGAAGGAAAGTCGATATATTGATGCTTGGTGGTGGCGAAGTGGGTAGGATGAGGAAAATGGTGGTTGATGCGTTGTTGGTGGGGAGTGAAAAAGGGAAGAAGAGGGTTTAGATCATGGGGAGGGAGGCTGAGTAGGGAAGTTAGCGTTTACATTTGTGGGGTAAAGAGAGAAGATTGAGGAGTGGGATGAAGAGAATAATGTGTTGGGCCCATATTATATAGATGCTATTACCTGATCCGGTTTTGAGCTGAACCGGATCAGTTAATTGGACCTACTTTTTGCATCTAAAAATACTAAATGAACTGATCCAGTTACCTTGCACTAGAGGAAAAAAAGCCAAGGGTTATGGTAAAGAGTGATGTTGTATAATATGAGCACTATAAGAGGGGGGGTGAATTATAGTGAGAGAATAAGCTATACTTTTTGCGGAATTAAAAGTAAACTTGGGAACAAACAATGGGAACACGAGAGATTTTACGAGGAAAAACTTCCTAGGCCTAGTAGGAAGAAACAACCTCGACCACAAGGGATTTTAAACAACTTTCCACTATAATAGGCCAAAACAACTCTGATTACAACCTATTACTTTTCTCTCGATTCTCAACTTAAGTCACTCAACTCAAGTTCCCAACGACAGTTCCCAACAACTGACGTTTTCTCTCAAACTTCACTCGAAGTTCCTTTCTCTTTCTCTTTCTCTTTCTCTTTCTCTGCTTCACTCAAAGCTTTCTCACACTTACAAGAGTTCACTCAAACCCTTTTTCTCAAAAATACACTTTGTAAAAAATGGAAGAGTAATAAACTCGATTAATGTAAGTATGAATTCTCTTAAGGAAAGGCACTGACACTTTAGATAACTTAAGACAAATTAACTAAGTCAGACACAATTTTCTCAAATGAATTAGGCGCCTATTTATAGACATTAAGACAAGACATGTTCCACTAATTAGACCATTATCACATGCTCCATGATGTTTAATTAATTAATTAAATTAAATTAATTATTCCATGTCATGTAAGCATCCACTAATCCTACTTCACTTCATAGAAGCAGTAACAATTACGTGGTTTTCAAACTTGGAGAATAATTAATACTTATTTAATTAATTAAATACTTGGAGGATAATTAACTTAAGCCACTAAATCCACTAACTACATAAACGTGTAAGTAGTTTAGGCGTGTGCAATATTTAGGAAATAAATAAATAAAATCTTTAGCTAGTTTTTAGGAAAAATATCTTTTTCAAAATCTTTTAATAAAACCGGAAAACAGTTTTATATTTAAAAATCCGAAACATTTTAAAAACCGGAAATATATTATATTTTCGAAACAAAATCTTTTAAATAAATAAAAGATAAAAGATAAAAATATAAAAGATAAGATTTGAAAATCAGTTAATTTAAAATCAGAAAATCTTTTAAAATCTTTTCCTAACAAACTTAAACTAACTTCCTAAAATGGATCTTAGTCAAAATCACCCTAAAAACTCTAACAATATATATGGGCACACAATTATTAGGCGCACAATATTAGATTCCTTAGAGTTCCTAAATTAGTTTTTAAAGTCTTGTTCCCTAACCTTGTTCCTATAGTGCCAGGTCTGTTCCTTTCATGGGAACAGAACCAAGTTCCTTTGAGAATTCACCACGAACTTAATAAAGCTTTTACTCAACCTTAACAAGAAGATTAATAAATACCCTAATGTATTCTAATCTTCATTCCATGCTTGATTCTTCATTTCTCGAACATCTTTACTTCGATCTTGATTAATTCTCCGCTTTAATCTTCAATCAAGTATTCTCTTAGCTCGAGCATGAATTACCTTGCAACAACATAAATAAAATATACTATGTCTTTTGTGGTTAGGTCATCTTCAAAACTCAAGGGTCAACAATTTCCCCCTTTTTGAAGATGCAACAAAAGGCATATACTAAAAATAATACATAAGTCATATAAAAATAATTTTAACAAAGTATGTAACCAAGTTAAATTAAGTATTATAGACTCGTTATTTTATTTTGTAAAGTAGAAATATGAGAACATAATTCATGACAAAAAAAATTTACTCTGATTTGCCTTATCTTTCCCCCTTTGGCATCTTCAAAAACATAGTCCACGATTTCAAAAAGATGAATATTATTCACTAAACACATCACACCACCAAACTTGTAAGAAATAAGTTGGTTAGTATAAGCAAATAAAGCATTCAACTCTCAAAAACCGCAATCCAAGAATATTAGCCATTCATTTAGACGCACACATGCAAAAAGATCAAACTTAGAATTACCAAATAAAAGTTCCATTGTAGCATGATTAAAGGAGAAGGATAGAAAAGACAAATATTAAACAAAGTTCATGTTCCCACACAAAAAAACTAAAAGAAAAGTTTATGTTTAGGAGAGGGAGGTTGCTACTTCTTCCACCACATCATGAAGCTTTGCCATCACTTCTTGATGATTTTCGGCCAATGTATCATTCCCTTGAGCACAATTCTTCCAACTTCAACAACTAGAGTTCATGCTTGAATGGAGGAAGAAAGTTCACCAAGCCGAGCCATATCCTTGTTGTCCTCCAAGGCTTTGTCAACTTTGTCATACCCCTTTTACCAACCCATTTAAATCCTTAGCTTCCGTAGCAAACTCCATCATTGCTTCCGAATGACCCATAACCAAAAGAAACAAAAATCCAACCTTCTAGCATGAGCTAGAGTATATGTAGAACCAATGGTAGGATTTTGAGAAGAGAGGGAGCTTGAGAAGGATTGGTGCGGTGTTTGTTCCTTAGGTTTGGGAACAGCAGGTTGTTCCTCTAGAATGGGAACACACTGTTTCCTTAGCTTTAGGAACAGAACAGGAGGGTTTTGAGGTAGAGGGAGGGATAGGATCATTTTGTGGTGCTAGGGTAGAAGGTGAGGCAGATTTTTGTGGAGATGGAGGAAAAGGAGGATTGGTTTCCATGGGAACAGGAGTCGGTTCCCTAGAAGGAGGTAGGTTAGATTCATAATCTTCCCTATCAATCACCTTTACTTCATCTTCCTCAAACTTTCTTCGCATCAAGAAAGGAAAATTAAGCACTTTCATTTTTGAACCCTTTGACTAGCTCTAGTGCTTTTAACCGGTTTCACCACCTCTCAACCACCTTCTTCCCTTTCTTCTTAGTTCTTCTTTTTCTTTTTCTTTTCTTTTCTTTTATTTTTCTTTTCTTTTTCTTTTTCATTTTTCTTTTTCTTCTCTTCAATTCTTTTTCTTTCTTCTCTCCACATCATCATCCTCATCATCATCAAGTTAGCACCTCCCTTAATAACTTCTCCATTCACAACACAAACATTTAAGTTATTCAAGGCACGCACATTCAACATATTTCCCGTGGAACATCAATGGACTGAGTTCCCGAAATTTTCACTTTAAATTAAGTAGAATTTCGGTTACTAAGCTCCATAGCCAACAACAAATCCATTTTCAATCAATGACTCAATGTTGAATCATTAAAGAGGAAAGTTTATGTGTTTTGAGAGCTAAACAATGAATGTAAATTAAATCCAACATGCTAACTTGAGCACGTTTGGAAGACGAGGCAATAAAGCTTTCTTAGGATGTGAAAAAAATTTTGTGATAAGGGAGAAAGAAGATTATGATCAAGAAATGTTTTTCCCTTTTGACCACCATACTTAACAATCAATTGATCAAAAGAGAATCCGAAAATGGATAGGACCACGTTGTTTCTTGAAATAACATCGTTCCTCTCACGGGAACACCAAGCATTTACCCAAATTTTAGCATTAAAATCTATTTGAGTTCCTTTACCAAGTGGAACAATTTCCTTCTTCATCCATGGAAAAGTTTTCACAAAATTCATCCATAATTTAGGAATAAACTATTTCCATAACATTTCACAAAAAGATTTTCCCAACCTTGAAACTTAATCATATTAAGCAATTGACGAAGATTTACTCTTTTCACCAAGAAACATCAATAAAAAGTCCATGCACATACCTAGATGTGTGGAATTTTTTCGACAACCTGTTGTTCCTCTCTCGGGAACATCTGATTCCCCCTCACTTGTTGCATGTGTTCTTCAACCTCCATTTCAACCATGTTTCTCTTTTCTTCCTTTTCCTTAGAATTCTTGATGAAATTGGAGAAATATCCATGGGTGTTGGATTCAATTTTAGAGGAGAAGGAGAGGGTTTTTCGGCTTTGTGGGAGGAGAGAGAGTGAGAGTGTTTTTGGTAGTCATATTTTGTGGAGTATTTTCGGTTTTATGAGAAGGAAAAAAAATAATTTGTTTTGTTTAAGGAAAGAAAAAATATAAACCGTGTATTACACGTTTTTAAAAAAAATCTCTACTAAATAAAAATATCTTCAACTAACTTGAGAGATATAAGGAAAAATCAGATTTTTAGGAAAAAAATCTGAACAGAATATTTTTGGTTTTTGAATTTTGAAAAGAAAAAAATCTAACTTAATACGGGGAACAGCGTTTGGGAACAATGAATGGAAACAAGGAAAATTTTGCTACTTTGGAACTCCATTAATTCTTTTAATCCTTTGTCATCACTTAAGGCATAGAATTGTCCTATGAACAATAAGGGGAATATTATTGGACATTGGTGAGCAGTTTTCAGACATTTTTACTTATACATATGAAATAATCATATAAGAATTGTGATGTATTTAAGCAAATAAAAACATCAAAATGCACATCCAAGACATAATGCCAAAGAATTAACACAAAGGGGAATATTGTAGCAATCATTTCAATTGATTAAGCCAAGTTCAAGTCTCAATTTCTCAAACCTATCTCTATTTAAGGGTTTGTCAAGAATGTCTGCAATTTGACGTTCAGTCTCACAGAATTCCATTTTAATAAGACCCTTTTCAACATTATCTTTCAGAAAGTGATGCCTAATATGGATGTGTTTGACTCTTGAATGATTACGGGATCTTTAGAAATACTAATAGCACTAGTATTATCACAATAGATGGGAACACATTCAAAGTAGATTCCATAGTCACGTAGTTGTTGTTTTATCCATAGCATTTGGGAACAACATGCTGCTGCTGCAACATATTCAGCCTCGGCTGTGGATAAAGCAACCGTGTTTTGCTTCTTGGTGCTCCAAGAAACTAAACTATGACTAAGGAACTGAACCATACCTGATGTACTCTTCTATTGACCAGATCTCCTGCATAGTCAGCATCCGCAAATCCTTTAATTCAAAGGTATCACTCTCGAATAGAATAGGCTTAAATCATCTGTTCCCTTGAGGTATCTTAGGATTCTCTTCACAGCTGTGAGATGAGATTCCTTTGGATTGGCTTGAAACCTTGCACATAACCTACACTGAAAGCAATATCAGGACGACTTGCAGTTAGATATAGTAATGAGCCAATCATACCTCGATATTGGTTTGATCCACACTTGTTCCTATAGAATCTTCATCCAATCTGGTTGAATTCCCATAGGTGTATGATTACTTTGGATGCTTCCAAACCATACTTTTTCAATAGTTCCTTTATGTACTTTTTTTTATGGATGTAGATTCCTTCTTCTGTTTGCTTGATTTGCAACCCCAAGAAGAAGTTGAGCTCACCCATCATACTCATTTCAAATTCTTTACTCATGAGATTATCAAAGTCCTTGCATAAAGATTCATTAGTTACACCAAATATAATATCATCAACATATATTTGAACAACTAATAAATGTTTTCCTTTTGATTTTAAAAACAAGGTTCGATCCAATTTTCCTCTTTTAAACTCATTTTCAAGAAGGAACTTAGAAAGTCTTTCATACCATGCTCTTGGAGCTTGCTTTAACCCATAAAGAGCTTTGTCAAGCTTAAAGACATGATTAGGAAATTCTTTATTTTCAAAACCTGGAGGTTGTTCTACAAATACCTCCTCATTAAGATAACCATTTAGAAAAGCACATTTTACATCCATTTGATACAATTTAAACCCATGAAGGCAGCAAAAGCTATGAAATTCTAATTGCTTCCAATCTTGCAACTGGAGCAAAAGTTTCTTCATAATCAATGCCTTCCTGTTGATTGTATCCTTTCACAACTAACCTGGCCTTGTTTCTTATTATGGTTCCGAACTCATCTAATTTGTTTCGAAACACCCACTTTAAACCAATAACCTTTTTTATGTTTAGGCTTAGGTTCAAGGTGCCAAACTTTGTTTCTTTCAAATTGATGAAGTTCATCCTGCATTGCTACGATCCAATCAGCATCAGTGAGAGCTTCTTCATGATTCCTAGGTTCCAACATAGAAAGAAAAGCATGAAAAGCACAAAAGTTTTTCAATTGAGATCTCGTTTGAGTTCCCTTATTTATGTCACTGATTATTAGTTCCACAGGATGGGAACGATGAGTTTTCCAAGGCTTTGGTTGGAAATCCTGGATGGAAACTTGGTTTCCTTGATCATCTTCATTTCCTGTACTTGGGAACCAGGTTCAACAATAGTGGATTCATTCACTAGTGTATCATCACCTAGTTCTTCTTCTTCCTCATTGGGAACAGGAACAGGATGTTGTTCCCTTGGCTTTGTTCCCATGACTTCGTCTTCCAAAGTCTCATCAATAAGACTTAGTCTTTTGTCAATCCTATTTCGAAGTCATCTTCAACCTGTGTGCTTGCATCAAATTTATCTGTTTCATCAAAAATAACATGCACACTTTCTTCTACACACATAGACCTTTTATTATACACTCTATAAGCCTTGCTACTAGAAGAATATCCTAAGAATACAGCTTCTTCACTTCTAGCATCAAATTTTCCAATATTTTGTTTCCCATTATTATGAACAAAACATTTACATCCAAATGTTCTGAAATATGTAATATTGGGCTTTTTACCAAAATACAGCTCATAGGGGGTTTTATTTAATAAAGGTCTTACCATGGCTCGATTTATAATATGACAAGCAGTATTCACAGCTTCTGCCCAAAAGTTTTTAGGAAGTCCACTAGCTATCAACATAGTCCTAGCCATCTCTTCTAGTGTTCTATTCTTCCTTTCAACAACACCATTTTGTTGAGGTGTTCTAGGGGCTGAGAAATTGTGATCTAATCCATTGTCTCTCTAAAGTCATCGAACTTAAATTTTCAAATCTTTCCATGGTCGGATCTAAGGTGAAGTAATTTTACCACTCAAATTTTGACTTTCTTTGCAAAGACAAGGAACTCATCATAAGTCTCGTCCTTGCTAGAAAGAAAAATAACCCAAGTAAATCTAGAGAAGTCATCTACAATTACTAACACATATTTCTTTCCACTCCTACTTTGTATCCTCATAGGTCCACATAAATCCATATGTATTAACTCTAAAGGTCTTGTGGTACTACCACATTCTTGGACTTGAAAGAGGACCTAACATGCTTCCTTTTGCGCATGCATCAACAACATGATCTAAATGAAACTTAGTAGAGGGTAAACCTAAAACTAGTTCTTTAGAACGCAGTTTGTCAAGCAAGAAAAGCTAGCATGACCTAGACGCTTGTGCCATAAAATGAATCATCATCAATAACACTAAGGCATGTGAATTTGTTTTTGGGAACAAGGTTGAGATCCACAACATATGTGTTCCCTTTCCTTGTTCCTTCCAAAATGATATCCTTTGTGCTATTGTTGACAATCAAACATTTTTCACTATTAAACTTCATCACAAAATTGGGAAATACTTAACAAGTTATGCTTTAATCCATCAACTAGAAAACATTTCTATGGAATGTGACGATGACTTACCAACTTTGCCCATGGCAACTATGTTACCTTTCTTGTTGTCACCAAAAGTCACACTTCCACCATTATAGGCTGAGAGTGAGAGAAATCTTGATTTATCTCCAGTCATATGCTTAGAACAACCACTGTCTAGGTACCATGTGTTGTTCCCCCTCACTCCAACCTGCAAGAAAACTAATTGTTAGAGTTAGGAACCCAATCTTTCTTGGGTTCCTTTCCTTCAGGAACAATAGATTTCTTTTTCCAAATTACTTTACTTGTTTCCAAGTTCTCATTGATGCAACCAAGTCTTTTAGGACAAGAGTTCCTAAAATGACCAGTGTTCCCACAAAACATACAAACTTTATCACTTGGTAAATCAACTCTCTTTTTAGGTTTTTCAAATTTCTTTTTGTGATTAAAACCAAGACCTTCAGTTCGTTTTGTTTGAGGGTTCTTAATCCAGTTTGGAATAGGTAGCATTTTCTTTTCATTTCTCATTTGGTGCAGTTCCCCTACAAGTTCTTATTTTCAATTTCCAAAAATGAAACATGATTTTTCAATTCGTTTATTTCAGATTTGAAACTTTGCAAGGGAACTGACTTAATGTCAAATGAACTTACTTCAGGAACAAACTCTTTTAGTTGTGATAACTCAAGACTTAACAAGTAGTTCTCATTTTTAAGATTTTCGAAATCCTCTTTTAATTTAAGATTTTTGTCAAACAATTCGAAAAATCTTTTCTCAATATCAATCGAACACTTTTAAGCCAAGAGGTATGTTCCTTTGCTACACTTAAAGCATGTTGACATTGTTTTAGTTTAATGGTTTCATCTTTTCAATCATTTACAGCGTCGACAATAAACTCAAATAATTTTTCTTTACTTAAAGAATTAAGACCAGTTTTGATGGTGTCTAGACTTGCCTCAAGAGATTCAATCTCTTCATCAGATTCGGATTTGTCAAGAGCCATAAGACAGAAGTTTGCAGTCTCCTCATTTGGTTGAGGATCATCTTCTTCTCGAGTCAGAGTCTCCCCATGCAGCAACCATAGCTTTCTTCATGTCAGATCGAGTATAGGAGTTTTTGTATTCTTGTTCCTATCTCTGCTTTGTTCCCTTCCTTTGCCTTTTTCTTGTTCCCATTGGGGACAATCCTTGATGAAGTGCTCAGAACTGCCACACTTATGACAAACAAGTTTGTTAGAATATTTCTTATTCTTACCTTTGTAATCTCCATCCTTTGAATTTTCGGACCATGAGAGCGATTCTTCTTCATCGTTTCTGAGCCTTCACTTTCATCAGCTTTTAAGGCAATCGATTTTGCTTGGACATGTCTCCATTCTCATTGTCCAATTGCAACTCATGAGTCATGAGGGAACCAGCAAGTTGTTCCAAATTGAACTTAGTAAAGTCCTTAGTTTCCTGTAAGGCAGTTACCTTAGCCATCCAACGATCCCTAGGAAGGCTCCTTAGGACCTTTCGTACCTGTTCCTCAGATGTAATCACTTTACCAAGAGATGTTAGCTCATATAATATTGTAAAGCGTGTAAACATGTCTTGGATAGACTCTTTTGATTTCATTTGAAAAAGTTCATATTGGTTCATCAAAAGATCTATTTTTGATCTCTTAACTTCACTCGTACCTTCATGAGTGACTTCAAGAAGATCCCAAATTTGTTTTGCGGTTTTCATCCCATGACACGATTGTGTTCATGAGGCCAAGACCACAATGAAGCAATTTTATAGCAAGAGCATTAATTTCCATCTTTTCGAAATCAGCTTTATCAAAATCAGATATAGATTTAGGAATTACCTCATTCTTGTCATTAGTGGTAGTGACTTCAAAATCACCTACCTCTATGACTCTCCATACCTGGTAATTGTCGGCTTTGATAAAGATCTCCATTCTGTTCTTCCAGTAAGTGTAAAACTTACCATTGAACATTGGTGGCCTCTGCGTAGAGTACCCTTCTTCCAGTTTCTCTCTAGTATTCATATTTTTCAAGATCTTGAACTCAACAGGGTTTCCTGAATATTAGAGTTCCCGCTCTGATACCAATTGTTGTATAATATGAGCACTATAAGAGGGGGGAATTATAGTGAGAGAATAAGCATACTTTTTGCGGAATTAAAAGTAAACTTGGGAACAAACAATGGGAACACGAGAGATTTTACGAGGAAAAACTTCCTAGGCCTAGTAGGAAGAAACAACCTCGACCACAAGGGATTTTAAACAACTTTCCACTATAATAGGCCAAAACAACTCTGATTACAACCTATTACTTTTCTCTCGATTCTCAACTTAAGTCACTCAACTCAAGTTCCCAACGACAGTTCCCAACAACTGACGTTTTCTCTCAAACTTCACTCGAAGTTCCTTTCTCTTTCTCTTCTTCTCTTTCTCTTGCTTCACTCAAAGCTTTCTCACACTTACAAGAGTTCACTCAAACCCTTTTCTCAAAAATACACTTTGTAAAAAATGGAAGAGTAATAAAACTCGATTAATGTAAGTATGAATTCTCTTAAGGAAAGGCACTGACACTTTAGATAACTTAAGACAAATTAACTAAGTCAGACACATTTTCTAAATGAATTAGGCGCCTATTTATAGACATTAAGACAAGACATGATTTCCACTAATTAGACCATTATCACATGTTCTCCATGATTTAATTAATTAATTAAATTAAATTAATTATTCCATGTCATGTAAGCATCCACTAATCCACTACTTCACTTCATAGAAGCAGTAACAATACGTGGTTTTCAAACTTGGAGAATAATTAACTTATTTAATTTAATTAAATACTTGGAGGATAATTAACTTAAGCCACTAAATCCACTAACTCATAAACTGTAGTATATTTAGGCGTGTAATCTAGATTTAGGAAATAAATAAATAAATCCTTTAGCTAGTTTTTAGGAAAAATATCTTTTTCAAAATCTTTTAATAAAACCGGAAAAAAGTTTTATTTAAAAATCCGAAACATTTTAAAAACCGGAAATATATATTTTCGAAAACTAAATCTTTTAAATAAATATAAAAGATAAAATATATAAAAAGATAAGATTTGAAAATCAGTTAATTAAATCAGAAAATCTTTTAAAATCTTTTCCTAACAAACTTAAACTAACTTCCTAAAATATGGATCTTAGTCAAAATCCCTAAAAACTCTAACAACTATATTGGGCAACAATTACTTAGGCGCACAATATTAGGTCCTTAGAGTTCCTAAATTAGTTTTAAAGTCTTGTTCCCTAACCTTGTTCCTATAGTGCCAGGTCTGTTCCTTTCATGGGAACAGAACCAAGTTCCTTTGAGAATTCACCACGAACTTAATTAAGCTTTTACTCAACCTTAACATGAAGATTAATAAATACCCTGATGTATTCTAATCTTCATTCCATGCTTGATTCTTCATCTCTCGAACATCTTTACTGCGATCTTGATTAATTCTCCACTTTAATCTTCAATCAAGTATTCTCTTAGCTTGAGCATGAATTACCTTGCAACAACATAAATAAAATATACTATGTCTTTTGTGGTTAGGTCATCTTCAAAACTCAAGGGTCAACAAGTGCCCTAAGGGCCGCGTTTTTTGACCGCAACCCTTAACACAATGAAAGGGTTGCGGTTGTGACTCAGAACTGCAACCCTTAGTTGTGGAAGGGCTGCGGTATTTACTCAAAACTACAACCCTTAGTTGTGGAAGGGCTGCGGTATTTACCCAAAACCACAACCCCTTTGTGTTGAAGGGCTATAGTATTGGGTCAAAATCACAACCCTTTTTTGTTTTTTTTGAAATACCCTATGCCAGCCCAACTGTCAAACACGCCAGAACCCTCACTAGTAGAAAAAGGTCGATTTGCGTCGGACCCTGGACCCCTATTTGCGTCGGACCTGGGTCCGACGGCACAGGTCTCGACACAAATGACCTAAAACTGATCTGCTTCGTATGCGGAAATGACGCAGATTGTTAAGCTATTGTGTCGCACGTTGTATACGGTGCGACGCAGATGGCCCTTTATAGGCCATCAAAGAAGCCTCATTTGCCTCGCACATAGACCATGGTGCGACGTAAATCATCCATCTATGTCACACATACATCAACATGCGACACAGATTAACACAACAGCCCAGCAAGTCAGACCCATTTGCGTCGCACTTTGTCTTACATCCGACGCAGATGGTGTAATTTTTGTAAAAAAAAAAAATCACGTATACATCTGAATCTAAACAAAATTAATCCTAAAAGTGAAAAAACGCAATACATAATTAAACTGAAATTCGCGAATGGAAGGCAGAAGAATACAGCATAATAGTGATACATAAATAGTTGCTTTACAATGGAGAACTTCCTTCGCTAAAAACGAAATTCAACAAAATTAAAAAAACAGAAAAACAAAATCAACAAAAGCAACCAACCATAATCTATACAAAATTAAAAAATTAAAAAACGAAAATAAAAACTTAAATATTCAGATCTAACATACAAAAAACGAAGTTAAAAAAATGAACCTAAAAAAAAATCAAATCTAACATACAAGAATGAAATTGCACTAAATATATTTTTAAAAAAATCTAAATCACCAAAATCCGAGCGATCATCGTTCTTTCTTCAAATCTCGTTCTTCTTGAATTTTCGTTCTTGAATTTGAGAAAACAGTAGCGAGAAAATCGCCCTTCAATTTGGGGAAAAAATCGATGAAAAATACCATGTTAGCAGCGAGGAATTCAGACTCGTCGGGGGAAAAAAAGAATGAAAAATCGTCGTTGTTGGTGTTGTCGGGTCTTCGATGCTGAAGATTCACTCGGCGGAAATGATGTTGTCGTTGTTGGTGAAGAAGAAGATGGTCGATTTGAAGAGAAACTAGAGAGATGATGATGAGAGTTAATGCGAGGAATTACGGTTGAGTGAGGGAGAGAGAGATGATGAAACGGCTGAAGTTGATGTGAGGAATTAGACTTGAGTCAGGGACAGGGAGAGGGAGAGAGAGAGAGAGAGATGATGATGAAACGGCTGAAGTTGATGTGAGGAATTAGGGTTGAGTGAGGGAGAGGGAGAAAGAAAGAGAGAGAGGAGAATAGATTGACGCGGCGTGGTTTTTGAAATAAAGAGGAAGTGGGCCTCGTGGCCTTGGTATCTGCGTCGCACGTTGATTACGGTGCAACGCAAATTGGGCTGGTTATCTGCGTCGCACGTTGATTGAGGTGCAACGCAAATTGATATTTTTGCAACGCACCTAAGGCATGTGCGACACATATAGCTCGTATCTGGTACTTATATTATGTACCCATGTTATGCGTCACACTTCTATTTACGTGCGACGCAAATTACTTTATTGCGTCGTTTTGCCTTTCATGCGACGCACATCGTCCTGCCAGCCCCCCTGCCAAAGCCTCGTACCCAGCCACCCCCAGCCCAGCGCACCTCATCCCTCCCCCTGCCTAGGGGAATGGGCAAGGGGCTGGCATAACTGGGTAGGGGAGGGGAGGAGGGCTGGGAGGGGGTGAGAGAGGGGAGTGTAGGGGCTACGTAAGGGGGGGTGCACGCTCCCTATGCAAGCCAGCTGTCCGAAATCCCTTTTTATTTCCCGAAATTAACTCTAAAAGGAAGTAGGGCACAAAAAACTAACATATACTTAATTACATTCTACCTCATGCTGTCATGTTCAAGAAAATTTTGGATTTAAAACAACGAAAATATACGAAACGAACATGAAACGCCGAAATTCACCTAATTTGAACTTCATTTTCCTAAAATTCAACAACAGCGATGCACGCCTATAAATCTACTTAAAAGTTATGTTATATTAAATGAGTCAAAAATACAAATTGGACATGAAACGACCGTAAAAGGCATTAGTCGACCTTTACTTTTCGAAAATTCACTCAAGATCAAACTAGTGCCTATAAACCTACTCAGTAGTCATATTATAGCTCATATTTCCATATTAAGAAAGAAATAGGAGTTACATGACTCAAAATATACAAAAAAGGACATGAAACGACCGAAATAGGCCTAATTCGATCTTTACTTTCCCCAAATTCAATCAAGAACAAGTAGAGCCTAAAAATCTACTTATTAGTTATATTATACCTCATATTATCATATTCAACAAGAAATTGGAGTTACATGATTCAAATATGTAAAAAGGACATGAAACAACCGAAGTAGGTGTATATTGACCTCCAACTTTCTCGAAATCCAATCAAGCACAAAGTAGTGCCTATGAACACCTATTATGTATAAGATTTTGCAATAAAGATTTTGGAAAAGAAATAAAAATAATGAGAACCGTCGTACATTGTGGAGCGCGGGTTCCGCCAAAGGCACGTTTCGTCTCAAAGCGTGAATTTCATTCTGTCGTGTGGTATTCCATTTTTACATGTTCGTCACACAATTTCGGTAATTGTTCCAAGTTAGTTTTTTGAAAAACTGAATCGTGATTAGGCGCCAGACTCTTGATCGTCTCTGCAAACTGGAGGGAATCAGTTTTCTTGATGGTAAAGTCATTGTTCATTGGATAAAGAATAAGAATATATATTACATCGTTTATCCATTAGTTAAGGAATAAGAATCATGAAAAGGAGTGAGAATAAGAATCAAATCCAAACTGTAAGGGCCAAGACTCCAGATTTTTTCCAGAAGATTCGAGTTGTGCACCAGGCACATGGTCATGTACCAGATGCACATGCGCCCAACGCATAGTGGTGTCCTGCGCCAGACGCAGGCCATGCGCCTAGCGCATGGTGTTGTGCCTAGCGTAGGTTACTGGGTTTGGCATAGTGGTCCAATCAGCTCTTCTTTCACATTTTTCGATGCATTTATACGTGTTAGGATGTGCTGAAATTCGAAATTTGCCACATTAGTGTAAAGATCAAAATCAAATCTAAACAGAATAAGAATATTTGCATGTCCCAAAAATTTGATGATGCAGGAATATTTAAGGGGGTTTAGTGATGTCATTAGTGTGATGTCATTAAATAATATATGGGATGTTAAAAATCAAATTGACGGTGAAAAATATGATTTTTTTACCTTATTCACACCATAGTTCATCACCTTTTTTCCCTTATAAATACCCCCCTTTGTTTTCATTAGCCACACAACTTGAGCTTCAAACACAAAAACACAACTTGCATGAGCTTCAAACAAAGAAACACAACTTGAGCTTCAAATACAAAAACACAACTTAATTTCTCACAATTTCAATACTACTCTCATATTCTCTACCTCCTTCCTGTAAGAAAAATCTCATTCAAGAGAAGTAAAGAAAAACATAGAAAACTTAAAGTAATTAGTAAGTAAGAAATTCATCAACAAAAAACAGAAAAAACGAGTTTTAGTTGGTAATTAAGTGAATTTAGAAACTCACTTAGAAACTAAGAAAATCACAAAAAAAAAAAGTAGAAAACTTTGCAAATGAAGTACCTCATTGAGTTAGCAAGGTAAAATTAAGTTCTTGTTATTTTTATTAATTATCTTCTTGATCATATACTAACTTTTTCTTTTTTTTTTCTCTTATCATTTTTTAATCTTTGGAGTGATTTGGGTATGTGAAAGTCCTAATAGGTTCCCAACCTTAATCACCCCACCTAGAATAGTCAACTCTAATGGGGAGACTATTAGGAAATATTTGTTTATATAACTTTTCTTAATTAAGTTGTTATTCATCACCAAAAAAATGTTTTCATTTAAAAAATTCAAGTAGAGTTGTGCATAAACATCTCCATAAAAAGAAAATGTGATGCAATAATTATGATTAGTTTTAATTTCGTACTTCATTTCGTGTTTTGTCTGTATTATATAAATATTTTGTAGGATGTAATATTATTCCTATGAAGTTCAAGATGTTTGCAGAAAAGGGGCTTTGGAATTTCTAAGAAACGAATTTTCTATAGTTAATTAACAATCATACAAAAATTTTATAAAAACTAATTTTGTCCAGTATCGCATAAGCTTGTTCTTAGGATAAAGTTCCAACTAAATTTTTTTAGATAAAACTAAAAGCATCAAATTTAAAGTATACATAATTATATTTACAAAAACATAAAAATTATGTTCATATGCATTTTATACAATTTTATCTCATTTTTACAAAACCGTCCAAATCACCAAATTTCAGAAATCTGATTTTCTATTAAGTTTAGAAAATAAATAAAAAAAGGTTTTTGAAATTTCCAATTCAAGTGAAAGTTTGCGGTCTAATCCTTCAAAGTTTATAGAATTTTCTTACCAATATTCACTTCAAACTAAGTTCAATAACTTGGATATCAAAGAACAAATTGGATAAAGAACCTCTTTTGACCGGTTTTATTAGTATAAATTCATTGTAACTCTAGTTGTCACTAAAAGCTTGTGAAATTTTGATACATCATAAAAAATTCACTGACCTATCCATAGGTGTATGACATGCTCAATTTCATGATTTTTACAGAAATTTTGAAGTTTATAAGTCAGTACAAGAACAAAAGTGTAATCTGAAAAACGAAATAAAGTGATTAACTCAAGTTTCATATCAAAAGGCTGTCTTTTCATACGAAAATGCTAATTAAAAGTCATTAAATTTTGATTTTCTATTAAAATGACACATTTTCAATTAGTAAATAAAAATCAATAAAAATCATCATAAAAAAATCAAATTAAAGAAGTTAATTGATCTTTAACTTTCACAAGTTTATAAAGAAACATGAATTCCAAAGCCCATTCAAGGGGATGAAGATCAAGGAGCATCAAGATTGAAGATTTGCATAGATCATAGAATCTGTACATTTTGTTGTAATAATAGTTTCTTTGTAAATAGTTATTACATCACTTAATTAGTGGAATATATGGAGATGTTTATGCATAATTTTTATAAATAATTCCACAATTCTTTTTGAATAAAATGAGAAACCAATGTTACAAATATTTCATGTTGGATACAATATGTCATCGTGTATGCATTAAAGGACCCAATCTCAATTAAGAGAAAAAATTGCAAATCTAACTAAGTTTAATTATATGATGATCCATCTTACATTTTCAAAATGGTTCTCCATAATCTTCAAATGGATCAATTATATTATTTGTCATAATTAGAAAGGTAATTATGACCTCCTAATTGATTTTAGGCCATTTCACGTGTCTCACTTTAAATGGCAAAGTTCCAATTAGCCAAACACAATCTCCAAATTTTATCTCAAATTGATCATCTTGCGAAAAATGATTTAATAATATTCAATTAAGATTATTTCTCATTCACCTACAAGCCTTCAATTAGGAAGCAAATCTATTTTTAAAAAAGACATCTTTTAAAAAATACTAAGTTTAGTCACTAATGAAGGTGATTATTTCAACACACATTCAATCACTAACTAAGGTGATTACTTTCTTCATATTTAATCACTAATTAGGGTGATTATCTTAAACATTAGCTAATCACTAAATAGGGTGATTATCTTAACATTTCATCATATTTAATCACTAATTATGGTGACTATCTCAAATCTTAATTAGTCACTACATATGGTGATTATCTTAACCTTTTATCATATTTAATCAATAATTAGGGTAATTATCTTAAGCCTTATTTAATCACTAATTAGGGTTATTAATTTAAGCTTTCCTATTTGATCAGTAATAAGAGTGATTATCTTAACCCCATTTCTATCACTAATTAGAGTGATTACTTTATTTCTAATCGATTTGTCTAAATTTGAAGGTGCATTATTCATAAACTACTTTCCTTTGTTTCCTTTTCATCCCCAATGGAAATGGTTATTTAGGGTGAGACATAAGATCGAACTATGATGGTTTTGATCCATGAGTGGATTCCAATCCCGCAATGATTGGTTCATAGCGCAACTTCAGTACTCAAACCTACCATGTACAAATGATATATTGGTCCTAAATAAAAATGTTTGATGTGTATATGTGCAAATTATGTGATTTTCTTTCTTATAATAGCCATGCTTACTTTAAAATGGAAAACAACGCATTTAGTAAGAGCTCGTTTCTGTCGAATGAAAGAGGAGACGAGTTCCAAACGTTCAAAAACTCTTAACCTAAACCCGAACCCTATCTCATGATATGAAATACTAATTTTTCAAAAAAGCTTATCCATATGAAATCATCATCTTTTAAATGATATTTCTTGATATTGAGTTTTAAATGATTTATTAAATAAATTTTTCCCTAATTAGGTATTATTATGGTGACAACTTCAAAGCTTTCTAAAGCTCATAGTCCAATGAGATACTTTTGGGGGATTCAGGCCGTTAATTAAGACAGTAAAAAATCGGGTACCACACCATATTCTAAAAGAAATTGGAGTTACATGACTCAAAATATGGAAACTGGCCCTAATTAATTAGCCTTAATTAATCCTAAATTTTTTCAAAAAATATTTTGCTAATTTCTTTTCCTCTCTCCACCGGAAACCACCCCTCCCCACCGGAAACCCTTCCCCACTCTCTGCGACAACCACCAGTTTCACAGCCCCCCTCCCCCACCGCCCTACGAGTACCCCCACCCTCAAATCGCGCGAGTACCTCCACCCCCATCCTTGTAACCACCCCTAGCATCAGAACTGATTTGCAGTTGCCACATTTAAGGAGTCGTATATGTACTAGCGAATATTGGATGTAGAGCTTCTCAATATCACGATCAGACTTCACACACCGAGGATCTATGTAGACACTTTTTATTTATCCCCTCTTAGTGAACCCTATGGAATTTATACATGGATAAAAGAAACCATATTCAAAGCTCAGAGACGGAAATAAGAAGTTCAAATGGCATCAAGACGGAGATAAAGTAAGAGTAAGTAAGAGTTGATTAATAACTTAATGAAGTTATTGGAAATATAATCACAAGGACCAAAATTTATTCTTGAAGACTAATATTTTCTACTTTCAATCCAAATTTATAATTTGAAGTAAATTAGGTAGTTTTGGTGCATTTTTTTGTTTGGTTTTGTTGAATTTCATATGTGGTGAAAGTGAATCTTGGTATGTTCTCGATTTTGATAAGATAAGCTTTTCTAGGTTCTATCCTGTAGACACATAATTGTGTCTCCCCATTTAAGGATCTGATGATGAAATATATCGTGGTCTTAATTTGTTCGACATAAGGACATAACAGTCTCAAAAGCCATTCAAAACCATTTCGAAAAGTGTTAATTAATTGTATTTTGAGCCCAATTCTTTGAAAATCACAATTAATTATTTAACAATAATTTATTGATTCATTTTAATAAATAAATATTTTCAAAAGATATTTTTTATAGTTAAAATTAGATTTTATCCCGTAAAATCAGGTGTCCGGAATTAAAGGATAAAAGAAATCATTACAACACGTTTTCTAAAAAGCTGGCAAAGGCACGTCAGAAGCTAGGCTTGTGCATCTAGCGCACCAACCTGCGCCTGGCGCACGTCTGTGCGTCAGGCGCTACTCTTTCCACCTGTGCCAGGTGCATTAATCTGCACCTGACACGTGGATTTCTGACCCGTGCAGAGTCCTGCGTCAAGCGCAGGTTTGTGCGTGAGATGCGGAGTTTCTTTATATCTTTTTCAAAACGTGTGCCAAGTGTATGCTTTTTACTGGGCATGCCGCGGTATGCTCTTGACACGTTATCCTGCACTAGATCGCTGCTGGCGCGTGAGGCGTAGTGTCGTTTTTCCTATAAATAGGATCGATTTCCGTACTGAAGAAAGGGCATATTTTTTCACATACCACTCGACGAATACTTTACGAATACCTTTTTTATGAACTACGAAACCTCCCTACAAAACTCATACTTTCAAACACAATCACATTCAATATTTCATACATTAAGACTTTCAGATTTTTAGGCTTCACGATTGCTCATCCCGAATGTTGTCAATCTCGCAGACCCAAGCCATGGTATAATCCTAAGGGTCCTTAAAAAAATTGCTATTTTAATATTGAAGTTACTAATTGTTTTATTTCCTGTTGTAGACCTTTAGTATAGAATCGTTCTATCGTATATTCTAAACCTTTAGTATAAAATCGTTCTACCGCCTGATCATTCTATGAATATTATATGATTTTCCTACATTATTACTTTTATCACCTACATGTTATTTTTGTTACTCAAAGACCTAAAGAACTATTCTAATATTAATCAGATTAATCTGGACAACATGATAGGTTTCCTGTAATATTAATTGCATAATAACAAGTTACTAAAAAACTAATCTTTTTATGTGTTTCTTGAACAAACCTAGACTCACTATTTTTAGGGTGCTTAAAACATTATTTGGTTATTCTATTGACATGAATCGATATTTAGTTGAGCCCAGCAATGGGCAACATGGTTCCTAATTGTGTTAGTACCCTCACCCCCGAACTCAATCTTTGGTTAATTTTGAGCATGTATGGAGTCTATACGTGGAAATCTACATTGAATAAGTCTATAAAATCTCCCTGCGGTTTCAATGTCTAATTAGGTTTATGATTCTTCCTTTAAAGAGTTATTGGCGACTTCAAAAACGTTTTCAATACAAAAATCCTTTAGTGTGGTAGTCAAATCTAATACGCGCTCATTTCGCGTAGGCAAAAATAAAAACACGCCTACAATTTGGCGATTCCACTAGGGAGGATTTAAAATAAATTAATTTTTTAAGTGAGTGGGTGAAACCCAAAAATACGATTCATACTCTTTTTATGCCTTCGAATGACATTACAGTTTCGCATATGCATGGTTGTTGTTTAAGCCACCATAAAGACAATCTGCCTTGCCTCAGTAGCACATGTTATATGTGTAAGGTCACCCCCGGGGGTTTGCGCTTTGTCCTTCCAAAAAGATTCCTGACCGATAGTATTGGATCTTAGTTATAAGGAAACCTACCCAACCATGACATTGTTCTCTTATTCATGATGACTTGAGAACTGAGGAGTACGTCTTACACGTGGCCACCTCTTTCAGCAGGAAGATAAAGCGTGGGATCAATCTCTTAGTCATGGATCCTTTTCAGACTAAACCTAAACCTGACCAATAGTTTCAAACATAGAACTGGACTTTAGGTTGGAACTTTTACATCCATGTTATACGACATTGCCTTTGATTTCAATTCTTGCATGTTAATGTCGTAGCAGGAGCGAGATCGGTCAAATCGTCTGCAGTTACATAGACGACTTGAATCGAAGTTATGGATCCTTCTTTTGTAGAAGTAATTCTTTCCTATAACAATCCCATTTCAGTACTAAGATATCCTGTCAAATTGTCATTATTATGCGTCGTTCCTAAAACCGCGTCTAACGAACAATAAAAAAAACCGTCAATTGCCCAATATGTCGCCTAAATCCCCTAAAAGCGTGTCGGGGAGTAGTGCATTAAGCCCATTAAGTTGCGCCTAGCGCACCACTCCCGCACAAGACAAACGTCTGTGCACCACTCGCAACAATGTTATGCAGCATGCAGTCTGTGCATCGCACGCTTTTCGTTGATTTAGTCGTCGTAATGGACAATCCTATGTTCAGTCCTATGTTTGTCTGTCTGTATTCGCGTAGTACATGGTCTAATCACAGGTCTTACCTAATAGAAAAAATAATTGCTCTTTTCATGTAAGGTCGAGCCTGTCCTAAAAATTGCATCTAATGTGGTCATGTTAAGACTTAGAGTTTTCATGCATGTCTAACTCTTCCCACTTTCTCCCTACTATTCAACTAATATTCCCTATCAATTCAACCCTATCTTACCTTACCATATTCAATCAATTTAAAAAAAAAAATACATTTTTCAAACGGTTATTTCACCAAATACCCTTGACAAATCAACAAATTCACAATATACCCTCAATGTTTCAACGATTCACCATATACCCCTTGACTTTTCATTTTTGTGCACCAAATACCCTTTTTTAACTACCGTTAACTCACCGTTAGCTTTATTTACCATTTTACCACAATTAACTCCTAACCCTAAAATCTAAACCCTAACCTTAACCCTAATCTAAATACGAACCCTAAAATCTAAACCCTAAGCCCAGCCCAGCCCCCTCCACTTCCCCCTCCCTCCATCGCAACTCCCACCAGTCCCCCTACATCTGCCGCAACCCCCCACCCCCTCCCCCTCCCTCTGCCGCAACCCCCCACCCCTTCCCCTTCTAGCCTCGACCACACAACCCCCATGTCCCGCAACCCCCTTCCATCACAACCCCCTGCCCCGCAACCCCGTCCCTCGTAAACCCATTTGAAATCGAATAACCCATTTTCGATAGACCCGCAACCCCTTTATCCCTTCAGACCCACAATCCATTTTGGACAAACCCATTTTCGAAATTTTTTTTTGAAATTCGAAGGGGAGGGGGAGGAGGGTTGCGCGATTGCAGGGGAAGAGGAAGGGGAGGGGGTTACGCGACAATCGAGCCAACCAATCGTTGTTATTGTTGGTGGTGGTGGTGGGGGAGGGGTGGGCTGCGGCCTGCACCGGTGGGGGAGGGGTGGTCAATACCGGTGGTGTGGCTGCGCTGGGGTGGAGGGAAGGAGGAGGGGTGGGGCTGGGGTGGAGGGAGAGGTGGGGTCTGGGCTGGCAAGGGGTTAGGGGGTGGTCTGGGATGGCAGGGGGTTAGGGGTGGGTCTGGGCTGGCAGGTGGATAGGATTAGGGGTGGGTTATTGTTTAGGATTAGGGTTAGGAGTTAATTGTGGCAAAATGGTAAAAACGGCAGTTAAAAAAAGGGTATTTGGTGCACAAAAATGAAAAGTCAGTGATATATGGTGAATTGTTGAAACATTAAGGGTATATTGTGAATTTGTTGATTTATCAGGGGTATTTGGTGAAAAAATCATTTTTCAAAATAAATCCTACACTTCTTCCTATTCTACTTTTTTTTTAAAAGTATTTACTAATCAGCATAATACATGACATTTGCAAAAATATATTTTTTCAAAATTAATCCATCATATTTTCCTAAATAAAGATAAAAGCAAAGGGGTTCTTTTCAAAAATGAATTTCAAAAATTCTAAGCTCATTTTAAAAACCTTCAATTCAATCCAATTAACCCAATCTAGTTCACTTGCATTCATTTTATTCCCATCTACATTAAAGTCT
Organism: Beta vulgaris subsp. vulgaris; assembly: GCF_026745355.1. Classification (NCBI taxonomy): domain Eukaryota; kingdom Viridiplantae; phylum Streptophyta; class Magnoliopsida; order Caryophyllales; family Amaranthaceae; genus Beta; species Beta vulgaris. The sequence continues at coordinate 24,488,771 of NC_079204.1, read as the reverse complement.
ACTTTGCATTCATTTTCTGCTCATATGCATTAGAGTCCATATTGCATTCATAGTAGGTCCATCTAAATTTGAGCCTCTACATTTATTCATTTTAGGTTCGATGCATTAGATTCCATCTGAGGCCCATATAAGTCTGGCCCATGCCAAAATCTAGGCCCATTTGCATCTATGTGTGAAATCTAGTCTATGTCAAGCCTAGTTCAAGTCTAATCCAATTCTAGTCTAATCCAATGCCAAGCCCATTTGCACTTTCAAGTCTAACTTCAAACCAATATAGGACTAAGTCTAGAATTAGTTCCATATAAGGCCCAACTCATTCCAATGTCAATCTAGTCCAATTCCAAACCCACATAGGACGAAGTCCAAACCATTAAGCCTAGTGAAGCTAGCATTCCCTTAAGACCATAATGACACCCTTTGAGTTAGCTAAGCTAGTAACCATTAAGACCATAACATCACCCCTTTGATTTAGCTAAGCTAGTCACCCTTTAGACCATAACGACACCCCTTGACTTAGTTAAGCTAGTCACCCTTAAGACCATAACGACACCCTTTGACTTAGCTAAGCTAGTCACGCTTAAGACCATAATGACACCCCTTCACTTAGCTAAGCTAGTAACCCTTAAGACTATAAAGACACCCCTTGACATAGCTAAGCTAGTAACCCCTTAAGATCATAACGGCACCCCTTGACTTAGCTAAGCTAGTCACCCTTAAGACCATAACGGCACCCCTTGGCTTAGCTAAGCTAGTCACCCTTAAGACCATAACGACACCCCTTGACTTAGCTAAGCTAGTCACCCTTAAGACCATAATGGCACCCTTTTACTTAGGTAAGCTAGTCACCCTTAGGCCTTAACATCGCCCCTTCAACTTAGCTAAGCTAGTCATTTTTAGGCCTTAACAGCACCCTTTCGACTTAGCTAAGCAAGTCACCCTTAAGACCATAACGACATCCTTTGACGCGGCGAAGTTAATCACCCATAAGTCCATAAAGGCATTTCATTAAGTCTAGTGAAACTAGCATAAAACCCCAATCATTCTGTAAGCTTGCACAGTCTAGTCCAGTCCAGTCCACTCCGCATCTACATATGCATATAGTTACGCCTATGTTGCCATCATAACCATAACCATAACCATACCTGTTTCCAATTTCTACTTTCATCGTCATCTCTTTATTTCCATTTCTCCATCCCTTATTTCCATTTCTCCTTTCGAAAACATCATTTATAAAAATTTACAAGGTCTATTCGATTTCTATTTAGGACAGGTCGTGAGATTATAATTTGGGAACGCCCGGTAGAGAGGCAACAAGGTCAACCTACTCGTAGACTCGTCAAGCACATCCTCACTTTGTTAGACGAATCCTCCGACTCTTCTGAATCGTCATTTGAAATAAGGAACACTAACGAACAGCTCAATGCCATTATGGCTCAACTTACATTGATGAACTCTCGTCTTGAGGAACAAGACAAAGAGATTAAGGCACTGAGGGAGAAGCTAACTGAAGAAGACGAACAAGGCGACACTCCACCATCAATCAAGTCCAACACAGATTTGAGGGTCGAAAAACTCGAGTAATTAATCAAGTCAATTCTTGCACTCGAAAGTTAGGCTCATGACCATGACATCATTGATCCTAAACTGAGGGACAAGCTCCCTAATAAGATAACATTGGGTGACCTCCTAAAATTCAAGGGGGTCGAAGATCAGAATGATCATCTGAGGGATTTTTCCATCTCTACGGCTCTCATGGGCATTAGCAAGGACCTGTTTTCTTATGTCTTTCCCTTAACCTTGGATGTACGTCCATCTAAGTGGTTCAGATCACTAACAAAACCAAGGTGAATGACTGGGACTACATCAGAGTGGAGTTTCACAAAATGTACATATATAATACTCAGCTTCCTATTGGCCTGCGTGAGTTGGAGTTTACGAAACAGAACTCTAACAAAGATTAAGTCACATTCCTTAACAGATGGAGGGAAAAAACTCCACAAATGACTGACATGCCATCTCAAGAGGATCAAGTATGGCTGGTGATCCGTAACTTGCAGCTCAAGTATGGGGATCATATTAAATTTCAACCCATAGAGTCTTTCACGAAACTCTATAAGGTAGGCTTATTGATTAAGGAAGAGGTACAAGCCAACAAGAACAAGGATTCTAACAACAACAACTCTTTCAAGAAGAGTAATAAAAACCCTTTTAGCTCTAACGTCAATACCCAAATTACTGAAAAAGGATGTTATCAAGGCCCTCAAAGGACATTCACTCCATTGGGCATGACCCTAGAAGAAACCTTCACTAAGCTTCATGCAATAGGAGCACTTCAGCCTCTTGGCCCTACTCTAGACCCTACTCCTGAGAAGAGATATAGTAAATGGAATCCTAATGCCTACTGCGAGTATCATCAATGAAATGGGCATATGACATGACGCTGCTGGACTTTGAAGCATCATCTACAGGATATGGTTGAAGACGTTAGATTACCAGTTCCGCCTGCAGCAAAAGTCAGCAACAACAACAACCCCTTGGGCGGTGCCTAAATAATGTTAGGGCTTAGTCATTTAGCGTCATTTTCTAGGGTGAGTCGGAGAGACTTTCCCTTAGTTACTTCATTTCCATTCCCATCGAGTTTATGTCCTTTAGGGTTTTATCAGCCTTGTTTCATTCATTTTCAATTAATAAAATAATTGCATTTTCTTTTCATTTTCATTGGACTTCCATCATTTTATTTATGCTTCTAATTCAATGATGAAACTTAAATGACCTAATGAACTTGGGTAATAATAAAAAAGAAAGATCTGAAATTAAAAAAAGTGAGAAAAATGAAAAAAAAATGGACATACTTTGTGCTGTATTCACGGTTTTAATGATGACAAATAATGTTATTAAGTCTAGGAAATTAATTGTGTAACTTAGAATTAATTTTCATATTGTCTTGAGTGTAGTTTATTTAATTATAACTTGTGGAGAAATGGTTATGAGTTTAACCTAGTAAAGTTATTTAAATAAATTAATTCATTTGCTCAAAATATTACGTGTTATAAATTGCTAACCTAATTACATGAAATATTATTTTGAATAAAAATAATCTCCATGATATTAGAGAGAGTATTCGTGTGTTGCTTCCTTATAGAGTTAATGGCTGAAGTTTTAGGCGTAACAAATCTTAAGAAACTGAGCTATTGCGAAGGATGCTAAAGTCACGCTGCTGTTCCTGGATTCTAGGGAGTCAGTTCCTAGAATCTTAGAGAAGTAACCAACTACCCAAGAAGATAGCGCACAACTAACCTAATGCTGCAACTGTGGAAAAATGGCAAGAACAACGTTGATTTAGTGGGTAAAACGGCGTGGATATTATGGCTACATCAACGGATAGATCATGGGTCATTTCTAACACCCACGTCTATGTAATGGAGCAAAAATAGGAGATGTTGAGATCTCCTATATATGGCTCAACAACGAACCAGATTATTTCGTACAACTTCCTAAATTTATTTGTATTATTTAAATTCGGTTTTATTACTCTTCAAGCGATTATTCATGAAATATACTTTTCGAGTCTAGGTTGAGAGAACAAGATAATCTTGTAATGAAGAATGAGAAAGAGAAAGAGAAAGAGAAGAGAGAAAGAGAAGACTTCTAGTGAAGTCAAGTCAGGATAGTCACGTATTAAGGGAACATTGGTTCCTAGAGGAACTAAGTGAGGGTTGATTTATAATAAGTTGTAATAGCTTTTATAAATAAAAGAGCAAGGTTTCTTCCTAAAGAATTGAGGAAGAAAACCTTGTTAAAAGAATCTTCTTGTGTTCTTCCTTATTGTCTTTTCTCTTCATTAGCTTTCAAATCATATTATCCGCAAAAAGTTTGAAAATCTCCCCAACTACAATTAAACCCCCCCCCCCTGTAGTTGTTCTACTGTTTATACTAGACTAACAATTGATACCAGAGCTCGGTTCCTCCAAAATCAGTTAACACTGAGGAGCTAGTACCTGGTAATCATGAACACTACTGGAGAAAGACTAGACGAAGGTTACTCAATCCAACGTTCGCCTATGTTTAATGGCAAGCATTATACATACTGGAAGAACCGTATGGAAATCTTCAGTAAGGCTGAAAATTATCAAGAGTGGAGAGTCATTGAAATCGGTGACTTTGAAGTCACTGAGAAGGATGATAAAGGTGAGTCAATTCCTAAACCTATCTCAAAATATGATAAAGAGGACTTCGATAAGATGGAGATGAACAACCTAGCAAAGAAGATTCACCATTGTGGTCTTAGTCCCCATGAATATAATAGAATCACGAGTTGCAAATCTGCCAAGCAAATGTGGGACCTTCTACAAGTAACACAAGAAGGAACAAGCACTACAAGAAAAAATCGTCTATAGAGGCAAGGTAAATTTGCCTCTAAAAACAAAGATGTTGCCTCTAATTACTTTTTGAAGCAAATTAGTGGTTGTTTCTAATAGTTCCGTCGCTAATTAATGGTTGCCTCTAAAAGTCCCCTTTTAAGGCAATATAACTTGTTGCCTCTAAAGGGCTCTATATTTAGAGGCAACAATATATTCTTGCCTCAAAATATAATTAGAAGCAACCATATATTCTTATCGCAAAATATAATTAGAGGCAATATAAAACATTGTTTCTAAAAACCATATATTCAAGGGCAACCATATAATTTTGCCTCGCAATATTATTATAGGAAATATAATAAGTTGCTTCTAAAAACCATTTATGTTTATGGGCAATTATATGATTTTGCCTCAAAATATAATTAGAGGCAATATTCAGGGACAACCATATTATTTTAACTCAAAATAGAATTAGAGACAATGTCTTGTTTTCCAAATTATTGATATTCAAATGTAATATGACCAAAAACAATCTGATTCATTATTTTTAAATTTCCAAGCATGATAACGTATAAGAAGTAACCTTAATAATATTGCAAGAGTAAACCAAAAAATTTCAAGGAAATCAAAGATTAAAGTTACTCTAAGCAATATTATTAACCAAAAGCGAATAAACTGTAGTACAATCTCCAAAACCGCAGTACAACATTAATCAAATAAAATACAAAGATAACAAAAAAAACACCAAAGTTGAACCAAATCAACATTGGTCTTAATCCTCAGTAATACAAAATCTCAAATCTTAATGATCCCAATAATCAACTATACATGCATTAAGAGTTTGCCTAAAAGAAATTGAAACAATTAATTTGTTAACTATACAATTTTTTGGAGAAGCTTGGATTCCTACTCATGCTAGACTTCTCATCATCTTCAAACATCCCCTACATCAGAAAAAGAATTAGCCAACCAATTAAATGAAAAATTATAATAAACATTACCCTTTTTTGTAACAAACCTATTCCTATGACCCGTGCAAGTCTTGATTCGGGTGCCTACAATTGAAGAGGTAGTAAGACACTACACTTAGGGGAATTGTACTAGAACTACAAGCAAGAATAATGCAAGCAAAGACAAGTATGATCTTGATTCCATTGACCACATTAATGCAAAACTTGATACCCTTGCAAAGAAGACAGAAAAGGTAAGATTGGCATCTCTTAGCTCAGGCACTTCTCAATCCTTTTCTTATGAAATTTGTAGTGGATCGGACCATGCTAGTTCTTATGGTGGAGGGTCTATGGACCATGTTACATGGGTGAATTCTAGAGGTGAGGGAAATCCTAACATCAACAACCAAGGAAGATGGAATAACAATGCAGCGGTGGATAAAAAAAACTCTCAACCACCCTAACCTTACTAAGCCTCAAATAATAGACCACCCGAATTCCATAGGCCCCAACAAACATTCACACTACCCTTAGAGCTCTATTTGAACCGAACCAACCAAAATAATCTTCCCTAGAATCCACTCTCCAACTCTTCCTAACCCAACAAACAAAAACCAATCCCGATAATGATAGGAAGTTTGGAGAGATAAATACTTCCCTCCAACAAATGAATGCTCACAACAAGATGATCGAGACACAACTTGCTCAAGTAGCTCAACAAGTAAGCAACAACTCCTCAAACTCTTCTACCCAAGTTCCTAGCCAACCAATCATTTGAGAGCAAGCTAAAGCCATCACTTTGAGATTTAGGGCTCACTATGAGGGTCCTATGATGCCTACAGTTGATGATGCCAGTCCCTATAAGGAAATTGAGGATGTTGATAGTGGAAATGGATAAAGAGAATTAAAATGTCATTGTGGAAGACATTCATGAGAATGGGACTTCTATAGTTGTTGAACCCAAAAATTCAAATAAATAGCCTCCTCCAATGAAGAGCTACACCCTTCTAGTTCCACATCCTCAAAGGTTAGCAAAGAAGCACTTCAATGAAAAGTTCCTTGAGGTAATGAAGTATTTGCAAGTTCACATCATATTTCTCTAAGCTATGGCCCAAATGCCCACTTATGCCAAGTTTCTAAAGGAACTTCTTTCAAAAAAGTCCAAACTTGAATAAAGTTCCACCATTGCTCTCACCGCCAAAGTTAGTGGTCCTACAAAAGAAGCTCCCCAAAAAGCTTGAAGATCGGGGTTCCTTCTCCATAGCCTTGAGAATCGGAGATTTGGAGCCAAAGAGAGCATTAGCCGATCTTAGGGGATAGTGTGAGCCTAATGCCTCTCTACAATGCAAAGAAGCTCAGCTTTGAGCTTAAACCAACAAGAAGAGTGATACAACTTGGAGAATGGAAGCATGTTTTGGTGCAACTTGGGAGGGTCTTCATCCCTTAGCTTGCGACTTTGTAGTAATAGAAATGGAAAGTCCCTCTTATTCTGGGAAGCCCATTCTTGAAAACGACTGGAATGCTAGTTGACATGAAGAAGGATGTTTTGACGTTGAGGGTTGGGGATAAGAAAATGGAGTTCTGTTTTAACAAGAGCATGAAGGCTCCAATCATGCAGGAATTACATCTGATCGATACTCTTGAGCATGATGTGTTGAACATAAGGGCTTTGGTTGAAGCAAGAGATCCACTTGAGGATGTATTACTAGGAGAAGATCAAAAGCAAGAAAGTGAAGCTTTGAATCTCAAAAAGGCAATGGATAAAGCACCAATTTACATATCTACACGTTCAAGCTTTGAGATCTTAGAAGCTTCATTGGAAAAAGAGGAGAGGACTATGCCTCCTCCCACATGTGAGTTCAAACCTGTCCCCCCTTCTTTAAAATATGTTTTTCTTGAAGATAATGAGACTTACCCCATGATTGTCAATCCTACACAATGGTCCTTCTCTTGACAAACTTCTTTGTGTTCTAAAACAACATCGAAGTGCCATTGGATATACAATTGATGATCTCAAGGGTCTAAGTCCCACATTATGTATGCATCAAATTCATTTGGATGATGGTCAAGCCTCCTCTGTTGAGCCTCAAAGAAGGCTAAATTTTAACATGAAGGAAGTGGTATAAGAGGAAGTTTTAAAACTCCTTGAGACGGGGATAATCTACCCTATCTTAGATAGTAGGTGGTTTTAGCCCCGTTCAAGTTGTCCCAAAAAAGGGAGGAATGACCGTCATTAAAAATGACAAAGGTGAACTTATCTCCACAGGATCGGTCACCGGGTGGCGCATGTGCATTGATTATTGTAAGTTGAATAAGGCCACCCGGAAAGACCATTGTCCCTCCCTTTTATTGACCAAATGCTTGAAAGAGTGGCGGGTCATACCCATTTTTTCTTTTTGGATGGTTATTCGAGGTTCTTTCAAATCCCCATTCACCCCTATGTTCAAGAGAAGACTAAATTCACTTGTCCGTTTAGCACCTTCGCTTATCAAAGGATGCCATTTGGATTATGCAATGCTCCTTCTACTTTCTAGAGGTGCATGACCGCCATTTGCTCGCACATGCTTGAATCAACCATAGAAGTCTTCATTGATGATTTCTCCGTGGTAGGTTCTTCTTTTGACATTTGTTTCTCCTAACTTCAAAATGTTTGGGAGAGATGTTAAAAGATGAAACTCATTCTTAATTAGGAAAAATGTAATTTTATAGTTGAAAACGGCAAAGTCCTTGGTCATAAGATCTCTCAAAAAGAAATTGAGGTGGATAGGGCTAACATTGAGGTTATTGAGAAATTGCCTCCCCCAACTTCAGTGAAGGGAGTGATATCTTTTTTTGGGCATGCGGACTTTTATCGCCGCTTTATTAAAGATTTCTCAAAAATATCAAATTAAAGCCCCTATCCAATTTTCTTCAAAAGGACATCGAATTCAAATTTGAAAAAAATTGCATGCATGCTTTTTCCAATCACCTATCTCGCCTTCCCATGGATGATTCACAAGACTTGGACCCTCCCATCAATGATTCTCTCCAAGATGATTTCCTCTATGCCGTGAAGGCCATGTATTCTCCTTGGTTTGCGAATTTTGCTAATTTTAATGCTAATGGAGTCATATTGAATGACCTTAAATACCAACTAAAGTGGAGATTCATGCATGAGGCCAAGTACTATTTATGGGAGGACCCATACTTATTCAAGAGGGGAGGGGGTGGATGGTATTTATCGAAGATGTCTCCCAAATGATGAGATTGAAGATATAATAGGGATGTGCCATTCATCCCCATGTGGTGGTCATATGGGAGCCGCCCAGACCGTGGCAAAGATCTTGCAATGTGGATTATTTTGGCCATGTTCAAGGATGTTTGGGGCTTTGTCAAGGCTTTTGATCAGTGCCAAAGAGTTGACAATATCTCAAAGAGGCATGAACTACCCCTCACAAGCATCTTGGAGTTGGAAGTTTTTGATGTTTGGGGGATTTATTTCATGGGTCCCTTTCCCTCCTTCCTTAGTGACTACTACATCTTGTAACGATTGATTATGTTTCTAAATGGGTTGAAGCAATCGCCTCCCCTACAAATTATGCCAAAGTAGTTGTCGAGCTATTCAAGAAGGTGATCCTCCCCCGTTTTGGAGTTGCAAGAGCCATTATTAGTGATAAGGGATCACACTTCGCCTAGAAAGCATTCAAATCCCTTCTTGCCAAATATGCGGTGCATCACAAAATGGGTCTCTCTTACCACCCCCAATCCAGTGGTCAAGCGGAGATATCCAATACAAAGGTCAAACTTATTTTGGAGAAGGCGGTGAACCGATCTCGAAAGGATTGGTCTTCCAAGTTGGATGATGCATTGTGGGCCTACCGCACGGCCTACAAAACCCCTATTGGCATGATAACCTTACAAGCTTGTTTATGGAAAATCGTGTCATTTACCCGTGGAATTGGAGCACAAAGCCTATTGGGCTATCAAGGCTTTGAAATTTAACCTTCAAGCTTCGAGTGAAAGAAGAATGCTTGATATCCATGGGCTTGAGGAGCTTAGGAGAGATGCCTCTCAGAGTGCCCAGGTATATAAAGAGAGAACAAAGGCTTGGCATGATCAACGAATCACAAAAAGGGAATTCAAAGTTGGTGATAAAGTTCTTTTATTCAATTCAAGGTTGAGATGGTTTCCGTGCAAGCTCAAATCAAGGTGGGGAGGTCCATTCACCGTGCATCAAGTTTTTCCACATGGGGTGGTCGAGATTTGCAATGATGCAAAGGGATGCTTCAAGGTGAATGGGCAAAGACTCAAGCTAAATTATGATGGTGCGTGCATTCAAGAAGCATACTCTATTGTTCTTGAGGACAACCCCCTCCCCTCTCAATGAATGAATATATATGGTATTCAAGCTAATGACTTAAAACAAGAGCTTAGCAGGAGGCAACTCGTTTTTTCTCACTTATCTGTAATCTTTCTTCTCCTTTTTAATTTTGATTCACTTGGAATGATGGCTCTTCACATATTATTATGACGTTTGAATTACTTGTTGTGGTGATTTTGTAATTTTTGTATGTTTAGGATTGCTTTGGAGAAACATTGGAGCAAAGAGAGGCGAAAAAGAAAAAAATGGGCGAAACAAGCTAACCCGATGACCCAAGTGCATGGACCCGCTCGAATCGTCCGAGTGCAACTATTTCTGAACCGAAGAAGTATGTTTATAAAATCGGATTCAGTTTTTTAACCGGGTATCTGATCCGCTCACTCCCTAGACTTCTATGGTCAAATAGTCGTAGGAATTTCAAAGAAAGACGAAACCCCACGATCTAGGAGTTAGGACCCAGTGCAAGTCATCACCCACTCCTGACTCCACAGCTGCCACCCACCTCCGATAATTCCCGATCACAGCATAGTCACCCACCGAGGAGAGAGAAAGCAACAAAAATGCAGGTGCTAAATGCGGTGGCTTTAGCGCGGTTTGCATTAAGAAACGCAGAATTAGGCTCAGAAATCGAATTTGGCACAGCATTATGGTTCTCCTACGCAGGAATCTGCGCATTTCTCGTACTCTTTGCTGGTCTCATGTCTGGTTTAACTCTTGGTTTGATGTCTCTTAGTCTTGTTGACTTGGAGATTCTTAAACGTAGCGGAACTCCTACTGAGCAAAAACAATCAGGTCAGGATCAACTTCATTCTTTTTATAGCATAAACAGAGGGATTTTTTTTATGTGGGGTAATGTTTTGTGTACTGAAATGGGTACTAAGAGTGTGGTATTCACTTTCTCTATCCTGATGTTGGTGGCTGGAAAGTATCTTATGGGGTTTTGAATACCTCGGGGTGGTGGATTTTTAATTATTTGATGTAATTTTCATAATTGGTGATGATAGAAAATACACAATCTAACAGATGATTTGGGTGGTAGTTATTGGATTTTATAAATGGTAGAAATTGTTGCCTGGGTTGTTTTTATTTTAAAATTTGATTTTATCGTGAATTTCGAGGTGTAAGACTTTAAACAAATGCATGATTTATCTGTAGTAAACCCTCCACATTTATAGGATATATTTATTTTTCTGAAAAAACATAACTAATTATTAGTGTGTATTGGGGCATTGAGTCTGGATATGTTATGTTCATTGGTTGCTGTGTATTTTTCCTCAGTTATTCATGTTTATGATGTTGAAAAGGTTGTACTCGGCAGCTTCTCAAAATCTGGAGTAAAGGGTTAAGGGCATGTGACACAATTGTGATTGATTTTCTCAAATCTTGAACTAATGCAAGTAGTGGAGTTTATTTTTTATTGGTGTGGATCTGGGTGTTGTATTATGAAATTAGAAAACAAGAACATTGAATCTGGGTACTCTTTAATTTCAACTATCAACATTGTGGAGTTGGAATTGGCTGAAGTATTATCTAATTGTTGGTGTTTTTGCTGATTAAAAGCTGCATCTTGTTGTATCAACTAAAGTTGAGGTATTTTTCCCTTGTGTTTTCAGCTGCTATCCTACCTGTCGTTCAAAAGCAGCACCAGCTTCTTGTGACATTGCTTCTATGCAATGCAGCTTCTATGGAGGTAAATCTTGCATTTTAGAAACTATATGTGTTTCTATGTCTCATGTCCTGGTCACTTCGCCGACTGTCTAATGGTGAACTACGCAATATACTTTGTTTCTTAACCTCAAAGTTATAAAACTATAGTGAATAAAATTCTATGGTCGAAGAAATAGAAAAGTTATGAGCAAATATATTGGAGGATAATTCATATACTACGTTGGACATTTCTAAATGGAATTGATTACTGGGATGGACTTTAGTGTAAGAAGTTAGAAGTATCATCCTCTTTGTTTACACCTGCTTCTCATGATGTCTGGACACTTCTTGGTGTTGTGGGCATGGATAATGATGAAAGGATGTCCGTTTTAGGGGGATATTGGTTCATCTTTTCGACGGGAAGGGAAAAAGTGTTACTCAGTCATTGGTTAAGTTTGTTACTTATTGTTTATGGCATTGACATATCTCGTCACCATTATGTTTTACAGGATTCAGAAACTGAGTTGTATCTCAAAATTCAAATTATTATGCTCTCGTTGTGCCCTTGTATGACTCTTCTATGACTTTCACCTGGCAGGCACTTCCTATATATCTGGACAAGCTTTTCAATCAGTATATAGCTATTATTCTTTCTGTAACTTTGGTTCTAGCTTTTGGGGAGGTTTGTAGCTATTACCTTTAATATCGTTCTGAAGTTTCTATTTGCATGTGGCTTAATACCACCCACAATAACTTTTACTTCCCTGAATATTCAGGTTATTCCCCAAGCTATATGCACTCGATATGGTCTTGCTGTTGGTGCAAATTTTGTGTGGCTTGTACGCATACTGATGATTCTTTGCTATCCCATTTCTTATCCTATTGGAAAGGTGAATTTTATTTACTTTGTATTGGGCTTCTTGGTGCTAGGTGGTGCAGTGATTATGCTGATGGGATTCCTAAGACTAGTTCTAATACTTTATATTCCAATATTCCATTTTTTTAGAAAAGATTTTTTTTTTCCAGTAATTCATGTGGTATTCTTTCCTTCCAGTTTGCAATAAAATTACTGTAGTTTCTTTTAGAGATAGATTGCCATGGGAAATTTTTTGTGAGGGTTTATTGTTGAGCTGTTGACTTGTATGCTCATAATTTGGTTCTCATTTTGTAAAGGATTTCCTTGTAGAAAAGAAACTAAGTGATCGGATGAAGTTTACCTGTTCAGTTAAATGGAGCTTCTTGTATTTTGCATCATGAAATTCCACAATCTTCACTAGACGTGACTTGCTTGAATTAGGCTGCTAAGTGATTAAAGCATTTTTATTGGAGCTCTTCTGTCTCTCAATGAGAATACCTATGTTCAGTGTTTTTACTCCCTGTCCATGTATGTGAGAAGGGAAATATTTGAAACTCCTATTAGATTGACGGAGATTTGGAGATAAGTGCTTGTTTGGTTCATCACAAATAATGGCGGAAGTGAGAATTCATGGGAAGTACAAGGTTGGAGTATTGATTAGTTGACATGAAAAAGTCACATTGAGGAATTGGGTATTCACGGGAAATGGAACTTCCCACAAAACACTGAAATTAATTATGAAGCCCCTCTTGGTCAATCAATATTCATGGGAATTTCAGATTCCTTTACGCCAACCAAACATGTCAAACACATGTCCCTTGTAAACCAAACAAGCACTAAGAGAAAATGAAGTTCTCTTGTTATATCTGTGCTATCTGTAGCACAGAAGATAAGAAAGTTGGTAATCATTCCTGTAGTATGTTGCTAGTTTTAACGAGCAGAAACAAGCGGTCAAGAGATGTGCATGATTCTGGATGGTTGGCATTAAGTTGAGCGAGATTGCCTCGAGCTCTTAGGAAATTTTTGCGCAGTCAAATATGGGAATTACTGCTGGCATGCGGGAGGAGGGTGTTTTGCCACTGCTAGTTTAACCTATCATTTTCCACATGAGAAATGTTTATGCTGTTAATGTCCAAAATGACCAAATTGCATTTTCTGGAGTAAGAAATTAATGTGAACACTATGTCCTATATGGAACTATTTGCTGTCAATTAAACAGTTCTGCTATCGCAGGTGTTGGACTGTTTACTAGGACATAATGAAGCTCTCTTCAGGAGAGCTCAACTGAAAGCACTTGTCTCCATTCATGGTCAAGAGGTAACAATATCAACAATCCCTGGACTAACTAACTTGTTGACAGTGCTGAGATAGTATGCTTCAAGATTTGTCTTATTGAGTGGTCATGCTTCACTTTCAAACTGATTAGGCTTTTATTGTCTTTTAGGCTGGAAAGGGAGGTGAACTTACACATGATGAGACAACAATTATCAGTGGTGCATTAGATTTGACAGAGAAGGTAGCTGCCAACAATACATTTGTATATTTAAGCTTTTTCAACCTTTTGAAGCTTCTTGGTGTTTGGTTCAAGTTAAGAGCCATAAAAGCTTCAGACACCTGAGACTAAGTTGCACTCTTCTGAATACTAAAATCTGTGCACTGCCATGGTGCAGTGGGGAATGTCAAATATTTAGCCTTACTTCCGGATCTTATATCTTTTGTGGAAAGAGAAAGGAAATGGGGATTCAACAGAGTCTCATTTTCTTTGTTTCTAGATCTGCTTTTGTTCTCGTCGGAGACATCCAGAGCCAGTGGTTGCAAGAGTTCCTTTCTCTGCTCTCGACCAGATATAATGGCACCATATGTCTTTACCCCCTCAAGGCCTGCAATTTTGTGCAATCTTGTTTCTCCCTAATTGTTTAGCACGTTTTTTTATGTTATGGAGATCATTAATTGGTAGCAAGCCTGCAAAATACCTGGTTATATAAGCGAATAAGCGGTTATCTAACTCTGTTACTGCTTTCTCGTCTGAGTGAACAGACAGCTCAGGAAGCAATGACGCCTTTTGAGTCAACTTTCTCGTTGGATGTCGACTCAAAATTGGATTGGTATGTCTTTGTCTTTCTCCTTTCTCAATAGAATATTATATACTCTCTCCGTATCTTTTTGTTCTTCCTATTTTGAATATGGACACTATTCACATTTAGAGAGAATCTTCTAATTCTTCAACATATAAGAAAATATACAGTCATGTGGGTCTTGTTTGATTCGTCTCGATGAGTACTTTATTAATATTCAATGTTGTAATTTTAACTAATATGCATTGAAAGATATTTAAGGTCAAAGAAATGCATTGACAAACGCGCATAGACAAAACATGATGAACAAAAAGAAACGGATGGAGTACATATATAAATATTTATGTACATATGTGAAGAAGGAAAAGCAAGTTTAGTACATTACTAGTGGTATAAATCGTCTAAGATAATGCAGAAGTTTGCATTGTTGAGAGTAATATCATTCACTTACCTTTGCCTCATGTCTAATGTTGAAATGCTTTGTGATGGCCAACCCATAGCTGATGGAAACATAAGCTGAGAAGTGTATACTATAGGATAGTTGAAAAAACTTGTTAAATACTGCGTGGACTGAATACCGGTTTGAAGTTTCTTAAATGTACTTTGCTTGAATATTTTGATTGAGCTATCTGAATGTCTTAATAACCAAGATATTCTGCTAATTTCAGTCATAAAATGCACTCCCTCCATCAACTATTAATTGTAGGATATAGGGAAAGAAAAAAAAGCAAACATCATGTGCATTTTGCTAATATTCTGTCATAAAAGCACCAATACGGGCTCCGTCCACTGTTCTTTGCTACGTTTAGAGAGAGAAATAAACTAACATCATTTTTTCGAAACCCCCCCCCCCCCAATAGTTCGAAAATACGGTTTCGGTCACTATCGCGATAACGGTCACGGTGATGCGGGAACGGAGACGATGCGGTTGTCGTAGCGCTGAATATTGGCTTAAACCATGAAATATCCCTTAAACCAACCTAAAATGCGGTTTTTTTTACGCCTTTACGATGCGGGTTATATCAGTTCGGTAAATTTGAAAACCTTTATGACACGCGCGATACGATATGATGCGGCCTTGTTTTGACACCCCCCCTCCCCCTTTCCCCTTCTCCTTTTATTTTCATCCAATTAGCTTCTGGAGTTTCAACACTTCAAATGCTTTGTATGTCCAAAAAAAAAAAGTAATCAACTAATAGTAGATAGAAAAACTTCTCAACTAACAGTGGACAGAGCCAATATTGATCGAGTTATGGGAATATGTGGGTGGGAAACTAGTGGTAGTTTTCATCTTTATTTAGCATTTAAGATAATATTCATACCTCCTCTTGTGTATATCCAATTTGGAGATTATCTTATGCTGTCCACCAATTGCTGCCCCCTCCCCCATTTCCTGAGAAATTGTAGGGACACAGCTTTGCTTGTTTCTTGATTCGACCGCAATTTTAATGTATAGGGAAGCAATGGGAAAGATCCTAGCTCGTGGGCATAGCCGAGTACCTGTTTATTCTGGGAATCCGAGAAATATCATTGGACTTCTTTTGGTGCGTGTCACTGTGTCAGAAACTAGTCCTGTGCTTTTGAATCATTATGTAGCTCAACGTATCAAATTCTTGAAATAGGTTTTTCATTATTGCTTGTAATGGTCTAAAATTGGCTTGTTATAGTAGTTTGGTTTACTACTCTGTTCAATCTTCAGGTTAAAACTCTTCTAACAGTACGACCTGAAACGGAGACTCCAGTAAGTGCAGTTTCCATACGAAAAATTCCAAGGTGTGCTCTAGAATCAATCTATCTATATATATATCCGGGTTCTTGAATCAATACCGGGGGAATGATTTTCGGGCATTATTTCCAGGGTTCCAGCAGACATGCCTTTGTATGACATATTAAATGAATTTCAGAAAGGTCACAGTCATATGGCAGCTGTGGTGAAGGCAAAACCGAAGAGCATTAATAATTTAGCTATTGCTGATATTGAAAAATCTAATAATTCAAAAGTTACTGATGGAAAGTGGGATTTAGCTACTCCTTTATTGTCCAAGCTAATTGACAATTCTGAGAGTATTGTAGACATTGATAATATCTCAAAAGAAAGCAACATGAATAAGCCGAGTTCACAGCAGCCTTATACTATAGAGGATATTGATGAGGGAGAAGTTATTGGCATCATCACACTTGAAGATGTATTTGAAGAGCTTTTGCAGGTAGCTATATATTATTTTATCTGTTTATCATTCTTTTGGGATCAATGAAGAAATTTGTTGCTCAATAATTATTACTTGCTTTGTTTCAACATACTTGACAGTTAGGACTTTCTTTCTCCTTTACTGAAGCTATCGTAATTAATATCTTTATATATGGTCTTCTCTGCAAATACAGGAGGAGATTGTAGATGAAACAGATGAATATGTTGACGTTCATAAGAGGTATTTGTCATCGACAAATTCAGTTGCTGCTTGCTGATTTGATCATAAAATATTGGCACTCACAATCTTACACACTTCATGCAGAATACGTGTTGCTGCAGTTGCAGCCGCTTCTTCAGTTGCACGTGCACCATCTTATCGGAGGTTAACTAGCCAAAAGACTTTGGTAAGTATCCAACATTAGATAGAGTTTTCTTTTTTCTTTTATTGTGCTGTTGGTTCTTGTTATAGCTTCACGTTCATAATGTGAGTCCTCTCAGTATCTTCATGCTTGTAATGTGGTTTCAAGAATTGGTTTTTAATACCCTGCTTCCCTGCTATCTGTCAAGTATATCTTTTGCTTCAGAAAGTGTACCACCCTCATGGTTGGTGTTAGTATACGTACTGCTTATTTTCTATATATATGTATATGTATTGCGAGCTAATAATATTTATTATTCCGTTTTCTGCTCTAATGAGAATGATAAGACTGGAGAATGGTTGAATTCAATAGATGAAGAAGTGCCACATTCTTGGTAGACTGCAAGTAGTTTGTATGGAAGAATGATGATGGAGAGGGTATTTAACCCATTCTGGGACTGCTTATCTTTCTTTCTATGGTTGGGTGGGGGAGTGGGATTCTACGTTTTGCCTAGGTATATCTGACAAATGCACAGAACGGACCAGACGTTGCTGGAATCTGCACGATGCTCTAATTGCTGACATTATTTGGATTTCTTTAAATCAACCTCGCCCTCCCATATTGTTGACCTATCACAGACGTGGCAAGAATGGTGTGAAGGAGAAGGAAGGGAATTAATGGTTAAATCCCATAGAATGATGAGTTGTATGGTGAGGTATCCTTTTCACATGTTTGGTATGAGAAATGAAAGCTGTAGTTGGCTATAAATAGAAGCTAGGTGATAAGAGTAAGGTAACCAAAAATTGTGAGTGTGTTTTAGAGTATTTTGGGAGAGATCATGGCCTTTCGAGAGTTATCTTGTAATTTTTAGTTTTGTTCAATCAAAGATAACTTGCTACAATATTTGTGTTATTATAAATCTGCCATTGTTATTGAGTTTGTGCTTGCTGGAGCCTAGTTTGTCGTCTTAACGTGGTATCAGAGGCTAAACCATGGCGCCTGTGACCGCAGCCCAGAATTCCGAATGTATGGACAAACTCAAAAGAGGAGGTTGCAACTCTCAAGAGCACCATGGCAAAAGAGATTTCAACAGCAGTTGCCAAGGCCGTAACTGAAATGCAAACCACCATTATGAATCAGATCATTGCGAGTATGGACCTCTCGACCTAGAGATTGGAAAGGTTGGATTTGATGTTCCTGCGAGAATCAAGAAGGCATGATAGAGAAACAGTTCAAATTTCAAGAGGTAAGAACGTCGCTGAATTAAAGACGCCCATCTCCTTCTCCCTTTGTGCCGAATGAAGAGGATGAAGGGTCTCTGAAGGGTTTTTACGAGGGTTTGGTCCCCTCAACCATGAAGATCGAAGAGGAGAGGAGACACTCACCTTCGCTGGATAGGGAGTCTTAACGAAACGGATAAAGAAATGGATGGTGAGGGAATAATGATGGTATCAGATGGGTGGCACGGGTGGAAATGGGTGTAGTGCTGGTTGGAATGGTAATGGGAGGAATAATGGTTGAGGTGATGGTTGGGATGCGAGTGGAAGAAGTAATGGCAGAGCTGGATGGGGTGGAACTGGATGAAAGGGCGCTGGTAATGGATGGGATGGTAAACGTGGACTTGAAGGAGGTGCTGGCATCTAGGTAGCACCGATATGGATACGTGGACGGGGACAAAAAACGGTAAAATCAAAATTTCTAAAAACGGGTACGGCTTGGGATCGACAAAAAAATAGAAACAAAACAAAAGAATAAATAAAAATGCATTTAATAAATATTATAGCCTTAAATTTTCATGCATATACTCTCCATATAATTTTTGTACAAAAAACATTAAAATAAGGTAATAGCTTTGCACCTTCTTAGAATACAAAAAAATATATGGGGTCAAAAAGTTAGAAGTTAATCTCCATATAAAGTTAGCTACATAACCTTCCTTCAAAAAAGAAAAGTTAGCTGGACACCCTTAAGTTTTTAACCTCTTCCCTAAGTCAATTAAACCATGAGAGGGAATAAAAGGCTGCAACAACTTTATTAGAAAAATAAATACGTACGTTATACAGCTGTCGAGCCGTACAAGTACAAGTCCTTCAATTGTAGTTCTACTTTTCACCCTTCTTCATTTAACTAAAGTAAACAAGACAAGAAGGTGAGAAAAGAAAAATTCGAGCATGGCTAATTGCTGAGCAGTTGGGTTGCTTGGCGGCGACGAACATAGCGATGGTTGGTGAGGAGGAGCAGCGAAGGGCTTAGAAGGAGTTCTCACTTCTCAGTAATAGGAGATTTTGAAATTCTCTAAAAACCCTTGGATTTGATTTTACACCATTAAAATTTAATTAAACTTGACTGGGTACATGTTTTTTCTCTCAAATACGTCCCTAGCCCGTACTTGTGTTCACATCAACCGTGCCCAATTCAAACCAACATACCTACCTTCCCGAATTCGTTTTAGGTACGAATTCGTTCCGTGCTCGTAATGTACTCTTACCTGGTACGGGAAACGGCGCCTGGGAGGCGTACCCATGCTTCATAGGCTGGCACGGAGGAAAAGGTGGAAGTGGAGGTGGCTTGGGTTGGGGTGGTGATGGACTAATGGAAAGGAAGCCGGAGGTACCGCAAGTTGGACATGCCACTTTTTGATGCCCAAGATCCGGACGGGTGGGTTGTCAAGGCGGAGAGATACTTCAACTTTTACTACCTCAATGAGGAGAAAATGGAAGCCGGCGTGGTGGGCTTGGAAGGGGATTGCCCTATCTTGGTATCATCACGGTGTGGTCGAAGCTCCTCGAGTTAGTGCTACAACAATTTCGACCATCCAACTCCGGGTCATTATGGATTTTATTGTTAACTATCGGCAACAGTTCATTAAGATGGCAGCTCCATCGCACCAGAGAATTATAATGGGACAATTTTTGCATGGGTTCAAGGAGGATGTGAAGTAAGGCAAATGGGCTCATTAACTTTGGAGTGGGCCATGGAACACGCATTAAGGGTCGAAGAAAAAATTCGAGATTCCAAAGCCCCAAAACCTCTATCTTGGTCCAAAAGGAGGGGGTGATGGGGAAGTTAGGATCGAAATCCCACTTTTCATCAACCCAATCCACCAAATCAGATTCCCTCAAACAAAAGTTGGGTTGCAAATACCACCCACATGAAACGAGTGAGAGAAGTGTGGAGACTCACCGACCGCAAATCGCAAGAAAAGAGGGACATGGCCTTCTGGTGCGACGACAAGTGGTCCGTCGGATACTGATGTCGGCGCAAGGAGCTCTCGCTCACGCATGAAGAAGAAGCGGAATACGGGGAAACCATGTATGAGGAATTAGGGGGAACCCCTGGAAGAACTACCTCGTGCGGAGGTTTGGGGTATGTGGTGACGAAATCAAACCATGAAATTCCAACTCCCCATTGAATTGATCACATTGAAAGGCGATCCGTGCTTGGCTCGTTGACCTATTTTTCTAAGGCAATGATTTGTACCATTGTCAAGGAGGGTGGGAGGAGTTCTAGTCAAGTTGGGTCAAATGGGAAAATAACCACTAGCGGCCAACCGAGAGAAGGAGCCACTGGAGCTTATACCCTCGAAAAGTGTGGTTGAGCAGTTTTGAGATGTTTTCAAACAACCAATAGGGCTTCTCCCACTTAGAGAGCATGAGCACATATTCCTCCTCAAATACGGGAGCGATCCATAGGTACCTCAGTACCACAAGGATGAAATGGAGCGATTAATCAAGGAGATGCTTGAAGCTGGAATCACTAGGCCATCTAATAGCCTATTCTCCTTCTCGGTGCTACTGATGCGCAAGAAAGACTACTCATGGCGCGTTGTGTGGATACCGCGCCCTTAACAAAGCAACGGTTCGAATAAGTATCCGATTCTCGTAACTATTGAGTTGGTAGACGAGTTACATGGGTCCAACATCTTTACCAAATTGGACCTCAAGTCGGGGTACCATCAAATTTTGCTCAAACCACATGATGCACACAAAACCGCATTCCGCACTCACGAAAGCCATTTGAATTTATGGTGATACCCTTCGGCTTCATCAACGTTGTGGCGACATTTCATCAACTCCTCGATGTGTGCACTGTAGGTTCCCTGTCGCTCCTAGGACTGAAGTATTGGTTAAATGGCAGCATGTTTCGTCCTTTGAAGCCACTTGAGAAGAGTTCCATTCAATCCAACTTCGTTTCCCTCACTTCCACCTTGAGTACAAGGTGAGTGTTTCGGCCCGGGGTAATGCAACAAATCAACCTCGCCCTCCCATATTGCTGATCTATCACAGACGTGGCAAGAAAAGTTTAAAGGAGAAGGAAGAGAATTTACGGTCATGTAGAGAATATCAGAGAATGTCAGGGTATATTCAGAAATCACATAGAATGTCAGTGTCCTTCTCACATGTTAGGAGAAATGAAAGCTGTAGCTGGCTATATATAGAAGCTAGGTGATAGGAGTAAGGTATCCAGAAATTGTGAGTGTGTTAGAGTAATTTGGGAGTGATCTTGGCCTCTCAAAAGCCTCGAGTTATCTTGTGATTTCCTGTTTTGTTCAATCAAAGAAACCTCAGCTCTCTGTGATAACTTGCTGCAAAATTTGTGATATTATAAATCTGCGATTGTTTTTGAGTTTGTGCTTGCTGGAGCCCAGAATGTTAAATCTTATGTATCAGCTTGTTCACTTAATTCGACATGCCATTCAATGCATTTCAATTCTATTCAATCAATATATTTTTCACGTGAAAGGTTTGGAGGGGAAACCCTATTCCTCTTATCCATTTTACATATGTATGATATCGTCATATTTCAAAGTTCATTGGAACCATGTAGATTTCAGAGGAAATGGTTGCCTAATAGATCTGTTTAGACTGTTCATATACCTCCTAGGATTTCCCCAGTTCAGGGAACTTATACCTCATACCTAACCAAGGTTTAAGAACCTTGACATTCAACCTCCCATGAACCAAAAAGGGTTCAAGGGTCAAGAACTTTCATCTTCACCTTCATCTGTAAAAGCCAAGTATAGTTCTATCATCAAGTTTCCAGGATGTCAATCGTAGAGGAACTAGTTACTTGCATATACTCCCTCCATCCCTCAATTTACTTCCCATTTCTAATTTTAGCACTATTCATATGGAAACAAGATCTTCCAATTTTTTTCCAATATAAGAAAAAATAAGAGTCATGTGGGGTCTTATTTGATTCGTCTCATGTAGTACCTTACAAAAATCAAACTTTTATAATTTTTACTAATATGCAATTAGAGATATTAATGATACAAAAGGTGCACTGGCAATTTTGAAAAGGAGAAATGGGAAGTCTATTGGGGGACCGAGCCCTTTGTTGTGGTTGCTAAATAATTGTTGATGAATTCTGTATCAACTGCAGCCGGATGTTTTAAGGCAAAGCATCTGCCAGGTTTCTTTTGAGATTAGAAAGTAGATCTCCTTTTTGGTTGCTTTCTATATTCCACCGAACTTTTTGCAGAAGTTGTAATTTTGTAAACTAGTGGAAAAGCTTAACTTTCTTTGGTGATATTGCTCAGCCTCAGAGTCAGGGAGGCCAAAGTAGGCATGGACAAAGTGCAAAGAAGCTAAGTCAAGATGCTCCTGCCTCAACAAAATGATGCCTTTCTCAATTGAGCCTGTCCATGAAAAGAGATGAACTAATGGGCTTTGCATCTTTTATTTCTGAATATACATATTCATTGCAATTAGATATAGAAGTATGCTATGGTTGTAAAATTTTTTGTATTGTAATGCTTATATGTTTCGAGTAGAAACTGTGTTGGTGGTTGTAGATGCTAAATAAGGGGGGCCATTATGTTGGCTGATTGTTGCAAAGGAAATAAAGTTTGTAGAACTTTTAGAGGCTGCTGAAGAAGATTTTAGATGATAGCAGTTTGTATTGCGTAATTTGTAATTAGATTATCCTCTTTTTGATCTAGATATGAACCTCTTTTATCACAAATATGGTTTGATATGAGAAACTCCAAGGGCAGAGTCCAGTCCTTCATCATATATGGATAAAGATAATACAGTCCTGGTCAATTTTCTGAATAGCATTCCCTCTAGCTAGGGGTATTATATTCATTTTCAATGGTGTAATACGTATGACAGGCACATCTGACTGACTCTTCACATTGTGACAGTAACTGTTTAGCACAATCAAGGGATTCGGAATGCAGCCAAAGGGTGTTCATGAGCAAATTAAATTCTAGACACGTAGTAGGATGAGTATCATGTGGATAAACCAAAGCGTAGGTAGAATATAATAAGACGTGCACACCAATAAAGAGTGATGAGACAAAAGAACATAAAGTAAGACAAAAGAACATAAAGTTTAGGATTTTTTAACCAGAATAATACAAACTTATGGCGGTTTGCTTGCAATAATACAAACTTTGGATTAATTAATCCGAACTTTACACCAAAATTCCTAGAGCAAGACAAAATTGGATATAACCTGATAAACAGGTCAAATGAGACACTTGTCACCATCTCATTGGTTGTTTTTTAAATTTGTTCAAATAAATAAATAATTTTTTTTTCTCTCACTTTGCCATCAGAGAGGCAGAGAACCCCCACTCCCCTCCCCCTCCCCCTCCCCCCACTAAAACCCCCTACATTCCATCCCTGAACACCACCACCATAACCTCAAATTCTCCGGCGACTTGTCTTGTGTTGAAATTGACGGCCATTAGACACAAAAATAAAGTCCCACCGCAAGGAACCCCGAATCCATCACCAACATCAATTGAACTTCAATCCAACGATTATCCACATCTATTCGTCCACTTCCCTTTGATTGGTCCACAATCCTCCACGCCTTCAGTTTCCCATCGGAAGAATCGCGCGTTTTCTCAAGCCCGGCAAGTATGCTGAGCGTGTCAGTGCCGACGCTCCTGTCTATCTCGCTGCCGTTCTTGAGTATCTCGCCGCCGAGGCTCTTTCTTTCTCTTTTGCGTCCAATTTCTTATTCGAGTGTTTTGGCTGTTGATTTTAACATGTGTTAAATGTTCTCTCTTAAATTGTATCGATTTTGATTTCAGTTTTAACCTACTATATCTGATTATTGGCAGTGTTTCAACTCTGAAATTTTTGATTCCTAGTTCATATTTTCATCACTTCCAAACATAAACTCTTAACGATGATTAATTTATTTTGATTTCTATGTTAATTTGTAGAAACGATGAAGAGCTGAGCAGGCTGTTCGGTGATGTGACTTTATTTTTTTGTGAGGGCGGTGTTGTCGGTGGGGGTGGAGGTGGGGGCAAGGCAGGATTGATGGTGGGGTACTTTCGGGTAGGGGAGGAGGGGGAATAGAAGAACTTTTTTTTTTTTAAAAAAAAATACCTGTTATACAAGTCACAGGTCAACTTGACCTGCTGCAGGAATTTTAGTGTGAAGTTTGTATTATTAAAAAATAATCCAAAGTTTGTATCATTACGAGCAAACTGCTGAAAGTTTGTATTATTCTAGTTAAAAAATCCTAAAGTTTATTCAAATGAACATTTGTAATGAACAAACAATGTTGTTGATTCAACATATGTGTATTATGAATGATCATTTTTCTAAAATCAAAATGTACAAATCTAAAACTTAAAATTCAAATTTAAAATTAAAAAATTTAAATTTCAAATATAGATGTACATCTACTTATTTGTTGGATGAACATGCGGTGTTATTAATTGAATACTTATGAGTTATCAAATGTTGTTTATCTAGAAACACTACAAGAGGGGAGGGGCGAATTGTAATAATAAGAACTATGAGTACCTTTTGCGAAATCAAAGAAATAATCAGAAAACAATGTAAAGACATAAAAGATTTTATGAGTTTAACTTTCCTAGGCATAATAAGAAGCAAAACCTTGGTCACAATTAATTTTACATTAACCTCGACCATAAAAGATTCTAGACTCAACCCTTTAACTCATGATAGGCCAGATCCTGATAACACTTGGGTCAATACTCGTATTCCTGTAGGAATATCACTTCCAACAACAGTTCGCACAAATGTTATTCGTCTCTTGACTTGGCTTAAAGTCGTTTATCTTGCTTCACTGAAAGCTTAGTGAAATATAAATTTCACTTAAAATCCTAAACAAATAATTCCTCTGCTTTATTAGTTGTTACACTTCTTATTTTAACGCAATCCAATGCACAACTTCGAGCCTTAATATCTTTAGTTGTGCATAGTAAAAAATTTATAAAATTTAATATTTGAAAACTATATATCTAGACAAATTTAGCAAGATCCCACTTGACTATATTTTCCTTATACATAAGGAAGTACAAACCACACAAGATAAATTGGTGAATAGTAGTTGTTATTAAAGCGTAGCAACTAAAAAAAAATACGGAGGAAGTACACAATATTGATTTAACACTAAATGAATATGTATGTAAGAGGTCGCAGTGGAAATTTGGCTTTACTAGATGATATGAAATCAATACCTCACAAGAATATATAGGCCTTGTTTGGCAAATAGAGTTTAGAGTTTAGCTGTTAGAGTTTAGAGTTTGTTGTTAGAGTTTTAACTTTTTATTCAGCAGTTTTGACTGCTGATTTGACAACTTTTTTTTATAAATATGTTTGGTAAAAATTAACTGATTATAAAAGCTTATTGTCATTTGTTTGTGTAAAATGACATTTATAGACATTTTAATACATATGTGTAGTATTATTATTAGATGCAAAAAAGTCGTTAAACATATTTCTATCTAATCCTCTAAAGAAAAAGCTCCTAATAGGGGCTTTTTCATTTTGAGAGTTTCTATTCCAAAACTCTCTTTTACTAAACACCCCTTTTAGAGTTTTTGACTAGTCAAAACTCTAAAAGTGTTCCAAACCTCTCTTTTTGCGCCGAAATTCTAATTGTCAAGCACCCCCATAATATTTCGAGATTAGGTGGCAGGTGCAGCTGTGCAGGAGGCAGAGGAAGGAGTGTGAGTGGGGGTGGGAGGGGGGTTGGTGGCAGGTGTAGGAGGAGGAAGGGAGCATGAGTGGGGTTGGAGGGAGGCTGGTGGAAGGGTGTTTTTTTTTTTTTTTAAAAAAAAAATCAGTTAATAATTATTTTTGGAAAGGAAAAAGATGTCAACAAGCTTTTTGACCGGTCAAATAGGTCACAAAGCTAGGGTCAAAGTTAGCAATAGAATCCTCCCTGCAGAAGACCTTCTCCCCCTCAAATGGATGGAGGTGTTTATTGTCCTCATCAATCATCTCTATCTCACCCTAGTAAAAACCTAGAGTATTACGGCAAACACACCTCATGGCCGTAACCGTTCCGCCGTCATATGTCTTTCTTAGAATGGCTATAAAGTTAGTGAACTGCTTAAAAACCTTTGGATTACCTTGAGCACCCTCAGCTTTTTCCCTCTCAATAGCGACAATTCTTTCTTGCTTAGCGACCTCCTAATAAGATATCCAATTGTTAGCAACATTAAGCTTTTTAATGATCAGAAGCTGCTCAGCCAACTAAAAGTCCATTGAAGCTTCGACTTTAATCTTCTCCTTCAAAGATTGTTTTAGAATATCATTTTTCTCCTTAGCTTCGTCAAGCTTGAATTAGAATCATCTCGTATGTAGATGTACGATAAGTTTTAGTGCTGAATATACTGCTGGATCAGCTGAATAGTGGTATTGTTGGCCTAAGGAGTTAGTAAAAAGAAAAATATAAGCAAATAGATAGCAATAGCAATGTATCTCAAAAGAACATAAAGGAACAAAAGGAAAGAAATCCTACCACGACAAAATCATGAGCAAGCTTCGCAGCAAGAGCTAAGAGCTTGTCAGTCAGTCAGCCTGCCTAACGGCAGTTGCATCCCTTTAAGAAGACACTAGCCCAGAGTGGCACCATTCTCCAAGATGTTTGCATACATCGATTCATCCTCCCTAATGTCCCAGCTAGGCTAATAAATTTTGTCGGGCACAATTGGTGGATGAGCAAAGGCTACCAGTATAGATTAACTCATTTTCACTTCTCGCCTCTTGATTCGCTCATTAAACCACGAATACGTCCTAGGGCCCAAGTCTGACAGCACAGTTGGATTTTTTTATAAGATCAAGCAGCTTCTTTGTCAAAGACTAGGCAGAGCCCGTTAAAGTCTAAGCAGCAAAATTATTACGGGGTCCTGAGAAGTTGAAGGTCGGGAAGCATTCGGAATAAGAGTTACAATGACCATTGACCCTTGTGCGGAGATGGAACATATTTGGGCGCACGCATAATGTCCGTAGATGTATTGGCATTATTAGCCTCGTGTATTTTACTAATCGATAGGGTCTCGAGGATGCCTTACGTGTTGGCCGCCACTTTGAAAATGAATACGAGGTCGCGACAAACACTACTCAATAGATAGAGTAGCTCGATGACCACCATAACAGGCAGTAGCCGGACCCCGACCTCGACCATGGACAATCCGGCCAACGGGATGAGGACAAAATCGACACCTGTTAGTATGGCGGAAGTTAATATTATACTCTTGTTTTGGAGCTTCAGAAATGTTCGTCATTGGTTTGAAATATCGTTGACACCAAGAAGGGAAAAATCCAACTGCGTAAGCCATATGGCATACACCCCAAGGTCGTAAAGAAAGTTAATAAAATTATATATACATGTGTCGGTGTTTGAACGGTGGCGGACCTTAAAGAAGTCTGTCAGTAATTGTGGGGGGGGGGGGAAGGGGGGTCCGTGAGTGGAAGGCTGTAAGGAAACAAACGTAAACTAACCTCCAGGGGGATGTAAGGAAACCCCCCCTCTGGCGCTTAAGTCAGTATATGTACGTTAAGGATTTAGACGAAGAATAAAGAGAGATAGAAAGATGAAGTACTGTTTAGAATGTACCTCCAAAATAGTACTATTTGGCTATTATTAGGATAACTACTCATCTGACATGGCGTATTGTCCGTCGTCACGTGTACGACTGAGATGAGTCTCATAAGAGGGAAGATTCCCTTAATTTATCCTTTCGGTGGCCGCACACACCATCGCGGACCTTGATCGGAAATTGTTTAGTTGAGCATATTGAGGTCGCGTCTTATAGAATTCTTGGCGGACCATAAGAGCTTTACCCGCCAGCAGACTTGGGTGCTACCCATACAACTAGCCCCTTCCCAGCATCATTAGAGTCGTGACCGCCATTGATGTTATTGTGTGGACGTGAGTGAACTTTGCATGCTGGATGATTTTTTAATGCCGCCACGTGTTGGCTTGAGGAGAAGTGCGGATTTCTAAAAGCGTAATCAATACTTTTTCTGGAATCTCACTCGTTTGCTTTTTTTTTATTAGTGTAAGCTCGGTAGTTGACACTTGGCACGCATCTGTGAGAGTAGTTGACGAGTCGCTTCGTTCGGACCATCCAATTTAGTACTTATAAAGCGAAATCATTTTTCTTTTGTTTTTCATTCTTCTTCCTCGTATTGCGTTAGTTTTCCTCTGGTTTTTCAAGATTTCTGAAATTATCAGACCTTCCTTTTCTCCTTAAAATCTCTAGTTTTTGCCATCGAACTTTTCCAAAAGTGTTCTTGGCTACTTTCCTTTGATTGCATTTGAATAATTTTGCCAATCGACGATTTTCTTTTGGGTTTGCTTGAGGGTTTCATCTTCACTTTTTTGGCTTTTCCCAGTGAAGTTTTAGTTTTCCCGACATCTTTTAATTGGGAATCCCACCAACTTTGTTTTTGGAGCCTTTTGTTGTGTTTTGGGGAGTTTGTTGGATTTTTCGATCATTTTTCCGACGAGGTTTTCTTCTCAGGTACCTCTTTCCTCCCCTCAACATTTTTCATTTCTTTTTCTTCCTTGTGACTATGTCGGACCAATCAGATAGTCAAAAGACCTTGAGTGATGTTTTTATGTCTAAAAGCGATCCTTCTTCCCCTTCTCCTGTTAATGACGGGCAATGCTATTCTGCTTCTAGCCTTAGGGAAGAAAAAATCCCGCTTACTAGCTGATTTACCCCTTATTACAAATAGGGACAAAGAGCTTATGTCTAAGTTTCTTAATGACCGTTCCACCCCTGAACAAGAAAATTTAACCTCTCAATATCTGTCCACGAGGGAACGCATTATATTGATAGGTAGACGCTATGAGAGTTGAGACACCAAATCTTAGCTCATCGGACCGTTAAGAACCCTCCACCTGATGTTGTTCTTGGACTTGATGTCCAACCATTAAGGGAGCATGCATGGCTAGATAGTCTGGCGGATGCTTGGGTTGTAGTAGTAGAAGGTTTTTACAACCGTCTTACCCGTGATGTCGGCCCTTCGCATCCCCCTGTTATTGATTTAGGTTCCGATAACGACTATATTGCTACTATGGACGACAATGAAGATCTTGTCTACCGTCATCATGACAGGACTCCCGATCCTTCTATTTCTGGAGGCGATCAGAGTATTCCTTGTCTAGTATTGGTCTAAAAATGGTGACTATTTGCGAACACAAGCGGTGGCACGCCATAGAACTTCAATATTGCCGCGTTATGGAGGATTTGTATGCCTTCCGTGCTGATTATCGGTTGGTAGGTCCGGACAAGGGAGTTAAAGTGATTGAATGTCCAGCCGGCTACATCGCCATCTATGCCCACTATTTGGATTTTGGGATGTGTTTTCCCTTGGACATGACGTTAGTCAAAATCTTGAAGGCCTTTAACGTTTGCTTGGCCTAACTAACCCCTTTGGCTGTTAAGAACTTGATTGCGTACATCTGGGTGTGTCAGTTCAAGAACTTTCCTGAGACTCTGAAACTTTTTGGCCGGTTCCACTAGCTGCGAATTGAAATGGGTCTACCGAGAAGGGATGGTAGTATCTAATGTCGGCCAAGGGGAAACTCAGTGTGTACCCGAAGTTATGCGGGTTAAAATGCTGGCAGCCAGCTTTCTACTGAGTGAAGGTCCTGGACACCTTCCCTCTTCGTCGTCATTTTACCAAGCCGGTCTTCTGCTGCTCTATCTCCAGCCGGACAGGAGGTTTTTGACTACTTTGATCCGTTCTTGTGACCGTCGTTATTGATGGCGAGGAAGCTGAGGGGAGGATGCGTAAGAAATGGCTTCCAAATGCCATGCAAATATTGGACAATGAGAATATGTCCGCCTTAATCCTCTGCCAGACCCACCCTGATGGTGAGTAAGGGTGTAATATCGATTTGAAAATTTTGAGTCCAAATCCAAACCAAAATTCATCCCAAACCAAACCAAAATTAGAAAACCAAAATCTAACCGATCCAATCCAAACCAAACCGAAGTTTCTTTTTTTGTTCCAAAATCCAAATCAAACTGGAATTACATAACAAATAGTAAACCGAGACATGACAAAATAAAATTTTGTAACTTTATCTATCATAATTGTAAATTATTACAAAGAATAGAAATTTCATAACTTATTGTATAATTCTAAATTCTTGACATTTGTAAATAACAAAATACTAGTACATTTGTCACATTGTAAATAACAAAAAATAACTACAATAATTGTACTTAATCTGGAAAAAACAACCTACATAAGTATGAAATTGTGATCTCCTTGACTGCTTTGATCTTCAAATAACGAACAATAACTACAATAATTGCATTGAGAAATAAGGAGGTCTTCGATTTTGAGTGAGAAATGGAGAAGAGATCTTCTTCGAGAGGAGAGACAGTGTAGTCATCTTCAAGAGGAGAGAACAATGGAGATATATTCGAAAGAAAAAGACATAAGAGAGGGAGAAGTGGAGGGAGAGGAATGAAGGAAAGGGAGGAATGGAGGAGACAGAGAAACGTCTGATAGTGAGTTAGGAACAAAGGGAAAAACTACTAGTGGCCTTCACGGTGTTGACTGTGGCTGCAGAGGTCGAAATGTTGTCCGAACCACTTACACTACCGGTAGAGGAGACCAGGATGCTTCTCCGCCAGTTATGCGAATTGCTGTCAACCGGGGTGGTGGAAATTCTACTTGCAGATGTCCTGGCGAGTCTGCTGAGGCTGATGAGAGCATTAGCAAAAGACAAGCAGTGGAGGCTATTGCAGCCTCTAAGACGCACTAGATGGAGTCCGCCAATATCCAGGGGTCTTCTGTTGGGAGGAGGTGCCGGTGGTCAATCTAACTTCTCTCTTTACGCTGGCATCCAAAGCATTGGGACAACTCTTAGGTCCGGCTCTTCCATGCGCTATAAATTCTAAGAAATTCTCAGAGCTCTGAATTTTCTCGGATCTGGGTCCGAGAATTTATTATTATCGGATTCATGAATGGATAGAGAAGAAGGAAGTAACTCTCATTGCCACCATGAAGGCTGCATTCTCTCATCCTCATATTGTCCCACGGAAGGTGTATCAGCCTCAATGGGATGTGAGGGAGGATGAGTCCTTTTATGTCGACATTCCGGACAATGGTGGTACTCTAGGTTACCGTCTTCTTAAGGGCTTGCAGCTGCTAATGGATTGTCCGGCATACAAGTTTGTGGCTCCATCAGCTCAACTTTCCCATGACATGGCGATGGTAAGAATTTCCGTCGTACTTGCATATATATATATATATAACCTTGTAATTTATCCAGCGCCAATATTATATAACCTTGTATTGGAAAGATGGTTGGTTTGCTTCAACAGGAATGTTGAGAACGTAGGAGTTCAGTGTTCGACTCCTGTCATTGCAATTGTTTTTCTTTTTCTTTTTCTTTTTCTTTCTTTTTCTTTTTTTTTTCTTTTTACAATTGGCAAAGATGTTCTTTTATATTTTCTTCTTATAATATTTCCAACTTACTCCTTCATTTCCTTTCTACCACCATATTATATATATATTTTATTAGTCAATATGATTTTAAATCTTATATACCTTGAAATTATAAATTAATAAAAAATAATGTATACAACCTAAAACCAATACTTAGATTCTTAATATTCTTTATAGGTGTTGGGTGATAAAATATATTTTATATTTTCGATTATATTCGTCTAGTTATTAGTTTATATAATTTATTAAAGGCTACTTTATCCTTACCACAATAGTTTGAACACTTTATTTTTTGTTTGTTCCATTTCAGTTTTACACACTTTTATTTCTGGCATGATCCCACTATTATTATGTATTTCTCTCATTTTCAGTAAAAGTATCCACCAACTCCTATTACATACATCTATTTTTTAAAATTAAAATACATTTGATAATCATACTATAATTTATTTTTTACATTACGTGACCTAATAAGTATATTTTTAGGACGGAGTGAATATTAGATATATATTAATCATATAAAAATGAAAAAGTTTTTCTTTTTTTTGAAGAAATAGTTTTTGATAAACATGAATTAGTCGATTCTCAAATAGTTTTTATCCTATAAACATGTATATTTTGTTAATTATATTATACATTAGGGGCACTTTTTCATATATTGTCCCGTGCCCAATAATGTTCAGGAACGACCCTGTATATATATATATATATATATATATATATATATATATATTATATTATATATATATAGAGAGAGAGAGAGAGAGAGAGGAGAGAGAGAGAGAGAGAGAGAGAGAGAGAGCCTGCACCTTGATGGCGATTCTGGGTTTGTACTAGATGCCGTACTCGGATAACTCAACTGCCCATTTCAAAAGGCGACTAGAACTATCCATTTTCTGCAATGTTTTCTCTAGCTGGGGGTTTGTCAAAACGTGGATGGGATGACAATCGAAATATTTGTCTGAGCTTTCTCGCGGTAATTATCACAGCTAATGCTATATTCTCAACCAATTGATAACGACTCTCCGACCTGTTAAGGATATGACCGCTGAAGTATATTGGCTGCTGCCTCTTCTCCTTCTCCACCAATAAAATGGTTGCGACGGTCTTTAGCAAGGTCGAGATGTATAATAAACAGTACCCCATGTCTCTGATCGAGAAATAGTAGGGATAGTTCTCAGGTGTTCCTTGACCGTAATGAATGCATTACTGTGTTCCTCTCCCCCATTCAAACTTTTTGTTACCTCTCAATAGTGAGAATGAAGGTAAAGCCTTATCATCTGATTTGGAGATGAAATGAGTTAGGGTTGTCATCCTTCCTGTTAGTCTTTAAATGTCCTTGACACTTTTTGGTTTCGTTAAGTCAACAATTGCTCAAACCTTATCTGGATTGGCGTCAATTCCTCTCTTTCTAACCATAAATCATAATTACTTTCTTGCCCTTACTCCAAAGACATATTTCTTTTGGTTAAGCTTCATCTTATATCTTCTCAAAGTGTTGAAGGTTTTTTCCAGATCGTCAATGTGCTCTCTGTTTCTTTTACTTTTGACGATCGAATCATCCACATATACTTTAATGTTTATCTCCTTCTGGTCCGCGAAGACCTTGTCGACCAGGTTCTGATATGTAAACCAGCCTTTCTTAAATCGAAAGGCGTTGCTTTTATAATTATAAACTCCACAGTCCGTGATGAATGCAACTTTTCTTCTGTCAGCTTCCATGAGGCTGATGTGATGATACCCTGAAAATTCGTCCATAAAGCTCAATAAGGCATGGCCGCTAGTGGAATCTAGTAGCTGGTCAATTATTGGTAATTGATAGCAATCATTGGGGCAAGCTCTATTGAGGTCTGTGAAATCAACACACATCCGCCACTGACCATTTTCTTTTTTCACCATGACTACATTAGCTAGCCACTCATAGTAGTCACAAACTTCAATAAAGTTGGTTGCCAGTAACTTATCAATCTCTTCCTTGATGGCCTTATTTTTTTCTGCTGGAAATTTGTTTTCTTCTGCTTGACAGGACGGACTACACCGTCAACATGTAGAGGATGAATCATGACGGTCGGGTCTATTCCCATCATTTCATCGACCGAGAATGCGAAAATGTCAGCATTTTCTTGTAGTAGAGTCAGCAGGTTGATCCTTACCTCTGGTTCTATATCTATTCCAACATAGACCGTCTTAGTCGGATCATCTACTAGCATTTCCTGCTTAGACTCACCATCAGGCTTACGTCTTAGCAAGTCTTCTGGTTTGGTTTCTTTCAATTCTTCCATGGTTATTTCCATTATCTTCCCATCTTCTTTCTCCACGACCTTTGCGTCCGTCGTCGCCTTCTTCTTGGCTCTCTTCTCCTTCCGCATTGGCGGGCTTAGATCTTCGACATGAATTCTCCTTTTCGGTTGCTTCAAAGCTGTCAAATAGCAGGATTTGGCAGTTTCTTGATTTTCTACATCATGGTCAGATGGTAGGTGGATACTATTCCCTCGACATCATGACTGAAAGATCGCCCAACTATTGCATTATAAGCTCTTGGCACATCAACTACTAAGAACTCTGCCATGACGTCTCTGGCTTCTTCATTCTCACCTACCTTGATCGGCAGCTTTATGATCCCCTCAAGTATTGCTGAGCCCCTGTGAATCCTATCACTAGATATCTTACTAGTTGTAGGTGTTCTCGTCCAATCATCAGCTTCTCGAATGTTAGTAAAAACAGAATGTTGGTGGAGCTTCCCTTATCTACGAAGATCTTATGAATCAAACAGTTGGATACTTTCAAAATGAACACCAGAGGGTCATCATGAGGATACACTACGTGCTTTGCATCTTCGACCGTGATAGACATGGCCGACATAGTTGGCGGTCTTCTTCAATGATAACTTTCATTGAAATTTACATAATGCTTTGATTCTTTGAGGCTTGCCTTTTCCCCACTGACAATGCCACCATGAATTGGCCCGCCACTGATGACGTTTATTTCACCTAATCGGGGCTAGACATCCTGACCCTTCAATTTCACCAAGTCGTCGTCTTTTGTATGTGCTTTGTATTGTGTGAAGTAACCTCTGCGTATGAGATCTTCCAAATTATCCTTTAAGTTCCTACAATCCTTATTGAGGTGGCCATGATCTCCATGAAAATCACACCACTTAGTTTTGTCACGGTTCTTGGGAAACATCTTATTTGGCCTCTACCACTTATCATTGTCCTTGTTCATGGTGTATATATGTGCCCTTGAGGTCGTAAGTCGTGTGTACCCGTCAAAATTTTCTTTGCATTCACTTCTTTCTCAGTCACCATGCTCTCGGTCATTGCCCTTTTTGACCACGTTTGATTCTTTTATTTCATCTCGGCCGCGATCACCGTCGCGACCTTTGTCTTTCTTCTGCTTCTCATCTTTCTTTCTTTCAGGCTCGCGATGCTGATTGCTCGAGGCTTTGTCAAATTCTTCCCATGTTATTGGCATTCCCAAGCACATTCCCAAAGATGTGAATGACTTGCTACCCAAGTAATTTCTGAAGGAGGACCCCTTTTTCAGTCATGCCATAATGGCTAGAACCGCCACATCCTTCTGCAAGCGAGGAATGGTGATTGCTTAATGGACAACAATTTCCCAGTAGTACGCTCGCGGCGCCTATTGCTCACAAAATGAGTGCTGAAAATGGAAGACATCTGAGAAAAACTAGAGATGTTAACAATCTTGATACTCTTGAACCATGTATGAGCGATCCCAATCAGAGTAGATGGGAACACCTTACACCATATAACATCCACATGAGTGTACAAGTACATATGACCTTCGTAGGCCGCGATGTGATCATCTGAGTCTGAATTGCCATCAAATCTCCAAGACGACATTTTAATTCTAGGAATGGGATGATTTGAAATTTCTGGCACAAAGGGACATAGTTTAGGCTTGATCAATAAGTGTCAGTCAGCCGAATAGTTACTAGCACTATTGGCGGTGTTGTACTCTCGGTGGGGGTGACTTTGGTCCTCATCCTCCGAATTGTCAATCTCTTCGATTTTTAGAAGTGTCTCTTTATACTCTGAGTCCTTTGGTTGCCTTTTCTAACTACCGCCCCTCACGCGTGAAGGTACACATTTTTTTATCGGTGTACCGTCAGCGTTTCCATCGATCATAGCTAGTGATCGCTCAGGGGTTCACCGACTCTAATATTAGGAGTAGGGGTGGTACCATTAGGCTGTGGAGCGTCCGCCAACATTTGTATGAACGACGCAATTGTTTTCAGTTGTTTAGGAGAGAAATGACTCAGTTGAGCTAGATTGAGTGGTATGTTACTAGTGTTCACATGAAAGATGTTGTTGTCCGAGGTTCGTTCAACATTGTTCTCGGCACCCTGAAGTGGAATTTAGTAGCCCCTGCCCCTTGTTGGTCCGATAATTAGGGGTTAGGAAGACCCTTGACTTATTTCATATCCTGGTGGACCGTGACTTGTGGTGTCTGCCTTATCCATGGCCGCTTCACAAAGAAAGGAGCTCCCCTTCTTTTAGCACCAAGTTGTTCCGGTGTTGTAACTGTGGCGGATCTCATAGATGTCCGTCAGTAATCATGGGGGCATCCATGAGTGGAAGGCTGCAAGGAAACAAACGTAAACTAACCTTGGGGGGATACGAAGAAACTCCCTCTCAAGTTCAAGAGGACGTTTCCTTTAAGGATTTAGAGAGGGAATCTCTATTCTATAAGGCAACTAGCGGGGACATCAAAAAATAGAAAAAAAAAACAAAAAAAAAATACATCCAACATAACTGAGTCAGCAATTAAAAAACAAAACAAAAAAATAAAATTACAATCGCACACACAAACTGCAATAAAAAATTGTTATTTCACTATTTTGTTAATGACATATAATTAATGTTTATATTTTATTAGTTTAAATCGGTTTTTAGTTTCCTTGTTAGAAGTAACTTGTTTATGTCTTAGTTCTAGTTCTCTAGTTTGTTTTTGTTTTGTTTATTTTATTTTCTAGTTTTGATAAGTTAAAGTCTTTAGGTTCACAAATAAAATGGTAAATACTTTATGAAGGTTTGATTAAGTGTTTAATCAAGTTTAAAATTATTTATTATTTATTGTGTTATCCGATTTATATTATGGTTATAACAATGAAATATATAAGATTCCATAATATTTTGTTTAGTGAATGTATGCGCAGCATTGTGTTTTCCTAGAAATAGGAGCCGCAAACATTAACCTAAGCAGCGCCAACAAAGTGAACGTTGAGGTAGTTCCTAGAATTTAGGAACCACAACAACCTAGCTATATGTGGCGTGTGATCATGGAGAAGTGGTAGATCATGGAGAAGATCGTGGAAGCCAACTAACTCAACTGCCAACGAAAGATTACAACGGACAAAATGGAGAAGTGGCTAAGAGTACGTGTGTTCATGGAGAAGAACATGGAGAAGATCGTGGAGAAGAATTCGAGTAAATAGGTCTCTACAAATAGATGTTTGTAACGATCTCTAAATAACTTTCAGAATTTTTATGTAATATTCTTACTGAAAGTTTGCTCGGTTTTTCTTCTTCTTAGACATTGATGTATTATAGATTGGGTTGAGAGAATCAAATCTGTAATCATTCTTGAGAGAAAAGAGAGAGAAAGAGAAGAGAGAAAAGAAAAACTTCGAGTGAAGTCAAGGGAGAATCAACTGTTCAGGGGAACAGGCTGACTGGGAACAGTTCCTAGAGGAACAGAGTTGGTCCAGTTTAGGTTGTACAAAAGAGAGTCTTTTGGCCTAAAAGTATTAAAGAGAATTGAGTCAAAATCCCAGTGGTCAAGGTTTTTCTTCCTATTGGGCCTAGGAAGTTTTCCTTGTAAAAATCCGTGTTCCTAGTTCTTTCTTATTCATGCAATTATTCTTCTTACTTATTCATTCTTTTATTTCCGCAAATAATTTGAAAATCTCTCCAACTACAATTCACCTCCCTCTTGTAGTTGCTTAAGTGTTCGTCCAAGTCTAACAATTGGTATCAGAGCCTAGTTCCTCCAAAATCAGTTAACACTGAGGAGCTAGTTCCTGGAAACGATGAAACATCAGGAGAAAGATTGGAAGAAGGTTACTCAACTCAGCGTCCACCCATGTTTAATGGCAAGTATTACCATACTGGAAGAATCGTATGGAAATCTTCATCAAGGCCGAAAACTATCAAGTTTGGAGAGTAATAGAGATTGGTGACTTCGAAGTCACAGAGAAAAATGAAAAAGGTGAAGACATCCCTAAGCCTCTCTCCAAATTTGATAAAGACGACTTCGACAAAATGGAGATGAACAACTTGGCAAAGAAAATTCTTCACTGTGGTCTTGGTCCCCATGAACACAATCGAATCATGGGATGCAAGTCAGCCAAGCAAATGTGGGAACTTCTTCAAGTTACTCATGAAGGAACAAGCGAAGTCAAGCGATCGAAGATTGACATGCTCATGCACAAATATGAGCTATTTCAAATGAAACCTAAGGAGTCTGTTCAAGAGATGCTCACAAGATTCTCCAACATCATAAATGAGCTTGAATCTCTAGGAAAGATCATCACCCCGAGGAACAAGTACGTAAAGTTCTACGAAGTCTTCCTCAGGATGAAAAATGGATGGCAAAGGTCACTGCCTTGCTTGAAACTAAAGATTTCACCACATTCAATATCGAGCAACTTTCCGGTTCCTTGTTAACTCATGAAATCCATCTAGGAACTCATGAAGTTGACTCTATGACCTAAGGCCTTGGCTCTCAAGTCCGATGACTGGAGGATTCAGATACTGATGATGAAGAACAGCATGATCGTGAAAAGATTCAAAAAGTTCTTCAACAAGAACTACAAAGGGAAGAACTGAAAAAGCCTGGAAAGTTAAGCTGTCACAAGTGTGGAAGTCCGGATCACTTCATAAAAGAATGCCCTCTCTGGGAAAATGAAAAAAGCAAAGGCAAGTACAAGGAGAAGGGAAAGGAACAACAAAAACCTTTCTCAAAAGTTGATATGAGAAGGGCCATGGTAGCTGCCTGGGGAGAATCCGACTCAGACGAGGAGCAAAACAACCAGAAGAGGAGACATCACATTATGTCTCATGGCAAAAACAGACGAAGAAGAAGACTTGCCAACAACAAGGTACGCATAAATGTTATAGAAGAAGAGTTAAAAGAACTTTCAAAGAATCAATAATAAAACTACTTTTGGAAATTAGACTACAAGGCAATTTGTGTTAGAGAAGAAAATTTAGAAAAAGCCTTGAAGTCACCAAAGGGCATTCAAATTGGTTTAAAACAGTGAATGCAAACATTGAAGAAAGATTCTTTGAAGTCTTTGATGAAAACCGACGTATTCGAGAAGCTTTTGAAAATGCTAAAAATGAAAACTACTTCTTGAATATGGAAATGGCTGAATTGAAACTATTTGTTCCTGAAGGAACCAGTTCCTCTATAAATACAAGATCCGAGTTCGAAAATTAAAATTCGAACATGAAAAAGTTTTGAGTAAATATCTGTACTTAAAGAGAAAATGGAACTTCAAGAACGACTCTTCCTGATCCAGTAAGTTGGATACAAAAATATAAAAATGAAGGAAGAAGTGGGCTAGGTTTCAATCACAAGAAGAAAAACAAAATGAAAAAATATGTTGATCTTCCAAGCAGCCGAATATGCTCTTACTGTGGGAACAGTGGACACTTAGTGTCTGACTGTTCCTCCAGAGAAGAACATATTGAAATGAATACCCACTTAATCAAACAAGTTTGGAAAGCTAAGAGAAATATAGCCCAACAGAGGAACCCAAGTCAAACTGGGTTCCTACCACTGACTGATTGCTTTGATGCAGGCTAAAGTGAGGGGGAACAACCTGTGGTACCTCGACTGGTTGTTCTAAACACATGACAGGAGATAAAGAGAAATTCTCTCGCTTTCAGCCTATGATGGAGGAACTGTGACCTTTGGAGACAATCTTACCGGTAACATAGTTGCAATGGGAAGGTAGGAAAGTCTAAGTCACATTCCATAGACAATGTATTTTTGGTCGAGGGTTTAAAACATAATCTGCTTAGTATTTCTCAATTTTGCACAAAGGGAACAGTGTAAATTTTACTGATGAACATTGTATAGTGCAATACAGGAACAGGTACCAAAATTCTAGAAGGAACAAGGAAAGGGAACACCTATGTTGTTGATCTCAACCTTGTTCCTAGGAACAATCTAACATGTTTAAGTGCCGTTGATAATGAACCACTTCTTTGGCATAAAAGATGTGGTCATGCAAGCATGACATTACTCCAGAACTAAGTGGTAAGGACTTGGTGATTGGATTACCAACTATCAAAGTCTCAAACCATGAAGTTTGTGGACCCTGTGCAAAAGGTAAACAAGTTAGATCCTCGTTCAAGTCAAAGAAAATGGTAAGTCACAAAGTCCCCTTGAATTGATTCATATGGACTTGTGTGGCCCTGTTCGAATCCAAAGTCGATCTGGTAAGAGATATGTACTTGTAATAGTTGATGATTTTTCAAGGTACACTTGGGTTATTTTTCTTCATAGCAAAGATAAACATTTGACGAATTTGTTAACTTTGCTAAAAGAACTCAAAGAATAAGTGGTTTTAAGATTAAGCACTTGCGTTCTGATCATGGTAGAGAGTTTGAAAACTCAAAATTTGATGAGTTTTGCAGGCATGAAGGTCTTGATCACAACTTCTCAGCTCCTAGAACCCCACAACAAAATGGCTGTGTAGAACGGAAGAATCGCACTTTGGAGGACATGGCAAGAACATGATAATAGCAAGCAATCTTCCGAAAATTTCTGGGCGAAGCAGTGAATACGGCATGCTATATTATCAATAGAGTCATGCTAAGACCTATATCTTAAAGACCCCTTATGAGCTACTTAAAGGAAGAAAATCCAATATCTCATACTTTAGAGTTTTTGGTTGTAAATGCTTTGTACATAATAACGGTAAAGACAATTTAGGAAAGTTTGATGCTAGAAGCGATGAGGCTGTTTTTATTGGATATGCTTAAGTAGTAAGGCATATAGAGTTTACAACAAACGAACAATGTGTGTTGAGGAAAGTATCCATGTTATTTTGATGAAACTAACTCTCTGCAGGAACCAAGTCATGAAAATGACTTTGAAATAGGACTGACTCGTATTGAGGAGTCAGTAAACATTGATGAGGAACTAACACCTGCAGGTAACGACAAAAAGCATATTTTGAAGAAGAGATAGATGTTCATGATCCTGTTATACAGGAGGAACAGGCACCAGAAATTCATCCAGAAGACGAGAGAATGAAGCTCCTCAAACTGGAGGAGCAGAGACAAGAAGATTGTGAACCAAGACGTGGAAACACTTAAAATCCCATCCATTGGATTTAATAGTAAGTGATATTGAAAAGGGAACACAAACGAGATCCCAACTGAAAATTTTTGTGCTTTCCATGCATTTTTGTCTATGACGGAACCACGAGATCACAATGATGCCCTACTGAGTCTGACTGGATAAACGCCATGCAAGAGGAACGAATGAGTTCCAGAGGAACAAGGTTGGCACCTGAGACCAAGCCAAAACCAAAGGTTATTGGACTAAAATGGGTCTTCAGGAACAAGCTAGACGAGCATGGAACAGTCATAAAGAACAAAGCCAGACTAGTAGCCAAAGGGTACAACCAACAAGAAGGTATTGATTTTGATGAAATCTTTGCCCTGTAGCAAGAATAGAGCAATAAGAATTTTGATTGCCTTTGCATCATTCATGGGTTTTAGGTTGTACAGATGGACGTCAAATGTGCCTAAAATGGATATTTGATTGAAGACGTCTATGTGGAACAACCTCCTGGTTTTGAAAACCCGGATCTTCCAAATCATGTCTATAAGCTAGATAAAGCTCTTTATGGGCTTAAGCAAGCTCCTAGATCATGGTATGAAAGACTTTCAAAATTCTTACTTTCTAATGATTTTATAAGAGGCAAAGTTGATAGGACCCTGTTCCTTCGATCCAAAGGAACAGACATCCTAGTGGTTCAGATTTATGTGGATGATATAATTTTTGGTGCAACTAACGAATCTCTTTGTAAAGAATTTGCTGAGTTAATGCGTAGTGAATTTGAAATGAGTATGATGGGAGAATTAAACTTCTTTCTTGGTTGCAAATCAAGCAAACTGAAGAGGAACAATGATCCATCAACAAAAATACGTAAAAGAGTTATTGAAAAAATATGGAATGGATCAAGCAAAAACAAACCATACTCCTATAGGAACAGGTACAAGGTTAGATGAGGATCAAAGTGGTAAGTCCGTAGATCAGAAACTCTATAGAGGTATGATTGGCTCCTTACTCTATCTAACTGCAAGTAGGCCTGATATATCCTTTAGTGTTGGTTTATGTGCAAGATTCCAATCAAATCCTAAGGAATCCCATTTGACAGCTGTTAAAAGGATTCTTAGATATTTGAAAGGAAGTGATGATCTTTGTCTTGTTCTATCCTCGAAGTGACATCTTTGATCTTGTAAGCTATTCCGATGCTGACTATGCGGAGACTTGGTGAATCGCAAAAGCACATCTGGTATGCCTAGTTCCTCAAGGATCAAGCTTGGTTCTTGGAGCTCAAAGAAACAAAACACCGTTGCTCTTTCCACAGCAGAAGCTGAATACGTGGCTGCTGCTGCATGTTGTTCTCAAGTATTGTGGATCAAGCAACAGGTACGTGACTTTGGCATAAAATTCAAGTGTGTTCCTATATTTGTGACAATACTAGTGCTATTTGTATTTCAAGGATCCAGTTCATCACTCTAGAGTCAAGCATATTCACATTAGACATCATTTCCTAAAAGACAATGTAGAGAAAGGGTTAGTCAAAGTTGAATTTCTGTCCTACTGAAAATCAAATAGCTGACATATTGACTAAACCTCTATCTAGGGACAGGTTTGAAAAGATACGCTTGGAACTAGGAATGATAAAGATTGTTTAAATGTGCACATGATGTGGTTCCCCCAAATTGTTTCTTACTAAGTATGTACTGCAATCTTCATGAATTAATTTTCATACACCTAGGGTCAAGTATAAGGACTCACATATGTCTCTGAATATTACCCTTAGTGTCCTTACACATATTTGGTATGCTTGTAGTTTGTATATTATGGAAATTTTTTTTATCATATGCAAGAGTAAATTTTTTTCAAAATTTCCTTGTTTCTTTTTCTTTTCACACCTTCCGTCCAAAAATAAACACATCACTCTGAATTATGCCCAAAATTAAGCGTTCAATTAATCTAGAGTTAAGAGGAGTAACTTCATTAATTGCCTTCCAAAAACCCATAAACCGCTTTATTAAACCCATCCGTCCACTTTATAAACCTAACACATCAAATCACTGACCCTTCACTATTTCTCACACATCAACTCAAGTCTCTCTCTCTCCTAATTCTCATCTTCAACCTCACAAAACCTCTGTCAACATGTCTTCCAAAACTCAAACCTCTGATGCACATGCAAAATTACCGAAAGAGAAACCACCATCTCCTGAAGAAGAAAGTGCTCAAGAATCTTCCAAGAATGACGCAGATTCTTCTGGGTCAAAAACGGCATCTTCTTCACCAATTTCTCTCTCCCCGAAAAAGGAAGACGATGATCATGAAATTGAAAGCGAACAAGAACAAGAACTTGCTGTACCTACAAAAAGAGGTAAGAAAAAAAATCTTCACAATTTCTTGTGGGCTTTTGTGTAGACATTGCATGGTGCAAAAAGTCAAATGGAATGAGTTGTTGAAAATTTTAAAATTTCAGAAGTGGTTGAAAATTGTTAGCATAGATGAGGGTCTTTATGAAAAGGAGATGAAAGATTTTTGTTCTGGGTTTGCAATAACAGAGGGTGTGTGTGTGTCGCTTGTTAATGGGTCAGTTGTTACAATCACTGAGAAGAAACTTGGGGACTGGTTTGATATTCCAATGAGGGTTATAAGGATTACATTAAGGGTAGGGCTAAGTTAAACATAAATGGAGTCACTAATGCCAAAATTCTTGCCTTCTTTAACGGCCATTCTAATGCTTTATCTTTAGATCAAAAGCAGTTGTCTCCTTTCATAAGCTGCTGTTTCAGTTGGTTTGGCGTTTATTTTACCTCCTCCTCCAAAAGAACCCAGGCAAGCCTAATGGATCTTTCCATTATGTATTGCCTTGCTGAAAACATCAAAATCAACCTTCCCTCACTGATAATTCCCATCTCTCTCACTGCATTACCCACAACACCAAAGTGGGTTATGGTAATCTTCTGTCCTATGTCTTCAAACAATGCAAGGTTAAACTCCCTTCCAGCCCTCCTTTTCTCTTGAGCCAGAAAATTATCTTACAAAAGAAACTTACTAGACTAAGTTTGAGGTTGGTGAATGGGAAGCTAGAGTGTGAGAGAGAAGAAACTCCGGTTAAGGTTGAGGTAGGGAGTAAAAGAAAGTTGGATGAAGAAGGGGTTGCCAGTGGGTCTGTCAGAAAAAGCCAAAGGTTGGCTGGGTCCAAGTTCCAGAAGGAACAGGATCAAGGTGAAACTGTCTTTATTCACCTAGATTCTGATCTTGTCCCTTCTACTATCGTGGATTTCCCTTTACTTTCTACAACTGGACTTAACAAGATGCTCCGGGAGATTCAGGATTCTTTGACCCTCCTACACACCAAGATCAATGCAATTGAAGCTACGTTCACGTTCTGGACTCTCAGTAGCAGGATCAACTACTTGCACTCAAGAATGCTGATACTGGGATCAGGAATAAGGTGGATGGTGTGCTTTCCAAGATAGATTCGTGGTCTCCTCTCTCTTCAAACGAACCAAATCCTAACTTCTCTTATCTTTGGCTACTTTGAACAATTTTTTTTGGGCTGTAATTATTAAACACTCTTTTGGATTCTACTTCTTATGTCCTTCTGAGACATATGAAGTACCTTTAATATTTTCTTTGCTTTCTTCATTTTCTTTCTCATTACTCTGCATATTGATTGATTCTTGTGTCCCTAATGCTTCTTTCTGCTTGCCTATTATGCTTGTGTGTTTGGATGGCTAATATTATGAGATATTGTTTGAGCAACTTGCTTGGTGCCTAGACTGTTGACTCTCTAGTGCTGC
The DNA here is from genome assembly GCF_026745355.1 of Beta vulgaris subsp. vulgaris. NCBI lineage: Eukaryota > Viridiplantae > Streptophyta > Magnoliopsida > Caryophyllales > Amaranthaceae > Beta > Beta vulgaris. The sequence continues at coordinate 24,444,158 of NC_079204.1, read as the reverse complement.
AGTACAACATTTGGTTTTGATAATGACAAAGGGGGAAGAGATAGTGTGTGTCCACAAAAAAATTTTTATAGTTCCTTGTATCTTCTGCTTGTCTCTGTTCCTACTAGTTGCTCCTGTTCCCAGTCTGTAGAGTTGTTTACACTAGGTTAGATTGTGGATAGTTTGTGTAGTTTTATTTTTTCTATGTAGTTTAGAGTTTCTTTTCCAAAACAAAAACAAAAACCTTAAAAAAAATTTTTAATTAATTGTCATAATAAAAAAGGGGGAATATTGTTATTTCACTATTTTGATAATGACATATAATTAATGTTTATATTTTATTAGTTTAAATCGGTTTTTAGTTTCCTTGTTAGAAATAACTTGTTTATGTCTTATATCTAGTTCTCTAGTTTGTTTTTGTTTTGTTTATTTTATTTATCTAGTTTTAATACGGTTAAAAGTCTTTAGGGTCACAAATAAAATGGTAAATACTTTATGAAGGTTTGATTAAGTGTTTAATCAAGGTTAAAATTATTTATTATTTATTTGTGTTATTCGATTTATATTATGGTTATAACAAATGAAATATATGAAGATTCCATAATATTTTGTTTAGTGAGATGTATGCGCAGCATTGGTGTTTTCCTAGAAATAAGGAGCCGCCAAACATTAACCAAAGTATCCGCCAACAAAGTGAACGTTGAGGTAGTTCCTAGAATTTAGGAACCACAACAACCTAGCTATATGTGAGGCGTGTGATCATGGAGAAGTGGCTGAGATCATGGAGAAGATCGTGGAAGCCCAACTAACTCAACTGCCAACGGAAAGATTACAACGGACAAAATGAAGAAGTGGCTAAGAGTACATGTGTTCATGGAGAAGAACATGGAGAAGATCGTGGAGAAGAATTCGAGTAAATAGGTCTCTATAAATAGATGTTTGTAACGGATCTCTTAAAATAACTTTCAGAATTTTTATGTAATATTCTTAGTGAAAGTTTGCTCGGTTTTTCTTCTTCTTAGACATTGATGTATTATAGATTGGGTTGAGAGAATCAAAATCTGTAATCATTCTTGAGAGAAAAAGACAAAGAGAAAGAGAAGAGAGAAAGAGAAAAGACTTCGAGTGAAGTCAAGGGAGAAGTCAACTGTTCAGGAGGAATAGACTGACTGGGAACAAGTTCCTAGAGGAACAGAGTTGGTCCGAGTTTAGGTTGTACAAAAGAGAGTCTTTTGGCCTAAAAGTGATTAAAGAGAATTGAGTCAAAGTCCCTAGTGGTCAAGGTTTTCTTCCTATTGGGCCTAGGAAGTTTTCCTTGTAAAAATCCCGTGTTCCTAGTTCTTTCTTTATTCATGCAATTAGTTCCTTCTTACTTATTCATTCTTTTATTTCCGCAAAAAGTTTGAAAATCTCTCCAACTACAATTCACCCCCCCTCTTGTAGTTGCTTAAGTGTTCGTCCAAGACTAACAAAAATAACCACCCAATTAAATCCCTAAATAAGGGGAAACCACTGCAACCCAACTCGGCAGTCTCTACACCTTCAGTTCTTCCATTTCTCAATTCTATTCCACCAACTTTACCCGTCAATTCTACCTTTCGGTTCTCTGAACTACACAACAACATCAACAAACCACAATTCAGAATACCAATTGTTTTTACGCAATACAAGGTAATTACAGTAATTTGTTCATAAAAATTATACATGCTATGTTTATAAATACATCATTCAGTTCCATGCATGAATTTCATGCAGGGTACTTTGAGTTTCACAAGCACCAAAACACACAATTGAACCACAAATCAGAATACCACTTGTTTTCACCAATACAAGGTAATTACAAATTTACAATGATATGTTCATAAAAATTATACATGCTATGTTTACAAATATATCATTCATTTTCAAGTATGAATTTCATGCAGGATACTTTCAGTTTCACAAGCGCCAAAATACACTGTCGAATACAAGCAAAACATTGTTGAATGTGCACCGAAACAATTAATATGTAGTTCTTGCTTCTCACTAACACAATAATTTTTTCCTTTCTGTAATAAGATTTGATTGTGATTTTTATGTTATCAATGTGAAGTTCAGAAGAGGCACTTGCAAGGTCAAGCATAATTTATCATATAACTAATCGAACCAAAATAAGAGGATCAACATACTGACAAGGAAAATCGCTAAAAGGTAATTCTTAATCAATCATTTTTCTTTGTGTTATCAATGTGAATTTGAGATAATATTTCTCCTCCATAACCTACACGAAAATCCAAAGTACACAATTTCATTTTTAACTCAGAATAAAGTGAATGAAAAAAAAAAGAATGATTTGCATTCTTCAATGAGAGTAACTGTTCTTGAAAAAAGAACTTTTCAAAATTACACTGTTTATTTTTTTAAAAAAATTTCCAAAATTACAGTGTATTTTTTTTTAAAAAAAAACTTTCCAACATTACACTGTCTATTATAAAAAAAAAATATTTTCACAATTCTTTTCAGGAAATATCAAATCGAATAAAACAATGAAAGTCAAAATATATATGTTTTTGCGATTTTCCTATTATAAAAAAGAATGATTTTTCATAATTGATTTGTCCAATAGGAATACTAGGCTTTTTTTAAAAAAATATTCATCAAAGTTTTCAATACATATATGTTTTGCGAATTTCCTATTATTAAAAAAATTGATTTTCAATAATTTTTTTTCCAATAGGCATTTTTTAAGCTTCATTTTTCCAAAATAAACATAAATTCGAGAAAAAAAAAATCAAAAATTGAAAGGAGGAACAATGTAAGTGGTTTGATAGCATGCAAATAAGAAAGTTAATAGATATCAAACAAATTGGTAAAAGTGTTGCTTCTAATACCTTCTAAATTGCAAACCAAAATCATTGTTTCTTCCCCCTATTATCTTCCTCCTTCAATTCCAATTAGTTACTTCTAATTGTCAAAGGACCAACTCAACCAAAAACTTAAGCTGATGGTTCAGGCCCCAGGAATAGATTTATACTCTATCACGCCCCCTCACGCAAGAGTCCTTTGGGCTTGAAGTGTGGATGCAACACAGGTCTCCCTTATACCTGGCGCTAAATATTCCACTGAGAAAGGAGGGGTGGATGAGATTCGAACCCGTGACCTTTTTGTCACGCTAGCTCTTGATACCATGTCAAGGGACCAACTCAACCAAAAGCTTAAGTTGATGGTTGAGGCCCCATGAATAGATTTATACTCTATCACTAATGACGTCGAGCTGTGCTTTTTTCAAGTCTTCAAATTAAATTAATTTTGCGTTTAAGAAGTGAGAGAACGAAGGGGCGGCTGAAGAATTATATGGGCTGATTGGAGGTAGATCTATAAACAAGATATTTCAAATGCAACAAGGAATAGATATTAAAGGGAGGGGGCCAAACCACCAAAGTGTGTAGAAGGATAGATAACTGGCCCAGTTTTTTTTTTTTTTTTTTTTTTTTGGCGACAAGTACAAACAAGGAAGCAACACCTAAACTAATTTACCTAATCTAGCTAATACAGCTAGGTTATGCGCTAGATTTATTTCGTTTCTATTTACTTTTTTAATTTCCCAATACTGAAATCCCCGGCAAATGGCTTTGATGTCATGCATTATTGAAATAATCTCAAACGCGTGTTGCTGACTACTCATCGCTCGGACAATATTTAACTGGCCCAGTTATTTAAGAGTTTAATAAGAAGAGAATTGAAAAATCAATATCTATTTCATAGCAACACCTTTAATGTACTTCATTAGAAACATCTCTTTTACCTTTGTTGTCGTACATAGCCCACATTTCAAAGTTAATTGCACTACTTTTTACATATGTCCCCCACATAATTGGTGTCTTGGTCTTCATAATTTGGTGGCAACATACATACCAAATATATTATTTAAAGTACTTGACAAGTCATTATTTTGTAAAATTTTTGGTTTTATGTTTAAAGACGCTATTTTATCTCTATTATTGTACTTTGGTGTCACGTTGTTGCATTATTGAGGCTTTTGCTTAATATAATAGAGATGATATCATATTTTATTTTACGATATTTTATGCTCAAATCCAGCTTCGTGTTCGAGCATTAGATGTATATATTTAACTTTACATTTGACATGTACAAATTATGCATCTATAATAGAGATACTACTTAAGTGTATGTACAAATAGAGCTCCCTATTGATCTTTGAGATACATATAATATAGATAATTATCTCAAATTATTTCTCGAAGTTATTAATTTACTAAATGAAAAAATAATGTGACATAATAAAAACCAAACAATTAATCTACAAATTTCTTAACTGTACACTAAAAATTCATGTATCAAAAAGGGTTATACATATGTAAAAACATCATTATTGTAAGAGTATTCGTAATGATATATCATGTATTCTTAATAATTTATATTCATATCAAACATGAACCTATGAACTACCATTCAAAGGGGGACACCAAAAAATAGAAAAAAAGAAAAGAAAAGCAAAAAATAAAATACATCCAAGCTCCCATGTAATGATATCTAATGACATAAACGTACGAATTACCATTCAAAGGGACTACATAAAAAGTATAAGATTATATCTATTAATCATTTTTAATGGTGATAAATTATATTTTCTGGAATCAATTTAAAATACAAGACGTCAAATTCCTATAAGAATCCACACAACATCAATATCAATAATTTTTTAGTATGATAAAAAATATTTTTATTAGTACTGAGAATTTATAATTACATTATAAGGTTAACAAATTAAGAAAATTATAAATTATCAAATGTAGGTTGTCATTGCTAAACAAATTAAGTTAAGCTATTAAACCTTATAATTTAGGAAAAATTGACGATAGAGGTCTCAACTTTGGGTGATAATTTTTAAAAGGTTTGAACTATTGATTAACCTGTGTAGGTCCCAACTTTATGGAGTATTAACTTTTAGCGGGCCTTAGTGACTTGAAACTGGCTTAATAGGTCATAACTTGTAAAACTTGGGTCACACCAGAAGGGTTAATTGAGGGAGGGAAGTAGGAACTAGGTGAGATTTAAAAAAAAAATCGTCAGTTTTAAGTGACTGAGGCCCGCTAAAAGTTAAGACCCCCCAAAGTTGGGACCTACACAGGTTAATCAATAGTTCAAACCTTTTAAAAATTATCGCCCAAAGTTAAGACCTCTATTGTCAATTTTTCCTATAAATTAAAGTTAAACTTGGATAGGAATTTGTTGGCATTTATTGTTATATGACAATACATAGCACATAAACTAAGAAACTAATTAATATAAAATACTATCACACTAATGTGTTTATAGTAACAAAGTTAGGATTGGTATTTGTGGTTTTATAATGGATGAAAATGAAAGAGAAAAAATGCAACGATAGAAGAGGAAATGGAGTGATAAGAAAAGACGCCAAAAACAATCTCTTACACTTGAACAAACAGGACACGAGAATGCAAAAAGCCAATCTAATTATATCCGTAGATGTGAAGACAATGTAGTTGATTCTCAAGAAAATCAACCTCAAATAACCTCTGCAAAAGGTCATTGCATGATTTAAAATCCTAATGATTCTTCCAACTCTTCAAAAGTTAGAAAGCTCATGATAGAATTTACTAACTACGATCACACTCTCAATGGAGATGGACGCGGAATACATGATTGTAAGAGCTCTAAATTAAACATATTAGAAGTAGTGACAGACAACCATTTAGTGTACTTAACAGAAAATAAACCATATTTTTAATCATGCAGCACACGCACTTGGTGAACTCCGTTCAATCAACACGCGGGCCAACATTGAATTTCAAAATTAAATGGTCAATGAAAGTAATGGGGATTTCTCAAATGGAAGCAACTTGCCCAATCAATTCTTTTGTGTTGGAGAAAGTAGCACAACCAACGCAAATATATTGAATTCCCTATCAGACACAATATACATTTCACACTTACCTGAACCAAAGAGTGAAAGTTGCATGCCCGTTCGGTTGTTTGATATTGGTGACAACAACATATCGATCCAATGACAACGACATACTAGGTCTCAACTCTGACGATATAAGGGTTTGAAAAGTGGGGAGACGGGGTTATCGAAATTGTGCAAGAAATTACACTGAGTCACAAGGGATGCCCATATTCAATCTGCCTACAATGACAACATGTCCACATTGTCAAGCACGTCTGTTTCAGTCTGAATCTCCTGAACTTTGCTGCTTAATAGGAAGGTAAATCTACCTTATTTACCTTTGTCATCAGATTTACTTGACATGTACTCTGATCAGTCAAAAGATGGGAATCATTTCAGACAAAACATTCGTAAGTATAACCAGGTCTTTGCGTTCAATCCAATGGGAGTAGAAATAGATGATAAATTGGCCAATGCACGTCAAGGTGTGTACACATATCGTGCTCAAATGTCAATTTATCACCGCAGTGGTCTACTGCCTTTGAACCTAAATTATCGTCCTTCGTTCCTTTAACTCTACATTTATGACACTGATCATGAAAATGAAAATCGTGCAGCTGAAAATTCCTCATTACGGATTGACATAATTGACATAATTAAGCATATTTTAATGCTTATAATCCTTTTGTCCATAATATTCGCCATCTTGCACAACGTAGTGACGTACAAGACTGCAAGTTTGTCATCAAAGAGCAACCTGCCAATAATCGTCAATACTCAATGCGTTCAACATCCCAGGTGGCAGCCGTCGTCGTTGGGGGTGACATGGCTAACATAAAAGAGCGAGATATTATGATAGAGTCTGTTAGTGGACGGCTGATGCATATTAAGGATACCGCGGGTTATTATGACCCACAATAATGTCCTCTATTATTTCCTTATGGCTCTTATGGTTGGGATTTAAATAGTCGTAATATTAATGGTAGAAAGCTGACATGTCGGGAATTCTACGCATACATGTTTCAAGTGAAAATAATTTTAGATAGGTTACGTGTATGACTCATTTCCCTATTTTTTTCACTCATATCATTTTAATAAAAATAATTATCATGTTTCTTAGATGCGACAATATCTTGATTCTCTACTCTTAAGAGGCAGTCGTCTGCTCCAACAATATGTTGTTGATAACTGTGTGCAAATGCAAGCATCCAACTTGCGATGGATTGCACTCAATCAAGACAAGATACATGCTGATTTGTATAAGGGTTTTCTCTAAATGCTGGAGAGCATAACACAGGTCCAGTTTGATTTAGCTAACCACCTATCTTCGTAATGAAACCGACCACTTCAATGAACATTTAATTTTAAAATTTTTTATTATTAATTTTTCATATGCAGATAACGTTGGTCGAAGGACTATATTACCATCTTTATTTGTAGGAAGCCCACGAGATGCACCAGAGATACCAAGATGTTATAGTGTTGGTATAAGTTTGGCAAACCAGATATATTTTTGACAATGACATGCAATCCATCTTCCATCTTAGCCAGAAATACAATCAGAATTATTGCCTGGACCAGTGTCAAATGATCGCCCAGACCTACTGACAAGGGTATTTCATGCTAAATTTGAAGAGTTAAAAAGATGTTCTAGAAAGGGGAATCCTTGGAAAGGTAGTTGCTTATGTATATGTAGTCGAATTCCAAAAGAGGGGTCTTCCCCATGTTCATTGTTAATCCTAGACCAGAATGACAAGCTAACAACTCCTGATGACTACGACATTATTGTGTGAGCTGAGATATCAGATGAATAACAAGAATCGAAACTGTACAAAAGAGTTCTAGAACACATGATCACAATCCATGTAATATTCACAACAAGGATTCTCCATGCATGAAACAAGGGAGTTGTAAGAAAGGATTCGCCAAGTCATTTAATGATGCAACAATGCAAGGAAATGACTCATATCCTCTATACCATCGCCAACAGGATTGTCCTCTTGTTCCATTGCGTCAACATTCTCGGATAAATGTAGACAACCTATGGGTAGTTCCCTACAATCCCTTTTTGCTCCAGAAATATGATTGTCACATCAATGTAGAGATATGTAGCAGCATTAATTTTGTCAAATATCTTTACAAAAAAACACATAAGGGTTCAGATAGAGTATCCATGGAAGTTAAGAATGGTTATGAGATTGCACAGTATGTGGACGCAAGATGGATTCGTGCACCCGAAACTTTTTGGAAAATTTACAAATTCCGTTTGACTCGAATGTGTCAAGTTGTAGACCGTTTGCAAGTCCATTTGCCAAACTTGCATCAAGTGAGATTTGAAGGGAACAACTTAATCTCAGACGTATTAGACGACCCTGTAAACTCGAAAACGATGTTAATTCAGTTTTTTCAAGATGAATGAAACTGATCCAGGTGCAAGAAGGTATCTTTACAGAGAATTTCTAGAGCATTACAGGTGGCTTGAGTCTTCGTGCGAGTGGCAGGGAAGGAGAATCAGCGAGTTATGGGTCGATTGTATGTAGCTTCTCCACTTGAAGGAAAAAGGTTTTACCTGAGATTAATGGTCAACCATGTGCGAGGTCCTCAATCTTTTGAACATCTAAGGACGGTAAATGGTATCACACACCCAAAATTCCGAGCTACTGCAGAATCCCTCGGCCTAATTTAGAGTGATGAAAGTATTCGTCAGTGTCTTTTAGAAGCATCTTCTGTAAGAATGCCATCATCATAGCGAAGATTATTTGCAATCATCTTAGTATACTGTCAACCAACTGGATTACATTCCCTATGGGACGCTTCACCTTCATGGTTGAGGATTATCCATCTTCAAGCATGACAACTAATAATGATGTTCTCACGCACAAGCTTCTACAAGACTCAGACCGTTTATTACGACAACTGAGAAGAAGAATTTCTGACTTCACAGAGTTGCCAAGTTAACCATAAAGTACTGAGGACATCGATGATATTCCCACAATCAGGGAGAAGTACTTTTCTGTGCCAGTTCCAGAAGAGGACCTGGCGTGTGTAAACACTCTTAATAGCGACAAATGACATGCATTCGACACAATAATGGATGTTGTTATTTCAAAAACTGGTGGAGCTTTTTTCATTGATGGCCCAGGAGGTACATGAAAAATATTCTTATACAGAGCTGACAAGCTAAAGTCGTATCACCTTATCAAAAGTAATCCTAAGTCCTCTAACAAATAGTAGTCAGGGAAGTAGGGTCGAATCCACAGAGAAACATGTTCTTTTCCTAATTGTCAGTCAAATCTAGAGTATAGGAACGAGTGTTTGTGAGTAATTATACTAAACTAAACTATAACTAAATCAAGAATTATCAATAATAAAAAGTCTAGGGCATAGGTTCACCAATGATCAATATTTCGGGATGAAACACAAAAATCAACAATTAATAATGCAGTTAAACAGATTGATTCGCTCTCTCAAGTCTAAATCAAGCATAGAACGATATTAACAGGCTCTCGCAATTTATTAACACCAATTTTACCTATTGAAACTAGCCTTAATATCAAGTTTATACCTCTCGGCGCATAACCTAATATTGCAACACTATAACAATCAAATCTGGCCAAATTGGATTGAATAGAATAAATACATTCAATAGGAATCAACATGCATAATAAAAATCAATACTTTAATTAAACATCCCTTCCTAATTGATCATGGATCCCCCTAAACCCTAGAAATAGACTACTCAATCATAATTGGGGAAAACATATTCATAATTAAATAAGCAAACATGAATTAATAATAAAGGATTGAATAGGAATAAGAAAGAAAAAGAAATAATACCAATTGTAGAACCAATCTTGCAAAAATCAAAGCTTCTATTGAAAATTCAATGTAATTGGGGAAAAAGCAAAACTAGGGTTCTTCCATAATTGAGAGAAAAAAAAGTCTAATCTTTAATGAATTAATGACGGAAAAAACCAAAATAGAAAATAAATAGGAAATAATAATATTCCCTTGAGTCTTTATATCTTTCTATTTCCTAAAACAACTAGAAAAATAGAGTCTAATTCGTCAAAAGATAAAGCCTTATTCGACTAGGAAACCCGGAATAATCCGCGGCCGCGGATTTTCGGGCTGCAAAACAGCGTCAACTTGCAAAGACCATATCTCCCAAACTAGAAGTCGTATCGGGGCGTGTAATATACCGTTGGAAAGCTCTTCAAGTCTAGTTTCCAACCCCACTGGAATCACTGAATTCCGATCTCTGGATAATAAGTTATGATCAAAAGAGTGCACATGACTCAATTTCCATACTTCTTTTAATACGTTTCCGCTATGTTTGAGTTGCAATCCGACTTGAAGATGCCCTTTGGACTTCTATTTGACTTAGCTCCTTCCTAGATGCTTCTCATGCTTAAGCTTGTCCAATAATACTCCAATTGTGTTCTCAATACCTGAAAACTATCAAAAACACCGAAAACACACACTAGAGTAATATCTTCTCAACTTAAGTAACTATATGCAATTATGGACTAAGAATGCAACTAAATGATCCTAAAATGCAACCTAAATGCATCATGAAATACCTATATTAATATGACTCATCAAACTCCCCCAAGCTAAACTGTTGCTTGTCCTCAAGCAATCAAACAATAGACACGGGAAGAAAATGATAACCTACAATATGGGACTAAAACAGGGTCAAGCACACAATCCAAAACACGAGAGATATCAATCCTACATGAACCAAGCATCGAGTATCAATGAAACAAAGCCGCATAGCACGTCATTGACCAATCAACTCACAATCTTACCACAAACCCTTTCCCCCAAGCTGGACTTAACAACACTTGACAGACCTCACTATAGGTATGTGAATAATACTCTCTTGTGTTTAGGGCGAAAATCAATGACACTCAACGATCTCAACCTATATATATCAACTCAGAAGAAGCATTACTCTTTAACTTTGACCTTTTGACTCACTTTCAACACGAAAAATGTAACACACAAAGATCAAGAGGACTTTCAAGGGTTGTAATGAGGTAGGGTTAAGGGTATGGATCATATTTTGGGAAATGTGGTGGAAAAGCCAAGAAGGGGAGCAAATATCAATGTAAAACGGCCTAACAAGGCATTCATCACAACTTCATATAACACCATCATTACCACAATATCACCAATATCTTTCATGCATAGTAACCCTATATAACCTTTTCACTTTTCTTTCAAAATATGTTCACTTTCTTTGTTCTTTTCATTTCTTTTTCTTCACTCTTTTTCATATTGCCAAAATCTCTTTGCACCACATTCAAATTCGATGATAAAGCTCATTAATAACACTTTCCTTCAACATAACCATGCATTAACTACATCCATGTAATACATATGACCAAAACTAACACTTGCTCCCCCAAGCTAGGCTTGGGACAATAATCAAATGAGGTTAAGGGTTGTAATATGGGTGTAAGTAGCAAGCAAGGGTCAAGAAAGCTCAGCGGGGCTAGAGACGGGAAATGTGTAAACAAGTAGAACTCTGGAGCTAAAATCATGAAATGAACGCCTCAATCATATCAAATAGTGTACACAATCAAGTATCAAGGATGAACCAGGTCAAAATCAAGATCATACATCAACTGAGGAACTAATCACTCATGAAAGAACATAACTGACACAGATTCGTCAGTTTATTAGGACAGAAGCTCACATGGGTCAATTTTGTCTGCACAGTAAAGTTAAAGCCAGCCAGAGAGATCAAACAGTCTTACCACAGCCAATCAATCGTATCACAATTATGCTATGAAGAATCATGAAACCACTGTACAACAAAGCTGTAGAGCTGTAGTAGAGATATCCACAAAATTCTCGAAGGTGTGCCAACAATAGTCCCATAGATGAAAACTATAATGAAATGAGCTATCTAAAATGCAACTATGATGCAACTAAGAAAGCAGTACATTTTTTTTGGTTACGCATAAAATCCTATTCCTAATGAACAGGCAAAAGCGTGTAACAACTACAAAGCAATAAAAACTACACTAAAAAGCAATAAAGGATAGAATATCCCTCCCCCAAGCTAAATACAGCACAGTGTGTCACTGTGTAAAAAGTAAGGAAAGGGAAAAAGGAAAGCTCACTCAACGGGAGCTTCGTCCATCGGGGATGGCTCAGGAGTAGTGTCGACGCCAGAAGCATCTAGCGGCCGACGTAAATCACGGACCTCGGCACGAAGGTCCTCCATATGACGCTCCACAGTCTCGAGACGAGATAATATCGTCGTCTGAAAGGATGCAAAAGAACTCATGAAGCGATTGAAACGGGCTTCCATGCTCTCAGGAGACACAGTAGTGCAGGACGAGGGGTCCTCGGAGACGGGAGGTGGGGGTGCTTCGAGTGTGGGAGAGATGACAGCTGCTGGGGCTGATGATGCAACACACTGCAGGCACGGGAATGTCCCCTGAACCTTGCCGCCTACCTCTATAGTTTCAGAGATAGCACGGGGATTCCACAACCAAACACTAGAATCCTGAGGATGATCATTTGGTAGAATATCGTAGATGATGCACTTTTCTGTGGAATGACAAGGTTTAACGAACCATAGATACCTGTTCTTTGCTTGGTGAACGAGCCATCCATATCGATCCTTAGCGGTGGTGTTAAGGAGGTTGGTGAAGGAAGAAGTCACTTTAGAGGCGAAATCAATGCCTCTATCCAGAGCAAACACAGAAACAAATCCACCCATGGAGATATCACCTTTCTTTACATCCCGCTCCCAAAGAAATCCACCCATAAGAAACTTGGCAAAGTTCAGTTTTCCGTGCACAGTCGTGGGAGACATAGAAAGAAACCACAGAAGTTTCAAATCTTGTAGAGTAACTTGCCCTGATTCCGCTTTGGGACGGAAAAGTTGCAGTATAAAGCGGTGAAGCAGGCGGAGAGCAGGACAACCTATAGATGAGGACTTGCTAGAACCCGATGCCCAATCAGAACGCCCAGTAATTACCACGTGAAGTACACGATTGATTGATGTAGGAGACTTGATGGAGAAGATCCAAATATGTGTCCAAGATTCCCAATTGAAATTTCAAAGCACCTTCAAGAAGAAACCCCAATTCAATGAGAAAGGTTAGGGTTTGAAGTGTAGATGAATGGTCTTGTGGTGGCAGTTGGGCTGGTGGGGGCTGCCGGCGGGTCGGACGGTGTCGCGGCGCCGGCGGACGAGGCTGGTCGGAGGAGGCGCGTCGCCCGGCGTCGAGAGGGGGTAGGGTGAGTGGGGTCGTGGGGTTACGAGGAGGGTACTGAAAGTTTGTGAGAGCGATAGGGGGTGGCGTCGCCGGCGAGTCGGGGGGTCGGACGCCGCCGGTCGTCGGTGCAGGAGGTCGGGCGAGTGGACGACTGGGTTGGTGGGGTCGAGGGGGGGAGAGAGTGTTTGAGGGTGGGGTGGTTTGTTTATTTATATTTTTGTTTTGTTTTTTTTTTTTTTTTTTTGGGTGCTGTAGGGGGGGTTCGAAATCCCGCGGGCGCGGGGTGGAGGCCGCGGGCGGACAGCATGTTGTGATGTGGAGGGGAATTTCTGCTGCGGGCGCGGGATTCGGCCCGCGGGCGGACAGAGGAGGCTGGATGTGGGGGAGTGAGAGCTGCGGGCGCGGGTTTTTTGTGTGGGGCGCGGGATTGCGGGGGGGGGGGGAAATCCCGTGGGCGCGGGATTCCAGGCTGCGGGCGGGCAGGTAGTTTAGGATTTTGGGGTTCGGGAGCCCGCGGGCGCGGGATTATGGCTGCGGGTGGACAGGTTATTTTGTGGTAGGGGGGGTTTTGTTGGCCGCGGGCGCGGGTTATACCCCGTTGGCTGGAGGAAATTGGATGAGAGTGGAGCCGAATTCCCGTGGGTGCATGTTGGAGCTCATGCTTTCACCTAGGGTCAAAATTAGCACACCAAAACCATTAAACAACACTTGTTAGCATGGTTAGTCTAATAAAAATAAAAAATGAAGATGGAATTCAAGTGAATTCAAAAACTAAAAGAAAGTAACTAAACTAAAAAATTAAGAAACGAATTCAAGTGAATTCAAAAACACACAAAGAATGAAAAACAAATTGAATTCAAGTGAATTCAATATGCAAATATTTTGTTCTTTTCTTTGTTTAGATAAATGAAGAGTAAAAGGAAAAAGAAGAGTTAGAGATTCGGGTTGCCTCCCGAATAGCGCTGGTTTATGCAGGTCCCGCACGACCGTTTACCTCTTTTCAATGACTAGTAGAGGTAGGTGTTTGGAGGTAGAGTACCTCAACTAACCCACAGGAGCGCCTTCATAGTACAACTTCAGACGTTGACCATTCACCTTAAACTTCACCTTTTTCGTTCATAATCTCGCAGAACCGAACATGTTCACTCTGGTAACTGTGAAAGGGCCTGACCATCTAGACTTTAACTTTCCAGGAAAGATTTTTAGCCTAGAGTTATAGAGTAAAACCTTATCTCCAATCGTGAACTCCCGAGGGAGGATCTTTTTGTCATGCCACTTCTTGGTTTTCTCCTTGTATACTCGTGCACTATCATACGCTAGCAACCGAAACTCATCAAGCTCATTGAGTTGTAGAAGACGTTTCTCCCCGCAAGCTTTTGATCCATATTAAGCTCCTTGATCGCCCAAAAAGCTTTATATTCTAATTCAACGGGGAGGTGGCACGCTTTCCATACACAAGCCTATACGGTGAAGTACCAATAGGCGTCTTGAATGCAGTTCTATAAGCCCAGAGTGTGTCATCTAATTTCGTGCTCCAATCCTTCCTAGACCTTGCAACTACCTTCTCAAGAATGGACTTAATTTCGCGGTTTGAAACCTCTACTTGCCCACTTGTTTGAGGATGGTATGCTAATCCAGTACGATGGTAGACTCCATATTTCTTCAAAAGGGTGTCTAAATGTCGTTCATGAAAATGGGAGCCTCCATCACTAATCACAGCTCGTGGGACCCCAAACCTGGAAATATGATCTTCTTGAACAAAGCTATGACTACCTTAGAATCATTAGTAGGAGATGCCACGGCTTCAACCCACTTAGAGACATAATCCACAGCAACCAATATGTAGCAATTTCCATTGGAGGAGGGGAACGGTCCCATAAAGTCAATACCCCAAACATCGAAAATTCAACTTCTAGAATACCGGTTTGGGGCATCTCATGCCTTCTCGAAATATTGCGGTCCTCTGGCAAGCGTCACATGACATGATG
Organism: Beta vulgaris subsp. vulgaris; assembly: GCF_026745355.1. Taxonomy (NCBI): domain Eukaryota; kingdom Viridiplantae; phylum Streptophyta; class Magnoliopsida; order Caryophyllales; family Amaranthaceae; genus Beta; species Beta vulgaris. Next base: position 24,429,039 of record NC_079204.1, on the reverse strand, counting down.
AAAGACTGTGCATCCTTGAACATTGTCGGCCAAAAGAAACCCGACTCATGGAGCTTTGCAACAGTCCTGGAAGGGCCATGATGCCCTCCATAGGTGAGTTATGGCAACGATTCAGGACTCCATTGACCTCCCATTCAGGTACACATTTTCGAAAAAGACCATCTGAACATTCACGAAACAAGTGAGGATCATCCCAAAAGTAGAATTTAACATCATGGAGGAACCTTTTCTTCTGTTGGTAGGACATATCAGGAGGTATCACACCGCCTACCAAGTAATTGGCGTAGTCGGCAAACCAAGGAATCTGTGCTGTGACTGCATATAAATGATCGTCAGGAAAAGAATCATCTATAGGAGTTGAGTTCATACCATCTTCATGCCTGATCCTTGACAGGTGGTCTGCAACTACGTTCTCTGCGCCCTTCTTATCACGAATTTCTATGTCGAACTCTTGGAGTAAGAGAATCCATCGAATGAGCCTAGGCTTAGCTTCCTTCTTAGAGAGAAGGTACTTCAAAGCAGCATGATCAGTGTAGATAATGGCTTTAGAGCCAATCAGATAAGATCTGAACTTCTCTAAAGCATAGACAATAGCCAAAAGCTCCTTTTCTGTAGTAGATAGTTGACTTGAGCCTCGTCCAATGTCTTGCTAGCTAGTAGATTGCATGCAAGACCTTATCCTTACGTTGACCAAGTACTGCTCCAACCGCATAATCACTGGCGTCACACATTATCTCGAAAGGGAGTTCCCAATCGGAGAGCGGATAATAGGTGCAGTTATTAAAGCTTGCTTGATCCTGTCAAAAGACTCAAGACACTCATCAGTAAAAACAAATGGAGCATCCTTAAGAAGGAGTTGGGTCAGTGGTTTAGCAATTTTCGAAAAATCCTTGATAAAACGGCGATAAAATCCCGCATGACCAAGGAAGCTTCGTACCCCTTTAACATTAGCTGGTGGGGGTAATTGCTCAATCACTTGGACCTTAGCTCGATCAACTTGGATGCCCCATCAGAAACAATATGGCCTAAGACAACTCCTTCAGTCACCATGAAATGACACTTTTCCCAGTTTAAGACCAAATGACACTCTTCACATCTTTTCAGGACTTTAGTGAGATTAACTAAGCATGTATCGAAGTGGAACCATACACACTAAAATCATCCATAAAGACTTCCATGATAGACTCGATGAACTCAGAAAAGATACTCATCATGCAGCGTTGAAAGGTGGCAGGGGCATTACACAAACCAAAGGGCATTCTACGATATGCAAAAGTGCCATAAGGGCATGTGAATGTGGTCTTTTCTTGATCATCAGGATGAATGGGAATTTGGAAGAAACCTGAATACCCATCCAAATAGCAAAAGTATTTATGACAAGCCAACCGTTCAAGCATTTGGTCAATAAAAGGTAGAGGGAAGTGGTCCTTTTTAGTGGCCATGTTGAGTCTCCTATAGTCTATACACATACGCCATCCAGTCACAGTTCTAGTAGGGATTATCATTCTTTTCATTTTTCACAACAGTCATGCCACCTTTTTTCGGTACTACTTGGACAGGACTTACCCACTTAGAGTCAGCAATAGGGTAGATAATACCTGCATCGAGTAGTTTCATCACCTCTTTCTTGACCACTTCCTGCATGTTTGGGTTCAATCTCCTTTGTGGTTGAATGCATGGCTTATGGTCATCCTCGAGGTGTATCCTGTGCATACAAAAATCGGGGCTAATACCCTTCAAATCATCAATACTGTACCCTATAGCCTTCTTGTGATTTTTCAGAACAACTAGAAGTTTGGAAAGTTGGCTATCGTCGAGTGCAGCACTGACAATTACAGGATCTAACTCTTGCCTATCTAAAAAGACATACTTCAATGAGAGGGGAGAGGTTTAAGTTCGGGTTTCTTTACCTCAACATTCACACAGATCGATCAAACCTCTTTACCTGTTGGCATCCATCAAGGTCAGATTCTTCACTTGCTAGCATCTCTCAATAGCATCTACTTCATCGCTCCATATACTGCCATCACCTGTGGAAGAATCAAGACAAAGTACCGCCTCCAAGGGATCTCCATAGAGAGCTTGGGGCATGTTATCATGGCAAATTAATCAACCACATCAATACTATAGCACTTTTCCTCTAGCATAGGACTTTTCAAAGCAGTGCTCAGATTAAAAGTGACCTCATCATCTCCAACAGATAGTGTAAGCTTACCATTTTTCACATCAATGACAGACCAGCAGTATGAAGGAATGGCCTACCCAAAATGATTGGAATTTGCCTATCTTCCTCCATATCAAGTACAACAAAGTCCACGGGAATAAAAAATTTACCTACTCTAACAGGTACATCCTCTAAAATACCTAGGGGGTATTTAACAGAACGGTCGGCCATTTGTAGAGTAATATTGGTAACTTTCAAACTTCCCATATTCAATTTTGAGGAAACAGACAATGGCATAACACTCACACTAGCCCCCAAATCACATAAAGCTTTATCAATGAACAAACTACCAATGTGACAAGGTATAGAGAAACTACCAGGGTCTTTTAATTTTGGTGGAGATTTATTTTGTAAAATGGCACTACATTCTTCAGTAAAAGCAACTGTCTCCACCTCGTTAAAAGCCCTTTTCCTAGTCAAGATATCTTTCATAAATTTAGCATAAGCAGGCACTTGAGTAATTAATTCCGTGAAAGGAACTGTTACCTGAAGATTCTTGACGACTTCCAAAAACTTACCAAATTGCTTGTCCAGCTTACTCTTGAGGTGACGATTGGGGAAAGGAAGTTTGATAGGAGGAACCTCAATAGCAGGCTTTTTGGCTTCATTGGTCTCTTCATGTTCAGTGGCTTGCTGAGAGTTCTCCTTGTCATTTTAGCTTCAGCTGGGACCTGTTCCTCATCATTTTTCACACTCAAAGTATCATCAATAGGCATGGGTGGTCCTTTAGTGAGAACCACTTCGGAGAGTGATGGCATTTGCCGAATCTGTAGGCTGAACAGGTTGTGCTGGAAGAGCACCTTGTTGCGAGTAGAGTTCGAAGTAGCCAATTGTGCCAACTGATTCTCCAACATCTTATTGTGAGCAAGAATGGACTCAATTTGTGCCTTTCAGCTTGTCGATCTTTTTGCATTTGTAGCATCATGTTTCTCATCTCAACCATCATTGGATCGGCAGGAGGTGCTTGTTGAGATGGATTGAAAGGTGGTCTAGAGAAACCAGGAGGGTGTTGGAAGTTGTTGGTAGTACCTGGTTCAATTGTTGTGCTTGTGGTTGTGGTGCAGGAGGATTCAGGACATTATGTCTCTTGTAAGACAAGTTAGGATGATTTCTCAATCCTGGATTGTATGTGTTGGAGTATGGGTTGTTCGGCCGATATGCTTGAAAAGCATTAACTTGTTCGAGAGAACTCCGACACTCTTGTGCCCAATGTCCAACTATGCCACAATTATCACACATAATCTCGGAGGTAGTACCCAAAGCAGCAACACTTGCAGGAGAGGAGAGCTGCATATTGTCAAGTTTATTGCTGATGGCATTCATCTGTGCAGCTAATAAGGATATAGAATCTATCTCATGCTTTCCACCCTTGTTAGCTAGTCCTCGAGGATTACCATATTGAGAGTTGTGGATAGCCATCTCCTCGATCAAATCATGGCACGCATCAATTTCTAGTTTCATGAATCTCCCATTTGCTGCAGAGTCAAGGATAAGTCTCGAGTTGTTCCCCAAACCATTGTAGAATCCTGAACTAGGAACCATTTTTGTAGACCATGATGGGGACATTCTCTCTGAAGATCTTTAAATCTTTCCCATGCCTCATGTAAAGACTCATCAGTCCCTTGGGTGAAGTTTGTAATCTGACTACGCAACTAGCAGTCTTCTCTGGAGGGTAGTACTTTCTGTAGAAAGCAGAGCCAAGGTATTCCAATCAGTGATCCCAAGAGTGGCTCGATTAATCCCATTGTACCACATCTTTGCCTTGTCTCGAAGTGAAAATGGGAAAAGAATCTCCCGAATCTGATCTTGTGTCACTCCCTGCTGCTTAATGGTAGAGCAATATTGGCAGAAATCTTGATAATGAAGATTGGGGTCTTCATTAGGTCCACCACCAAATTGTTTTCTTTCGATCATGTTTAGCAATGCAGGTTTGATCTCGAAATTTACAGCTTCGATTTCAGGCATTTGATTGCTTCTGGGAAGTTCAGCCAAAGAGGGTTGGGAAAAATCAGTAAGCCTCCGAGCCATCTCTGATTCTGGTGGAGCAACAGAGACAATGCTGGTAGAATCAGAGTCAGAATCCAAAGGATTATCTTCCCTTGGATTATCTCGCAACTGTCTGGAAAAGTTCTTCTGTCTATGAAAGGATCTTTCGATTTCAGGATCAAATTGTAGGCAATCTGAACTCAAACTCCTGCGCATAGAAGAACTAAAGAACAAACAATTAAGAGATTTTGTCCCAAAGAACAAGTGTTCTCTGAGACGAGAGTTATAATCTAGACTCTAAAACAATTAAAGAAAATGGAACAAAACCGTTTCCCCGGCAACGGCGCCAAATTTTGACAGGCTAAAGTCGTATCACCTTATCAAAAGTAATCCTAAGTCCTCTAACAAATAGTAGTCAGGGAAGTAGGGTCGAATCCACAGAGAAACAGTGTTCTTTTCCTAATTGTCAGTCAAATCTAGAGTATAGGAACGAGTGTTTGTAGTAATTATACTAAATAAACTATAACTAATCAAGAATTATCAATAATAAAAAGTCTAGGGCATAGGTTCACCAATGATCAATATTTCGGGATGAAACACAAAAATCAACAATTAATAATGCAGTTAAACAGATTGATTCGCTCTCTCAAGTCTAAATCAAGCATAGAACGATATTAACAGGCTCTCGCAATTTATTAACACCAATTCTACCTATTGAAACTAGCCTTAATATCAAGTTTATACCTCTCGGCGCATAACCTAATATTGCAACACTATAACAATCAAATCTGGCCAAATTGGATTGAATAGACATAAAAACATTCAATAGGAATCAACATGCATAATAAAAATCAATACTTTAATAAACATCCCTTCCTAATTGATCATGGATCCCCCTAAACCCTAGAAATAGACTACTCAATCATAATTGGGGAAAACATATTCATAATTAAATAAGCAAACATGAATTAATAATAAAGGATTGAATAGGAATAAGAAGAGAAAAGAAATAATACCAATTGTAGAACCAATCTTGCAAAAATCAAAGCTTCTATTGAAAATTCAATGTAATTGGGGAAAAAGCAAAACTAGGGTTCTTCCATAATTGAGAGAAAAAAAAAAGTCTAATCTTTAATGAATTAATGACGGAAAAAACCAAAATAGAAAAATAAAATAGGAAATAATAATATTCCCTTGAGTCTTTATATCTTTCTATTTCCTAAAACAACTAGAAAAATAGAGTCTAATTCGTCAAAAGATAAAGCCTTATTCGACTAGGAAAACCCGGAATAATCCGCGGCCGCGGATTTTCGGGCTGCAAAACAGCGTCACTTGCAAAGACCATATCTCCCAAACTAGAAGTCGTATCGGGGCGTGTAATATACCGTTGGAAAGCTATTCAAGTCTAGTTTCCAACCCCACTGGAATCACTGAATTCTGAACTCTGGATAATAAGTTATGATCAAAAGAGTGCACATGACTCAATTTCCATACTTCTTTTAATATGTTTCCGCTATGTTTGAGTTGCAATCCGACTTGAAGATGCCCTTTGGACTTCTTATTTGACTTAGCTCCTTCCTAGATGCTTCTCATGCTTAAGCTTGTCCAATAATACTCCAATTGTGTTCTCAATACCTGAAAACTATCAAAAACACCGAAAACACACACTAGAGTAATATCTTCTCAACTTAAGTAACTATATGCAATTATGGACTAAGAATGCAACTAAATGATCCTAAAATGCAACCTAAATGCATCATGAAATACCTATATTAATATGACTCATCAAGAGCACTCCTAGATATCGTAAAAGGAAGAGGTGAAATTGTTGTTCCCACAGCGACATCTGGTATTGCAGCAACATTGTTGCATTAAGGAAGAACATTGCACTCGACTTTTCAACTCCCATTATTGCAACCTGATAGCAACTCAACTTGCTCATTCACCAAGCGTTCCAAAACTGCCACTATCATGAAACACTCTGCCATAATTATATGCGATGAGGTTCCAATGAAAAAGATATCAATTTGAAGCTGCTGATCGATCACTGAGAGATATAATGGGAAACGATTTACCGTTAGGGGGGGCAATTGTTGTGTTTGGTGGTGATTTTAGACAAGTGTTACCAGTGGTTCGAAACGGAACAAGGGCTTAAATGATAGATGCATCCTTTGCCAAGTCCCCTGTTTGGAGACATGTCAGTATTTTGCATTTGAGATAAAATATGGGATCAAGATAGGATAACGTATTTGCTACCTGGTTGCTATCAAATGGCAACGGAGATGAACCTACTGTGTTAGATCAAATGAGAAAACTGCCAAACCAAATGGTCATACCATCAATTAATGATGTCTCGATTGAAATGTTGATTGATCAGGTTTTTCCAAATCTAAGTCAGCATGTGCGAAAAGGAAGTTATATGGTTGAATAGGCCATCATCACACCCCTCATTGAAGATGCTGACAAGATAAATTATAAGGTTGTTGAGAAGTTTCTCGGAGAAGGAAAAACATACTATTTGATTGATTTTGTTCCTGAAGATAGGAGAAATTTGTATCAGCAAGAAAATCTAAATTCAATTCCAGCTTTGGGATTGCCTCCTGATGCTTTCCCTTTTGATTACTGGGTACCCTTAATGTTTTTTAGAAACATCGATCCTAAGAATGGGCTTTGCGATGGAACACAATTGCTTTACCATGGAATCAAAGACCATTTTATAGATGCCGAGATTTTAACAGGGCATTCTAGGGGAAACAGAGTTTTCCTGCCCAGAATTCCGTTGAAGAGTGCGAAAGATATTAAATTGTCGTTGAGCTGGTTAGAAAGCAGATTTTAGGGAATGATAGTTTTGCCTTGACAATAAACAAGTCTCGGGGGCAAACTATACCCCATTTTGGCATATACCTACCAGATCATGTATTCAGCCACAAGCAAAACTATGTGGCATTATCACGCGGAACCTTAGAGAACGCAGAAAAGATTGTGGTAAAAAAAAGGAAATGTACAAGGACATCAAGGGGTGTTTACAAAGAATATTGTATATAAAGAAGTTGTATCGCCTTATGAATAGTTGTATTCAATGTGTGTACAATCTTGAAATACCACTTTGTAATAATAGAACAATGTAACTGATTGAAATTAAATAGAGTCATGATTCTACCTAATTAATGTACTTTACTATTATGAGTTACTTCATAATAATCTCATGCTCATATCGTGATCCTATAGTCTTCAATGAATTGCATCATCACAATTATGATCTTATTTTGATACCTAACATATTGTGATGTGATATAGATGTCCATATACCATGTTACTCATTTAAAAATTATATGTAACTATATTTCTATGTCCAACATATCTCTTCAGGATGGAGATCCATCATCCACCCTTTATGCATTTATATCCTTGCGAGCTACAACGATATAATGTCAGGGCTCAATCGGTTCGTAACTACGATGTATACGATTACAATCACCGCGGAACAACTAAGTAGATATGGAAAATGCTTTTCGTTGATGTCGAAGTAAAAAAAATTAGATTAATCTAGTGTAAATTTATTTCACAACGGTACAAGATACTCTTAGCAACTTTCATTTTGTTTTTAATGATAGGGTGAGTGCGTACAATGCACTATATTCTCGCCCCATGTTGAAAACTTCAAAGGAATGTTTGACGAGGGATTTATTTATGTACTACGTGGGATACAGCTATACAAGTACCACACACCGATGTGAATAATAAAATCGTCCGAAACTGGAAACAAATGACAATAGCATCAGAAACAATTGTGATACACGAAGAGCATGATAACGTTGTAATTCCCACATTCTTCTATCATTTAGTTGCTTTCAACCGGTTCCATGTTCATGTCAATCGTACTGATATGGTGTTTGGTACTTTTACAACCCTCTATCTAGATTGAATTAATATTATGCTTATCTTGAAGGAAGCTAACTTTAATTATACTATTTTGGTTTTGTTAAGATGCAATGGGATTAGTTTTATATGTTTCACCAATTGAGTTAGTTGGGCGAAATCTGGTTTAAAGAGATTATAGTTGATCATGGGGCGGGTCGGGCCAGGTTCGGGTCGGGCCGTACCTAAAACAATTGCCCATCGGTCGGGTTGGGCAAAAAATTTTGTGCCCAAAGCCCGCTATTTCAGGCCAAAATGAACGGGCATTTCGGGCTAAAAAGTCATTTTTGGCTTGCCCAAAGCTCGCCCAAACCACAAAAAAATCCGGGCCGAGCCGGGCTTGACCGCGGGCCAAAAAAAAATTGCCCAAAAAGTAGGCCAGGCCAGACCGGGCTGGGCCAAAATGATCAGCTCTAAAAGAGATTTGGCGATTAATGGATAAAACGTAAGTCTATTCTAATAAAATAATTTTAATTTGCATACTATCTCTATATTCATTTAACACAAAATGTTCCGAAATATCGAATTTCATACTCGCAGTTGGAGGATTACGGAGTTAACTATTTGGAATGAATTTGTGCATATACTTGAAGATTGACAACTTAACACCGAAGCTGATTTTTGTCCGATTCTTTTTGCATGTGGTCTACATGTAAATAGATTTCCCCACCTCCTCTTTCCCCTCCCCTACCCTAAAACATTCCCCTGCCCCCGCCATATATCCCCAGCCTTCGAAACCCCTCCCCTTCCCCCACCTCCCCTGCACCTGAAAGACTTCCCCTACCCCCGGAGAAGCGGCTAAAGGAGAGAGAGAGAGAGAGACGCGAGCAAGGTTTGGACGACCCATCATCGACAACCAACAGCAACCACGCCAGTAGCACGGGCTTCGGGTTTCACAGGCTTCGGGTTTTACGGGCTTCGGCTTGCGGGTGTGAGAGAGAGGTTGTCATTTGGGTGGAAGGGAGAGGGAAGAGGAGGGGTGGTAGGGGAAGGGGAGGAAGGAGGGAGGAGAGAGAAATATTGAAGGAAGAGGTGGAAGAAACAGGTCAAAAAAAAGAGAAAATAGGAAAATAGGGTTTTTTACTGGTTTAGCAAGTCATCAGTCGACTTGGACCACTAGTGTAAAAGGGGGGTTAAAGATGGGACTGAACAATAAAAAACGATAGTTGGGACTGTTTTTGTCAGGACGCCCATAGTTGGGACTGTTTAAATCAATTTTTCGTATAATTATATACATTAATGTGTATCCTAAATCACTATTTTTTATTGACTAATTTTATCTTCTAAATTTATAGGTATGAATCCAATAAATTAGCGAGAAAAGGGTTGCCTGTTTTCGCTCAACTCTTTTCTCCTTACAATTATCCATTGATATTTCAAATGCTCCTCGGATTCGCTTAGCTACCTTCCATGCAGTGAGAAAAGTAAATAATTAGACCCTTACTCCTTATTTTTTAAAACTAAAACAAACCTATACATGAATAAGTAAATTTCAATTTGGCTTGCAGGTACAATATTGTCGAGTAGTTATTACCAATGCGTGTCATCTTGAGCATGTTGACAATATCATATATGAAGCATATCATAGTTGTCTCAAAAAGGTTAACATTTTCCAAGGAGTTCCCACATGTGAGTCTTGCGATATTACAGATGTTGTAACCATTCCAAGGTATAATTTTCGATCTCATATGATACGATCATCAAACAACCATTATTTATTTAACCTGATAAACTTTTATCTTATTTTATTAACATATTGTTAGTTCGACTAACAGTCAATACGTGGTAGAAATGGCCTATAAAAATCACAATGCTTCATGATCTTGCACAACTCATTTTTTGGATGCCCAGCTACAGACATAAAATTAATACTTCAACAGGTTCTCCATCTATTACAAACTAGCTCACATTGCATTTGAATACATTGCATAATTTCGAAGCCCATATCTCACCCTTGAAAATAAATGCACAATTGTTTGCATTATTGCAACCAAATGGACGCAAACTAGTCATGGAAATATTATTCTCAAAACTTGGATACAGAACCTTCTATTGGATCTTATCTCCACCAATGCAAAAGTTCAATCCGGAACATTCTTATACTAGTAACGATGTGTTGTAGGTCGACTAGGATGAAGAGTGCATGTGGTTAACCAATTCTATGAAGGCAAATTCCATAGTTGAAACACTAAATATTTCATTTACTATCTTTGTTATTATATCGTTACATTATGAATAATTTTTTCTTAGGTAAGTTTTGTAAATAATTTTTCTATAAAATAATACTAGATGAATAACGATTTCACACGCATAATAAAACTTAAAACTTATATAGAAAGAGCTAGATGTAAGTATGCAATAATTTAACTTCATAAACTACTTCGCACGCATAGCATGCATATAAAGCTAGTAAACAAAGAGAGAGAGAGGGGGATAGAGAGCGAAAGTAGTGTTTAGAATGTACCTCCAGAATAGTACCATTTGGCTATTTATAGGAGTACTATTCATCTGACAGGGTGTAAAATCCATTGCACATGTTCGACTGAGATGAGTCTCATAAGAGGTACAATGCCCTTATTTTGTCCTTTTTGGTGGCCGCGATCACCATCTCAGACTTTGATCAGAAATGGTTTAGCTCACCATAGTGAGGTCGCGTCCTGTAAAATTCATGACGGACTATAAGAGCTTTGTCTGCCAGCAGACTTGGGTGCTACCCGTATAATAATAAATATACACCGTATATCAAACTAGTAATTAGGAGCCCAATACTCACCAACATCATCAATCTCGCTCATACGCATGGTGGACAAAGGAATATATGCCAATACATATTTGGGTTTAGGAAGCCATATTTATTTCGGGAACGTTGATTTGTTCTCCCTCATTAGACGTATCATAAGCAAAAGAGAAATAGTCAAGTCCTCCTTTTCTTTGTAACACCCCTGAATTTCTCTTGTTTTTCAAAACATATATTTTAATATAAAACTGTTGAGAAACTTGAGAGTATTACCGCCACGTGATAACGTTAAATGCTTTAATACTAACTACTAACTGAATTTTGAACTAATGCAGCGGAATGACTGAAATATATAACTAACTCTTTTTTGAAATAATCTTTATTGTTCAACTGTGAGAATGAAAATTAGGAAATAAAAAATAGCAACTCCTAGACTTATTATTATTCCTCACTATATCCCCTTTTGATGTATTCATCATATCAACTTGTAAGCTCTGCTCATCAAAATAGGGGCATTGCAGGGACAAATTCGTAAAACAAAACAAATAGAAAACCATGTCACTAAAAATACTGAGTAAATGTATATGCAGGATATTAAACACTTTATTTAATTAAACATTCGATACATTTCATTACAAAAAAACTTTTCTATACGTGTAATATTTGTATTATTTAAAGTATATATAACTTTAATAGAAAAAAACTTTTTTTCTTAACTAGAACCTTTCCTAAAGTGTGCACATCCCAAGCGTTTAATATTACTTGATGAGTCTATGACGACGGGTTACTACCATGTCCACATGTCTTAGTACAAGAAGTACATGGATAAATAAATAATAATTATTGTTCTTGTTAATTAATAAATAATAATTTGTTGCCTGGGTACATAATATTAGCTATGAAGTCATGAACCCTTTATAATTACGATCATGAAAGATATATAACTAATAAAACACATTTGGAAGTAATCCGTCTTTTGATGGGATAATAATTCTTTAATTAACTTAGCCACATAAAGGCATAAATAAAATAACTCACTCAAGAGTTAAATTTGGAGAATAATAATTCAAAACAACTCCTTTTTAAACCTTTAAACATGAATTAAAAGATCAAACTCCTTCTAAAATATTTGAATATAGATTCAAAGATCAAACTTTATAATAATATGCAAAATTTGCACAAAACCACCTTAGGTTTTCACTTATTTAGAAACTCCCACCTTTATGTTTTTTTTTTCCTAAATTTCCACCTAAACTTTACAAAATCTTTATAAACTCCCACCACTTAACGGATTTTGTCAAACTCTGTTAGTGGTGGGACCCACATTATTTATGTCGTTTGTTTTTCCCTCCAAACAACTCACTCCTCCTTCTTATATAAGAGAATTTCCCTCCAACACAAGCAACAAAGGGGGCAAACCTCCTTCTGATAAGATGTGGGTGAAGGATCAAAGGGTGAAAAGGGAAATTCTCTTATATAAGAAGGGGGAAGTGAGTTGTTTGGAGGAAAAAATAAAAGAAATAACTGACGTGGGTCCCACCACTAACGGAGTTTGGCAAAATCCGTTAAGTGGTGGGAGTTTATAAAGGTTTTGTAAAGTTTAGGTGGAGATTTAGGAAAAAAAAAAAATAAAGGTGGGAGTTTCTAAATAAGTGAAAGTTTAAGGTGGTTTTGTGCAAATTTTCCTAATAATATTGAACTAAAGACATGATTTAAAGTTCATAAATAAAATTCATAAAGATTTGAACACGTTCAGACAAAGCACTTCATAAAAACATGCACTTCAATCCAAAATATCTTCCTAAAAACATGATACTATGCTTGCAAAAAGAAATACTAAAGATCTACATATACATGCACTTTGAAAATTAAACACTACTAAGAGAGAAGAGAAATGGTAGGCTAAGAGGGAGAGAGAGTTTAAACTTGAGAAAGAGATGTATTTCTCAAATTTGGTGTGAAGAATACGAGGGATGGAGGTTCCTATTTATACTAGTTGGATAGATAGAGTCGAAGTAGGACTAGAGAAATTAAAAGATGGATCTAAGTAAAAGATAAATGAATTTAGCTAATATCTAAGATCATCCAACTCATATTCGGAAAAGATATAAATTATCCATGAAAAATATAATTATAGAACTCTTAAACAAGATATGAAGATTATCCAACAATACAAAGAGTAATTTAAAACTAATGGCAATGCCGCTGTGTCTTTCTCCGATAAAGTAAAAAATTTCTTCTTATTTTCTTTTCCTACTTTAATTTAAATGGAAAAATAAGGAGATAATTGTAGTCTACAAGCATGTTTGTCGTCTTTTGAAAAAAATACATTGGTTTTTTTTGTTATGTACTTTGAATTGAACGAGTAAAACTCATGCCTAAAACTATTTGGGTTAAAATTTATTTTTAATACCCAAAAATCTCTTCTAAAATTCTTTTTAGAAGTCTTTTTAAAAAACCTTTATAGCAACCTAAACCTTTATAAAAGTACAAATATTAATTAACTAAAAAATATGGGGTATTATATTCTTGGTCGGTAAAACCTAAGACTTTACTGATGCATTAGCGACCAAGGTTTGGTAAAATAGAGGCGGATGGGAAAATCATTAGGATCCCACGCCCAATAATAGGCACACTCCCAACATTTCAAGCCAGTCATCTTGGGGGAACAACAATCATCTTTCCAGGGGCCATCATCAGAGAACACACTAGTGGAGAAAACCTCATTTACTACATTATAAATACTTGGATTGTTGTACAACAGGTAGTTGGTAGCCTATTGAATAAATGAAAAAATTACAAATGCTATAAAAAAAAACCCAAGCATTTGATAGCCTTTTTTTAAAAAAAAAACCACCACCAGATTTCAAAACCTTTATTCTGATTTTCGTATTTTTCAAAATCAAGGAAATTCTTCTTTCTTATTCTCTTCTTTCTTCTCTCTTTTATCTCCTATCTCCTATAACGGCTCATTCTTCGCTTCTCTTCGTACACCAATGCCCACCACTATTAACACCTACGCCCAAAAACACCAAAACCTAGGCCCACCATCCCCACGACCAATGCTGCCATTTATTAAGGTGATCTCATATTAGGTTTCTCCATCTTTATCTTCACAACTCGGATCTAAGCAGCAATGGTGGTTTTTGGCATGCGACGTCTCTTAGTGTTCATTAACATTCGTAATTTTTTTGGGCCCTCAAATGCTCCAATTTTCCTTAAAAACTATAACACTTGTAAGAGCCCCAAATGCTCATGTGACGTCTGCTGCAGGTCAAATATGAAGCATTTGGTGGGGCCAAAAATATGGAGCATTTGATGTTATTTCAACTAGTGACACCAAACCTTCTCGTTAAAAGATCCATCTTTATTAGCCATTATAACTAGCAAATTAAAATAAGTTAATTGTCTCAGAAAAGTCATTGAAGTGGTACACCCATATGTACGCCAGTATATTCCTAACGGCCCAGGGAGATGGGCTAAGCAAATATTAAAGGCACTCAATGTAACAGCCCCCGTCCTAGCTTATGTTAAATATTAATTAAAAACTATACTTTCTAGCAATAGTGGAAGCAAAAGCATAATCAAACGTTACGGAGGCTGTCACCTGCTGGAGTCAACCCATTAATATGGCTGGATTGACTCTACGAGCTACACTTAAATTAAACATTCATCACACATGAAAATTAGTTTAGTTATTACAAACCAAAATAAGATTTTAATCGTAAGTTTAAACAGTACTCATAAACAGAAGTAAATCGCAAAAGGTGATCATGTTCAAGCTTGGATCTGCTATGATAGTTGGGACATGACTTCATATTCGCTCTCCCCTCGGACTACCTTAGCTTGCTATTTCCTGCACAAAAATCTGCCCCCACCAGGACAGGTTCATAGAACAAAAATCAGCTTACGCTGGTACACATATCAATCTAAAGCTAATTATGGTGGCTGAGAATAAAAGGTATTCACAATCCAATTTACTTTGCAAAATACATGTTTCGGAAACACCATCTCATCATGAATTTACACAATTCAATGTTTAAAAGAAAATCACAAATTTCTCAATACACACACAAAGTCAAAACGGTTTTCTAGTTATGCGTAAGAAGAAGAGTTCACACATTGAGGTGCACCTAAATGCAAACCTCCACACAATTCGGAGTTAAACTCCTACTTTTTACTCGCTTGCAAGCTTTTATAGGACATGTCCTCACACATATACACACATTCCTCTTCTATACGCAAAAAAAAGTTCAAAACCATTTATCACAATTTTGAAACAAGTCACCAATGTCATGTGATTGAAAGAAAACTATTTGTTACTTCAATAGGAATGAATGAAGGTGGTTATGACAATAGCTAAATGATAATTTGAGGTGCAACAAGACTTAGCAAAATCAAAACTTGGTCGTACAATCCATCTAGTAAAGAACTTGAGTTATCTTAAATAAAAGGATGTTTTTAGCTTCCGGAAACAAAGATGTACTTAGCTTGAATTCCAATTTGAACATTAAAATTAATAATAGGAGTTCTTCAACCTTAAACCTACTGGAAATTTCATCAATTGTAAAGGAAATTATTTATCCAAATTCTCAAACGAAACTAACATACGTTTGTTTCTAAAACTGCGGTTTTTAAGGTGTAATACTCGTACTTTGGTGTGTCATTGAATAAGAGAAAACCTTTAAACAAGTTTCAATACCAAAATACAGTAGCTTAGTGATAAGAACCTTGGGTATACTTCCTCAAAACTTCAACTTATCATTTACTAAACATAATCTTATAAAAACATTGAAAATTAAGGTAGTTTACTCACCTTTTTATTGTAAAAATCAACTATCAAATAAGATGTACTTTTTTTTTAGTCATGAATACCTACACATGCAACCTCTTAATCATCACTTAACCTACTGTTTCATCAACCAACATCATCCCAAAATACGTCAAATTTCAATCACACACAAAATTTCATGAAAAACATCAAAATCACATAACTAGTTCTAGTGTAGTGAAAGAACATTATTTTCCACTTGATTTATTAACATGAAATGATTAATCCTTATCTAAGACTAATATACAGTAGATATTAATCACCTAAAACCAAGAAAATCATCCTTAAAATCGTTCTCAATGATTTTACCAAATTTTGTATAAACTAGGTTTCCAAATGGAGCTGTTTTATGTGTACCTTCACTTCTAACAGCAATAATCCGACTTCTCCTTCTCCTTTGGACGAGATTTTTACTTCTTTGGAATCCTTAAACACCTATTTATATCCACACAAAAATTCATAAGGATTGACTAAGGAAAGTACTTCAATTTACCCAAACAAATCAACATACCTACTGTTTTTCTGGTTGAAGAAGATGGTTCTTTTTCTTGAACTTCTTGGCCACGAAATGGTGATCTTTTTGCTTCCCAATATGCTCCTATATGCAGTGAATGATAATCAGGCTTTGCATGCATAGGTTAAGAGGCAAAAATCCAAGAAACGAAGCTGAGAACCACCTCTGGTTCTTACCGCCAGAACTGGCGAGTGGGAAGAGGGAGAGAGAAAGGTTTTGGGCAGAGGAAATTTGTTTGTGTTTGGTGATGAAACTTATGTGGATGTGAGGGTATATGTGAGGAGGTATGGGTGTATTACTTCAGACTTGTTAGACCCATTTGGTTTGATTAATGTGGTTCCATTCCACTTGGTGTATTTCTGAATTTCCAGCTCTTCTCATTTGTCTTAATATGACTCCAAATCTTATAATATACCATATGTTAGTGTTCTAAGACCCCACAATTGCTCTTATTATACTCTAACATCCTCAAATAAAATTTACTTGATATACCTAACCTCATACCCTAAATGAAATTCTAAAGTCCATTCTATTAAGCGTAACCGTTAATTTGCTTAATAGTTGAACATAATTTCTATCTTCCAATAGCCCTCAATTTCCACAACTCAACTTCTTAAAATAATATATCGATCCTAAGTGTTTACACATAACTTGATAATATTATTATCTTTATATAATTCCTTCTAAGCACTACTTACACACAAGCATATTATTTTACACACAACTTATCATACGTATTACCTACTACGACCACATTTAAATTTCACGATTTAAGTTATTTAATCATATACTAATATTTTATTATTTACCGACTGTTACACGTTTCCCCCCTTAAGAAGTTTCGTCCCGAAACTTAAGCCGTACCTTAGAAAAGTTGCGGATAGCGGTGCTTCATATCATCTTCTTTTTCCCACATAGCCTCCTCCGAATCCTGACTGGACCACAATACCTTGACCAATGGTATGACTTGATTCCGTAGAACCTTTTCGCGTCGTTCCAATATTCTGATCGGTCTCTCTTCATAACTAAGAGTCTCATCAAGTTGCAATGGTTCATGAGATAACACATGGGAAGGATCGTGCACATATTTCCGAAGCTGTGATACATGGAAACACATTATGGATGCGAGACAGTTCAGTTGGCAAGCAATTTCATAAGCTACCTCACCAACTCTTTTCAAGATTTCATAAGGCCAATGAACTTCGACTAAGTTTGCCTCGAATACCGAATCTCTTTACTCCTTTGGTAGGGGAAACTTTAAGGAAAATTTATCTCCAACTTCAAATTCCAGTTTCCTCCTTCTTACGTCTGCGTATTTCTTCTGACGATCCTGTGCGATTTTCATCTTTTCCCGAATTATTCGGATTTGATCCATAGTCTCTTGAACCAATTCTGGTCCTACAGGTACTTATTCCTCAAATCTTCCCAACAAATCGGCGTTCGGCACTTCCGACCATACAGGGCTTCATATGGAGCCATTCCTATTGTGGTTTGATGACTGTTGTTGTAAGAGAATTCTATTAAAGCTAAATGATCCTCCCAAGACCCTGGAATTCCAAAACCAAAGCTCGCAACATATCTTCTAATACCTGAATTGTACGCTCAGTTTGACCATCGGTAGCAGGATGAAAGCCGTACTAAATTTCAATGTTGTTCCAAAAGCTTCCTGAAGTTTCTCCCAGAAATGAGCCAGAAATCGAGGGTCCCTATCAGAAACAATGCTTGCTGGCACCCCATGGAGACGAACAACATTCCGAATGTAAGCATCAGCCATCTGCGACTGATTCCAAGTTCCCTTTATTGCAAGAAATCGCACCGTTTTTGTGAGACGATCCACTATTACCCAAATTGAGTCATTTCCTTTCCTAGATCTTGGTAACCCAGACACGAAATCCATTGAGACAGAATCCCATTTCCATTCTGGAATAGGTAATGGTTGCAATAACCCAGGTGCCTTCTGGCGCTCAAACTTCACTTTTTGACATGTTAAACATCTCGCCACATATCTCGCTACATCCTTCTTGAGGCCTCTACACCAAAAGTACTTCTTAAGATCTCGCACCATTTTATCCCTACCAGGATGCACTGAATACGGACTACTATGAGCTTCCT